>NC_082734.1:25271604-25594104 GCF_030144855.1 Hypanus sabinus
AATTTGTTGATTACACAACTATCGTTGGTGGGAGTTCAGATGGTGACGAGATGGTGTACAGGAATGAGATGTATCAGCTAGTTGAGTGGTGTCACAACGATGACCTTGCATGCAACGTTACAAGACAAAAGAGCTGGTGTGGACTTCAAAAAGGGTAAGACAAGGGAACACACACCAGTCCTCATAGAGGGAGCAGTAGTGGAAAGAGCAAGTAATTCCAAGTTCCTGGGTTCCTTGATGCAGCTACAAAGAAGGATTGACAGGTTATATTTCACTAGGCATTCGAGGAAATTTGCTATGTCACCAAGGTGACTAGCAAATCTCTACAGATATACCATTGGGAAGCATCCTAACTAGTTGTATCATCGTCTGGTATCATTGGGGGGGGTACAAAATAAGCTGCAGAAAGTTGTGAACTCGGTCAGCTCCATTATGGGTTCTAGTCTCCACAGCATCCAGGACACCTTCAAGGCGCGACTCTTCAGAAAGGCAGTATCCATCATTAAGGACCCCCATCACCCAGGACAGGCTACCCAGGGGGGAGGTACAGGACCCTGAAGGCACACACTCAACAATCCAGGAGCAGCTTCTTCCCTTCTACCATCTGATTTCTGAATCCATGAACACTACCTCACTACTTTTGTTTCCTCTTTTTGCTCTATTTGTTTAACTTTCTAATATAAAAACTTACAGTTTTTTTTTATGATAATGTATTGCAAAGGTACTGCTGCCACATTACAACAAATTTCACATCAGCTGCCAGTGATACTCAGCCTGTTTCTGAAGCACCTGGCAGGGAGGGTGTTTGTTAGTTAGCGTCAGGGTCATATTGATCTGCTGGCACAGAGAATACGAAATGAAGGTAAGATTGCTCGGAGCCAACCACGTCCCAAGGAGCATGCGGCTCGCTGTACTCTGCCTTCAGCGCGGGGCCTTCTGCAACAGTGGTGAGCGGGGAGAGAAGCAAAGACAATGAAGTTGGAACACGACAGCACAGTAAATGCCCTTTGGCTCATGAAGTTGTGTCCATTGTTTAATCTACTCAAGTCAATCGAACCCTTCCCTCCTACATTACCCTGGATTTTCTTTCATCCACATGTCTATCAAGAGTCTGTTAAATGTCCCTAATGTATCTGCCTCTCCCACCACCCTAGGCAACGTATTCCACGCACTCACCACTGTGTAAAAAACACTACCTCTGCCACCTCCCCTATACTTTCCTCCAATCGCTTTAAAATTATGCAGACAGACAGACATACTTTATTGATCCCGAGGGAAATTGGGTTTCGTTACAGTCGCACCAACCAAGAATAGTGAAGAAGTATAGCAATATAAAACCATAAATAATTAAATAATAATAATTTAATCATGCCAAGTGGAAATAAGTCCAGGACCAGCCCATTGGCTCAGGGTGTCTGACACTCCGAGGGAGGAGTTGTAAAGTTTGATGGCCACAGGTAGGAATGACTTCCTCAGTGTTCTTTGACCAGTCCAGTTTATTGTCAATTCGTATCCCCAGGTATTTGTAATCCTCCACCATGTCCACACTGACCCCTTGGATGGAAACAGGGGTCACTGGTGCCTTAGCCCTCCTCAGGTCCACCACCAGCTCCTTAGCCTTTTTCACATTAAGCTGCAGATGATTCTGCTCACACCATGTGACAAAGTTTCCCACCGTAGCCCTGTAGTCTGCCACATCTCCTTTGCTGATGCATCCAACTATGGCAGATTCATCAGAAAACTTCTGAAGATGGCAAGACTCTGTGCAGTAGTTGAAGTCTGAGGTGCAGATGGTGAAGGGAAGGGGAGACAGGTCAGACTGACCACTCTGTCTGACACACAGTGTTGCAAGTGCAGGTACTGTGGTCTGCCAGTCAGGTAATCAATAATCCATGACACCAGGGAAGCATCACTGTCAGCTTCCCACCCAGCAGAGCAAGGCGGATGGTGTTAGTCTTTTCTGCCCTGAGAAAACAACTGTGGCCATCCACTCTATCTAATCATCTTACTGACCTCTATCAATGAAGACCAACAAGGCACATTCCTTCTTCATGCGTCAGGTCTATAGGGCTTGCACCAACAGTCCTGATCAATGGGACCAGAATAATACTCAAAAGGCAAAAGATAAGGGCCATCAAGGACTCAATGCACTGAATGGCCTCCTTTATAACAACCTCGCTGCGATTCATTCTTGAAGGTCAACTTTTCCCACACAGGTGGCGGTTCATGTCTGTGAGGAGTTTGCAATATTCTCCCTGTGACCGTCCTCTGGGTGCTCCAGTTTCCTCCCATTTTTCAGAGTCATTCGGGTTAGGGTTAGTGAGTTGTGGGCAAGCTACACAGGCGCTAAAAGTGTGGGGACACTTGCAGGCTGACCCCTGCACATCCTTGGACTGTGCTGGTCATTAACGCATACAGTGCATTTCACTGTATACTTTGATATTTCAATGTACAGTACGCGTAACAAGTAAAGCTACTTTCGCTAACTTCCCTCCCTTATGGCACTCAGCACGAGGCAGACCTAGACAGCAGCAATGGATCGGGACAGAGGAGGAAGTCAAACAGAGGTCCCAAGAGATGATTTACTGAGGAAAGTCCCCTGCTCTCCACAGTGCCTAAGGTGTCACTTACACACACCTGTTATTGTGTCTCCGAGTTTACAGCACTGGCAGGGGAATTAAAGTAATCTCCTTCATGTTCCAGGCTGCCCTCTGCCATGCCAGTAAGCCCTTGGTGAATCATGCCAAAGGTCAAACATTCACAGACAATCCGACCTTCAGGCCTCCAGCCGGCTCTCTGCCAGGGGTGAGTGACTACGTTGGCAAAATGAAGAGGAAGTTGGGCGCCAGGAGAACCAGCTGACTCTCTGTCAGGGTAACAACGTTGGCGAAATGAAGAGGGAAGCTGGGTTCCAGGAGAATTGTAATCTGTGGAATGAACTGTACAAGCCCACACTGGAACACAAACACGTGCTAGATATACAAACATGGAAATACACACGTACCTCCACAAACATTAAAACACATACCTACTCACACAGAAACAAGCACATACACAAACACACCCATAGTTACACAAATAGAACACAGACACGTACAAGCTTGGAGTATAAAAGTTGGGAAAGTTTTGGTAAAGTTATATAAGATGTTCTAGTCAGCACGGACTAGAAGGGCCGAGATGGCCTGTTTCCGTGCTGTAATTGTTATATGGTTATATGATTATATTGGTGAGGCCAAATTTGAGGAATTGTGTGCACCTCCCTACAGGAAAGATACAAATAAAATTGAAAGAGTGCAGAGAAAATTTGCAGGGATATTGCCAGCACTCAAGGACTTGAGTAATAAGGAAAGGTTGAAGAGGTTAGGACTTTATTATCCTAGAGCATAGGAGAATGAGGGGAGATATGATAGAGGTATGCACAGTTTTGAGGGGTATAGAAAGGGTAAATGCAAGCAGGCTTTTTCCACTGAGGTTGGGTGATCATACAACTGGATATCAGAGGTTAAAGGTGAAATATTTCAGGGGAACCTGAGGGAGAACGTCTTCTCTCAAAGGGTGGTAAGGGCATGAAGAAAGCTGCCAGTATAAGAGGTGGTGGCAGGTACGATTTCATTACTTAAAAGAAGTTTGGTTAAGTTTGATGAGGGAACACATCACTCCCGCACTAGCTACTCTGCACTGGCTTCCTGTATCTTTCAGAACTGATTTTAAAGTTCTCTTATGGAGGGCTATGATCCAAGTGCTGGTTGGTAGGACCAGGCGGATAGGAGTTCAGCATGGACAAGAAGGGCCGAAGGGCCTGTTTTTGTGCTGTAGTGTAGTGCTCAGTGATCCCATGACTCTAAAAGAGCACACATGCACACAGAGAGATACATACATATGCATGGAGGTTGGTGACCAGTGGAATGCCTCAGGGATCTCTTCTGGGACCCCTACTCTTTGTGATTTTAATAAATGACCTGGATGAGGAAGTGGAGGGATGGGTTAGTAAATTTTCTGATGACACAAAGGCTGGGGGTGTTGTGGATAGTGTGGAGGGCTGTCAGAAGTTACAGCGGGACATTGGTAGGATGCAAAACTAGGCTGAGAAGTGGCAGATGGAGTTCTACCCAGATCAGTGTGAGGTGGTTCATTTTGGTACGTCAAATACAATGGGAGAGTATATTATTAATGGTAAGACTCTTGGCAGTGTGGAGGATCAGAGGGACCTTAGGGTCCGAGTCCATAGGACACTCGAAGCTGCCACACAGGTTGACTCTGTGGTTAAGAAGACATATGGTGTATTGGCCTTCATCAATCATGGGATTGAGCTTAAGAGCCGAGAGGTAATGTTACAGCTATATAGGACCCTGGTCAGACCCCACTTGGAGTACTGTGCTCAGTTCTGGTCGCCTCACTACAGGAAGGACATGGAAACTATAGAAAGGGTGCCAAGGAGATTTACAAGGATGTTGCCTGGATTGGAGAGTGTGCCTTATGAGAACAGGTTGAGTGAACTCAGCCTTTTCTCCTTCGAGTGACAGAGGATGAGAGGTGACCTGATAGAGGTGTAAAAGGTAAGGAGAGACATTGATCGTGTGGATAGTCAGAGGCTTTTTCCCAGGGCTGAAATGGCTAACATGAGAGGGCATAGTTTTAAGGTGCTTGGAAGTAGGTACAGAGGAGATGTCAGGGGTACGTTTTTTACTCAGAGAGTGGTGAGTGCTTGGAATGGGCTGCCAGCAGCGGTGGTGGAGGCGGAAATGATAGGGTCTTTTAAGAGGCTCCTGGATGGGTACATGGAGCCTAGAAAAATAGAGGGCTATGGGTAAGCCTAGGTAGTTCTAAGATAAGGACATGTTTGGCACAGCTTTGCGGGTTGAAGGGCCTGTATTGTGCTGTAGGTTTTCTATGTTTCTATATCTCTCTTTACCATGCACACATCTTTCAAAAAACCTATCACATACAAATATGCTTAAAACCATTCAAAACACTTTGTGCAAGCATGTAAATACATGCACATATGACCTAGCACACGACAGTCCCAATGTTTCAAACACACTGAAGTGGTGCAGTCACAATGGACTGGACCCAGGTGCAGAGCAATGGCAGGATCCCCCCAGGAAGAGACAGAAACAAGAGGGAAAACTTCAGAATATGAGCCTTGGAGGAGCAGCTGAGCGACCCCGCAAGAATTATCCTCTCTGACACAAACCTGCTCATCCCGCGGGCGGCAGGCTTACAGCTCAAACCAGGAGCAAGGGAATGGCGGGATCCCCAGGAAGAGACAGAAACAAGAGGTTAGACTTTGGGTAACTACAGCACCTCTAAGCCAACACCGCAAGAATTCATTCTCTTCAACCTCATGACCCACCTCAGGCACCGAATAAGAGACCTCTTTAAATAATCACAGAATGCCAGAACCACTACCTCAATCGACCTGACAAGATTAACCGAGAGCACAAGGGCCTGACCACTCCAGTCGAGCTCTTGATCAATAAATCTGGGCGCTCATAAACCCAAGAATCTCGCCGCTCTACGGCAAGCCGCCAGGTTCACGACACGCATTTTTACGCACGTGTATCGGGCGAAACGCATGAACACACTCAAGCACACGGAATGCACTAGCACACAATTAAAAATGTGAAAATGTATGCACAAACATCTGTGAAGAAATGGATCAAGTGACACTGAACGATGTTCCTATCAAAATGGAAAGAAATGTGTAGCAAGATGCACAAGTGTACAACGCCATGCATGCAGAATTACTCATGTAATCAAAGCCTTGTGTGAGCACAAGCTGGATTCCAGCAATAGGAAGTGCAAAGCTCTCTCACACATCAAATGTCCTACTTTTGTCTTCACTTTCAGCTCACCCGCCTCAAAGTTTTTGTGCAGAAACGATCAAATGAGCGTTTCCTTCCGTGAAGGGGAATAACTGCATTATGACCAACAACCGACCACAGTCTACCAAGAGGCTGAGATAGGTCACTGGGGAAAGATTACACACTTCAGGAGTTTTTCTCCTCTTTCATCTGACCATCCCCAGAAAGAAACCAGCACTTCTCTAGGCTTCAATAACCTACTTAGGTTTTATTTTTAGAAATAAAACCATCACGTAGTGTTGATGTCGACAAGAAGAGCTCTGGGATGGAAACAGCGACGTCCAGCCCATCACAGGAAAAGCCCTCCCCATCACTGAGCGCATTAGTCATACCACCAGGAGCACTGCCGCAGGAAAGCGGAACCCATCGCCAAGGACTCCACCATCCAGGCCATGCTCCTTTCTCACTGCTGCCATCAGGAAGGAGGTACAGTAGATTTAGGCCCCACACCACCAGATTCAGGAACAATTATTACCCCTCAACCATCAGCCTCCTGACCAGTGTGGATAACTTCACTCACCACAATTCTGAGCTGATTCCACAACCTATGCATTCACTTTCACTCTACAACTCAGTGACTCAATATTATTTATTTATTATTATTAAGTTTTCTTTCTGTGTTTGCACGGTTTGTCATCTTTTGCACACTGGTTGTTTTGTCTTTGTGTGTCATTTTTCACTAATTCTATTGTGATTCTTTTGTATCAACTATGAATGCCTGCAAGGAACCATGGATACCACGGTAACGCAGCAGGTAGTGCGATGCTATTACAGTTCGGGCTGGCTGTAAGGAGTTTATACGCTCCCTCCCCTCCTGAACCTTGTAGATTCCTCCGGGAGCTCTGGTTTCCTCCTCCAGACCAAGGGTGCACAGTTTAGTTGTTCAATTGGTCATTGTAAATGATTAGGCTAGGATTAAATAGGTGGGAAGGAAGGGCCTGTATCAATAAATAAATGAATTTCAGAGCAGCATATGGTACTCAAAATAATATATGTACTTCAAAATAAATTAATTTTGAACTTTGAAGACGCTGGTGAACACCGGTGAAGATGAGTTCGTCGCTCATCGTTGGTTTTCCCCTGGAGTGAGGAGAAAGTTTAAACGCGATTGTAACCGCAAACCCCTACCAGCGGGTTAAGCTGAGTAAAGATGACAGACGTTTTCTTTTCCCTTGAGGTTATTAGAGTACTTGGTGGGATTCATGTGAACCCAGCACCATCACTGTCATCAATGCTGAAACAGAAATCCAGGGATGCATTCAGCGGCCAATTTATTGTCTGAGCGGGTCAGCGATGGAGTGGGGAGTTGAAGCTTTGGCTCTTCGAGGCATTGGTGAGGAGATGCATTGGCTGCAGGTAGATTTTATTTTATTTATTCTGTCTTTCTTATTGCATTCTTAGAGCAGGATGGGGATGTCAGGCAGGATACCGGTATGCTCCTCTTGCGGGATGTGGGAAGGTGTGTCCCTGCAAGAAATGCATCCAGCTGCAGCTTCTAACTTGCCGTGTTAAAGAGTTGGAGCTGGAACTGGATGAACTCTGGATCATTTGGGAGGCAGAGGGGTCAATAGACAGGACACCCAGGAAGGTAGTTTCACCCAAGTTCAGGGCACAGGAGGGTGAAAGGAGAGAGGCAGCCAATGTAGAGTACCCCATGGCCTTTCCCCTCAACAACAGGTCAGATACCATTGGGAGGCGCGACCTAGCAGAGGAAAGCCAATGCTGTTAGGGCTGGCTCTGTGGCTCAGAAGCGAAGAGGTGAGCTGTGTAGTAACAGGGGATTCGTTGGTTAGGGGAGCAGAAAGAAGTTTTGGTGGATCAGAATGAGATTCTGAGAAGTTTCGCTTGGTGAGAGGTTTAAAGCAAAGTTGCAGGGAGGTAAGAACCAGAGCAGAGGAGGTAGTGGAGTGGTTGTGGACAAAGGCACAAAGTCAAGAATCAAAAGTTCAAGCACGGTGGGACTAATATTCTGAGCTGCATCTTTCATTGCAAAGGGTACTGTAGAGAGTCAGCAGGGCTCAGAGATGGATCCGCACATGAAATTATGACATTGTAGCTTAGTAGCATTGCAGGAGGGGCAGGACTGGCAGCCCGGGATTCCGTTGTTTTAGACGTGATCGAACAGGAGGGATTGGGTGGGGGGGGTGGTGGGGTGGCCTTACTAGTCAAGGAAAATGCCATGGCAGTGCTGTGCAGATGGACAAGAGCTCATCTGGTGAGGCTTTATGGGTAGAACTGAGGAATAAAAAAGGGATGACCATATTAAAGGGATTATATTATAGACCACCCGACAGTCCAAGAGATTTAGAGCAAATGTGTCGAGAGATTGTAGGCCGTTGCAAGAAACTTAATGCTGTGATGGTGGGTGACCTCAACTATCTGTATATCAACTGGGACTCCCACACTGTGAAAGGGCTGGATGGGAAAGAGTTTGTCATATGTGTTCAGGAAGGTTTCCTTAATCAGTAGATAAAAGTCCCAACTAGAGATAGTGTAATAGGCGATCTCCTGTTAGGGAATGAGACAGGGCAGGTCACAGAAGCCTGTGTCGAGGAACACTTTGCATCTGGTGATCATAGTGCCATTAGTTTCAAGGTAATTATGGGAGGGAATAGGTCTGGTCCTTGGGTTTGAGATTCTAAATTGGAGAAAGGCCGGTTTTGGTGGTTTCAAAGAGAACCCAGCAAGTGTAGATTAGGACAAAATCTGTTGGAACTCTTTGAAGAAATAACAAGCAGGATAGTCAAAGGAGAATCAGTGGATGCTGTCTGCATGGATTTTCAGAAAGCCTTTGACAAGGTGCCACACATGAGGTGGCTTAATAAGTTAAGAGAAAAGAATGAAAAATGTGACCAAGGGTGCCATCCTCCAGACGATTCACAAAACTACTTCCTTCTCTTCTTTTAAATTTCAAATGTGGTTCTGCTACTGCTGGAGCCCGCCTCCTGCATTTTGGTGGTGTGTTTTCAGGCTGATTGAGTGACCTGGCACTCTGCTGCCCCGGAGGGGTTTCCACGAAGTGTGCGTCCCCAAGGCCGAACCCACGACCGACTCCATTCCTTGCTGATCTCGTCGACAGAAGCACCTAGAGAAGCCATCGAGGCGAGTGCGGAAGGCACGTGGCTGTTCAGTGCTGCTTACCAAGCTCTCGCTCACTGCTCCCAAAGGAAGGTCCCTGCATTCGAACGATCTCTCTCTCCCTCGCTGCTGTCAGAGGGTGGTGCCAGAGTTCTGGATCTTGGGCAAGTTTTAATTGACATGATGTGTGGATTGGACTCTGTAGTCCACGTTATGATGTGTTTCTGGTTTCTGGTCGCATCTTATTTTGATGCTATTTTGGACAATTTTGAACCGGGCCGGCCTGCGGATGATAAACACCGAGCTGAACTGAATGCACCTGGACTCTTTTTGATTCAGTGTTTTCTACTCTGTGTTTTTACCCTTTTTTCCCTGCCATTTGCATGATTTGTTTTCTTTTATGTGCGTAGGGAGCAGGGTTGATTTTTTTTGAACGGGTCCCATGGTCTTTGGTTCGTGGTTGTCTGTAGTGCAGATGATTCTTAGGTTGTGTACTGCACACACACTTCGATAATAAATGCACTTTGATCATTTGAAGAGCCAATGGTATTACAGGAAACTGTCTGGGAATGGGTAGAGCATTGGTTGATTGGCAGGGGGCAAAGAATAGGAACAAAGGGAACCTTTTCTGGTTGGTTGCCAGCAACTAGTGTTGTTCCACTGGGGTCTGTGTTGGGTCCGCTTCTTTTTATGTTTAAATGATTTGGATGATGGAATTGATGGTTTTGTGGCCAAGTTTACGGACAACATGAAAATAGCTGAGGGGCAGGTAGTGTTGAGGAAGGATTTAAGATGGATTAGGTTCAGTCAGCCAATGATTCAGGCGGAGATCTATCATCTGGTCTCATAGATAATCCAGATTAATGGTCTCAACATGAAACATCAACTATTTATTCCTCTCCATAGATTCTATCTGACCTGCTGAGTCCCTCCAGCATTTTGTGTGCATTGCTCAGGATTTCCAGCATTACATTTATCATTTGCTCTGCCAAGTTCTTAACCTAACTACTCTGCCACTTATACTCAGTCAAGAGCACCCACAGTATTATGAATTCCTCACATGGTGTAACCAAAGGTGAACACACATCGCTTTACAATAGTTATCATGGGTTACAATCTCATTATCTTACCGTCATTAATGTTAACATTGTAAAGTTACAATTAACATGCAGGTTCTCCAGTTCATTTCCATTCTTCTGATCCCTGAAGTCTGACCTGATCTGTAAGTGAGGAAATCAAGGCTTCAGTTGCAGAAGGAGGCATTGAGGCCAAGGTTGAATCATCTCCTCAAAACTGATCAATAAAGCTTCAAGACCTTGGCCTGAACACAGTTATTACCCCTAATTCTGCTCCTATGTCTTTCTCCTCATCTGTGTTCCAAAGGACATCCTTGTATTCTGAGGCTGTGTCCTCTGGTTCTAGTCCCCTGCCCCACAGAAAACATCCTTCCCACACCCTCTCTATCTAAGCATTTCAATATTCAATATTCAATATACTCAATATTCAGTAGGTTTCAATGAGATCCTCCCTAATTTGTTTTAAACTTCAGTGAGCACAGGCCCAGAGCTGTCAAACACTCCTACATTAACCCTTCCATTCCCAGAATCACGCTTGTGAACCTCCTCTGAACCCTTCCGAAGGCCAGCAGATCCTTTCTTAGGCATAGCTACTCACAATACCCCAGGCACAGTCTGACCAATGCCGAATAAAACCTTGGTATTACATCTTGTTTTGTCTTCCAGTCTTCTCAAAAGAAATGCTAGTGTTATATTCTGAATAAAATAACAGGTAACAGAATATTGATCTAGCTGATTACTCATTGCTGACATTTGGAAAGAGCAAGGAATTTATAACTTACTATTTGATAGTGCGCCCAGGGCTGATTAAACCACAAAATACAACTACATCATATTTTGGGACAGATCCAAGACTCTTCCACTAATGCTATAAATACCACATGGGAAAAAAAACAAAGGTGAAAGATAAGAGAATTAGCCCAACATGTCTACAAAGGGCACGTCATAGTACATGGGTATGAGATAAGGACTGTTCAATAGCAGCAGAGCCTTGATGGCTCACGACTGATACTCTGCCTTGCAACACACACAAAATGCTTGAGGAACTCAGCGGGGCAGTTTCCATGGAAACGAGTAAACAGTTGATGTTTCAGACTCAGACCCTGCCCCCAACCCTACTCTAAGAAGTTGAGGGTTGCAGCCCTCTGGCCACATAAAGGAGGGAATACTTTGTAGGGTGCTTTAAATCACACAGCACATGGATATAAGAAACTTAGATGAAGAAAGAGGAATTTGGGGCTTTTCTCCTTGGAATGATGAAGGATGAGAGATGACTTGATAGAGGTGCATAAGATGATAAAAGCCATTCACTGAATGGCCACTTTATTAGCTACCTAATGGTTCCTAAGGTTGTCATAGCCGGGGGTGGTATTGGGGATAGGTTCCCACTACCTATAAAGTGCTCCAAATGGCGTGTGTCTCTAACAACCTCTTACAACCAAGTCCAACTCTTGGCCTTCATGTTTGGCTTAGTTACTAGGCCTGGCAGAACTGTTTCAACTGACAAGAGAAGGGGCAAAGGCAGATCACTGGCGCCTCAAAACCAGTTGCTTCGGGCAGGTGGGGCTCGTCAGCCTTGGACGGCAGCCTGGCTAGGAGAAGGAGAGCTCTGACTTTAAACTCCGCTGCCTTGCGGCCACACCCGCCCATGGGAGTAAACCTCAAGGAAGGAATCCGGAGTCGGGGTCCCTCAGGCAGTTTGATGTTGTTTACAAGTTCACTCTTGCAGCCTCTGCGACGACACCGGTGCCAAGTTGTATCGGCGCTTGCCCTTCCCTTGGACTACGTCAGTGACGTGGAGAGGGGAAATCCGCTGCGTGGGCAACAGCCGGTCCTTTAAATCTTCCCGCCCGGGCTTGCGCCCTGGAGAGGACACGGCCCACCAGAGGCGCAAACCCATGATCCCCTGGGATCGACGGCTACCTATGGGGGGAGTGCCTAATAGAGTGAGTTCATAGTGTTCTGCTGCTGTAGCACATCCACTTCAAGGTCTGATGGGCTATAGTCGCAGTAGCACAACACTGGGGCCGAAGGGCCTGTACTGGGCTGTAATGTTCTGTGTTTTTGTTGTACGTGAACCTTACAGATTGACTCCAGCCAGAAAGAGTCTTTGTACTTCTCTCGAAAGCTTGTCTGCCTTTCTTTTTGACATTACATTTCTTATCTCTTCGATCTGTAACATCCAGAGAACAATTCTAAGAAATGTATAACTTTTTACAGATAGGCTAAAGGTTGTTTCTGTTGCTGGTTTATATGGTTTTCAAGATTAATTTTCAGAGTATTAATAAGATATGTAGTTACTACTGACATGAATGGCAGGTACAATAAGCCAGATACTAAACAAAGGTACAAAGTCAAGTGGTAGACTTTCTGAAGTGTTTAAAAATGCAGTCAAGTTACACCCTGTTTGCAAACGATATTTTCTCGGGTATGAAGGAAGGGTGATGAATAAGCTTGGAATTTCATGAGCCACTTTTACTGCTCAAAGACCGGGTGTTAGGAGTCAGAATTAAGAGGATTTTCCCCATCAATGGAAAGGGACACCGTCTATGAAGTGAAACCTTGGCCATCATCGGCCAACTTTGACTCTCTTCCACCCATCTGAGACACTTACCAGGAGTGCTGCGTATGCAGAGCCATTGGCATTGTTATGGATCCCTCCCATCCATACCACAATCTCCTTTAGGTGGGAGATACCGTAGAATTAGGGCGAGGAATGTTAGTGTGGGAAGCAGTTTCTTCCCCTTAGGCCATGAGACTACTGCACTCCCTGCCATCTCTAGGTCTCATCACTTATGAAATGCCAATAGCGTTATACTGCTGTCATACCCCCCCCCCCCCTTCTCCAGCCCTTTATCTCTATCACCAAACAACTTCCCACTCTTTACTTTACCCCCTTCCCTCTCCAGGTTTCACCTGTCACTTATTACCTTGTACTTCTTCCTCTCCCCCCCCCCACCCCCCACCACCTTCTTACTCTGACCTCTCCTCTCCCTTTCCAGTCCGGCCTGAAACGTTGACTGTTTACTCTTTTCTGCAGAGCCTGACCTGCTGAGATCCTCCAGTAGTTTGTGCATGTTGCCCTGGATTTCCAGCATCTGCAGACCTTCTCTTGTTTAGCACTGTACTGTTTACTCTTTAACTTGTGTCACGGATGGACTTAACACTAAAAGTCAACCTTCTGGAATACCAGGTGGCCCCTGCTTTATGAAAGTTTGCTTTGCGCCTCTTCGTTTTTACGAAAGACCCACATTAGTACCTGCTTTCGCTAACCAAAAGGAATCCGAAGAGGATTTTCGCTTTTACAAGAAGAGGCGCCCGCTTTAAACTTGTGTTTACCCGGAGAAAGACTACCGTGACCGTGAAGCCTTGCGCGGGCAGGTGTGTGCGCATGCGTGTACGTGGCTGATTTTTTTCTCCAAATCGGTTTTGGCTAAATTTTCCCAATTCTGATAAGTGGAACTACACTGTACATACATTATTTCTACTTTATATAGGCTGTGTATTTATCATATCATTCCTGCTTTTACTATATGTTCGTGTTATTTTAGGTTTTATGTGTTATTTCGTATGATCTGGTGGGTTGTTTTTTGGGTCTGGGAACACTCAAAAATTTTTCCCATATAAATTAATGGTAATTGCTTCTTCGCTTTACGACATTTTGGCTTACGAAAGTTTTCATAGGAATACTCTACTTTTGGAGGAAACCTGTATATTTTATTATTTGTTAATTTATTTGTGGTAATATCACTTAATGCATTGTGTGTGAGATATATGTGTGTGTGTGTGTGTGAGATATATGTGTGTGTGTGTGTGTGTGTGTGTGTGTGTGAGTGTGTGCGTGTGTGAGATATATGTGTGTGTGTGTGTGTGTGTGCGTGTGTGAGATATATGTGTGTGTGTGTGTGTGTGTGTGTGTGTGTGTGCGTGTGTGTGCGTGTGTGCATGTGTGTGTGCGTGTGCGTGTGTGTGTGTGCGTGCGTGTGTGTGCGTGCGTGCATGCGTGTGTGCGTGTGTGTGTATGTGTGTGTGTGTGCGTGCGTGTGTGCGTGTGCGTGTGTGTGTGCGTGTGTGTGTGTGCGTGCGTGCGTGCGTGCGTGTGTGTGTGCGTGCGTGCGTGCGTGTGTGTGTGTGTGCGTGCGTGCATGCGTGCGTGCGTGTGTGTGTGTGTGTGTGTGTGTATAGGCATCCGTCAGTCTCATGAGACCATGGATTTGCGCCTTTGGAAGGTTTTTCCTTGGCGCAGGCCTGGGCAGGGTTTTATGGGAGACTGGCAGTTGCCCAAGCTGCAGGCCTTCCCCTCTCCACGCCACCGATGTTGTCCAAGGGAAGGGCACTAGGACCCAAGCAGCTTGGCACCGGTGTCGTCGCAGAGCAATGTGTGGTTAAGTGCCTCGCTCAAGGACACAACACGCTGCCTCAGCATATTGTACATCTTGGTCTGGAGGAACGTTGTCCGTTTGGGAATACACACGTACACTATTGAATGACAATGAACTTGAACTTGAGATGTGGGGCTGACCGTGAGCATAGCAAACCAAGAGCAGGGCTCAGGCACTGGGGGATTGCTCAACCATGCTGCTCAGACCTGGACCTCAGCTCGGCCCTTCTGCCCTGTTCCCACGTCTCTCAGTTCCCCTTTAGTCCTGAACTGGAATGTCACAGCTTCTGGATTCTTTCGTTGACTCTGCCCAGGATGGAGAAACCCAAAGAGACACCAGCTTCCGAGAGGAGGGAGAGGAAATAGATTATTATTGTCACGTGCGGAAGCTTGTCTTGCATACTGCTGATACAGTTCAAATCATTACGCAGTGCATTGAGATAGAACTAAGAAAAATACTAACAATGCAGAAAAAAGTGCAACAGCTACAGAGAAAGGGCAGTGCAGAGAAAGGTGTAACGTCGTACCGAGGTAGATTGTGAGAGAAAGAGTCCAACTTAAACTCAGTGGTAACTTTATTATGGACACCGGCTCATTAATGCGAATATCTAATCAGCCAATCGTGTGGCAGCAACTCAATGCAAAAAGCATGGCGGCATGGTCAAGAGGTCCATTTGTTGTTCAGAATGAGGAAGAAATGTGATCTAAGTGGCTTTAACTGTGGAGTGAGTGTTGGTGCCAGGTGGGGTGGTTTGAGTATCTCAGAAACTGCTGATCTCTTTCGGGATTTTCATGCACAACAGTCTCCAGAGTTTACAGACAGCGGTGTGACAAAAAAAAAAAATCCTTCTGCGAGCAAAACAATGGCTTCTAGATGAGAGAGGTCAGAGGAGAATGGCCAGACTGGTTCAAACTGACAGGAAGGCGACAGGATCACAGATAGCCACAGGTTACGACCTTGAAGAGCATCTCAAGAGCACAGCACACCGAACCTTGAAGTGGATGGGTACAGCAGCGAAGGCCACAAACATCCATTTTTATCAGGTAAAGAAGATACCTGGTAAAGTGGCCACTGAGTGTATAATACTAGGGAACGACTTAATAGTCTTATAGCAGCGTGGTTGAAGCTGGCCTTGAACCCGGTGGTACATGCTTTCAGGTTAGTTGATGGAACTAGGCAGAATGACGGTACAGCATGGACTAGATGGGCCAAAGGGCCTACTTCTGTGCTGTAGTGCTCTGTGACTCTGAATCTATTACTCTGAATCTCACAAACACCTTTGAAATGGTGCCAGATTGCCTACAAGCTGAGGCTTTTGTGGTGCTTCATTTAAAACAAGAAAAACAGGGCTATCTGTAGAATTTATAGATACATAGAGCATTGAACGCTACAGCACAGTACAGGCCCTTCGGCCCACAATCCTTTGCTGACCTTTTAACTTACTTGAAGATCAATCTAAACTTTCCACCCCACATAGTCCTCCATTTTCTTTTATCTATGTGCCTTTCTCAGAGTTTCCCTCATGTCCGTAGTGAATCAGCCTCTACCACCTACAGAGTGTTCCATGAACCCACCTCTCTCTGTGAGAAAAAAAAAATTCTCTCTGACATCTAGGACTAGGATAGGGTGGATGTGGAGAGGACGTTTCCTGCGGTGGGGGTATCCAAAACGAGAGGGTACGACCTCAAAATTGGCGGGCAACCTTTTAGGACAGAGTTAAGGAGGAATTTTTCTTAGCCAAGGAGTAGTGAATCTGTGGAATGCTCTGCCACAGACTACAGTGGAGGCCTGGTCCATGAGTATATTTAGGGTGGAATTTGGTCAGGGCATCAAAGATATGGCGAGAAGGCAGGTGTATGGGGTTGAGCTGGATCCGGGATCAGCCATGATGGAATGGCAGAGCAGACTCGATGGGCTGAATGGCCTAACATTGCCCCTATGTCTTATAGTCTTATGGACATCCCTTCCTATACTTTCCTCCAATCTCTTTAAAATTATGCCCCATCATATTAGCCATTCCCAGCCTGGGAAAAAGTATCTAACCCTAATGCGATCTACGCTGCTTTTCAAATGTACACCTCTATCGAGTCATCTCTCATCACTCTTCTCTCCAAAATGAAAAGCTCCAGCTTGCCCAACCTCTCCTCAGGACAAAAGAGAAAAGTGAATCACCGACAGAGCAGAAGAGCCTTGGATATTTTCCAATGAGTGTTTGTAGAGCGTAAAAGTCTTGGCCTGAAGCATATTAGGCAGGGACATGTTACTACAAGAGTAGGAAAAAGTGAAGGTCCTTTCTGACCCTTCAAGCTTCCTGTTTCCTTCTCTGTGGTTTGACCTGATTTTTTGTTCAGCTCTAACGATGATGCGGATGAATAGATTCCACTTTCAGAGAGAGTGAAGCAGCTCCCAGCTCTGGAGGTCAAAGGAAAGTATTGCATTTGCCAAGACAAATGGCAAATTCTTCCAGTGACAATAATTGGTAGATTTCAACATTCCCTGGATTTTGGGGAAACCTGTAACTCAGGATACACCCTACGATTCACCAGTGTGCCAATTCCTTGGCAATTTCCTTTATCCATCCGAAATGGAATTTGTCCAGACTAGAACCGGAAGCCGTAGGTTAAGGGTGAAAGGTGAAATGTTTAAAGGGAACTTCTTCGCTCAGGAGGTGGGGAAAGTGTGGAACAATTTATAATTCCACTGATCCAACACTGGAGGGCAGCACCAGTGGGAGAAGCCAACGCCACCCGAGCCTGGATGTCACGCTACAATACAAGCTCGCGGCTTGAGGCCTAGTCGTCGCTACAGCTGAGACCATTGCCGCCTTGCCGCCTGTCTCGCCAGCAAGCAAGGGAAGCAGGCCTGCAGCAATTAATCCAAAAACAAGAGAAAATCTGCAGGTGCTGGAAATCTGAGCAACACACACAAAATGCAGAGGAACTCAGGAGGCCAGGCAGCATCGATGGAGAAGAGTACAGTCGATATTTCTGAGACTGCACTTCTTTTCAGCCGGATTTTTGCCTGGCCTGCTGAGTTCCTCCAGCATTTTATGCATGTTGCTGAGGCAATCAAGCTCTAACAGAGTCCTGTGATCGCAAAAGAAACAGCCAAGGCAATCATTCACAGTCTCACTACACAATGTCTTCGCACCAACTTGAACACAGCGGCTCTGGTGCCTCCAAGTAGCAGGTTTCCACCCTGGTCGGCTCTTCTGAACCCAATCTGGCTCACCTGGCAGCCTGAGGGCCTGACTCAAATCCCTCTGCCCAACAGCCTGATTCAAATCCCTCAGTCCAAAATCCGGACTCAAATCCCTCTGCCCAACAGCCTGATTCAAATCCCTCAGTCCAAAATCCGGACTCGAATCCCTTGGCCAGACAGCCTCCTCATATCCCTCAACCTGACGGCCTGACTTGGATTTTGACCTGACTCAAATTTCTCAGATCAAACAGCCTGACTTGCTCTTCTCAGGCCAAGATGTTTGATGCCTATTTCTCCTTGGCGTTTACTAAGGAGAACATCACTGAAGCCAAAGAAGTGAAGATAATAAGAAGTGAAATCTTGGATCACACGCATATAATGAGGTAAGAGCTATTTGTAGCGATGAAGTGAATAATAATGGGTAAATCCCCAGGCCTGATCAAGTGCACCCAGGAGCTTATTGTGATTCATTATTCATGTAAATAATTTGAATATGAATAATAGGTCAAACAGGCCTTGACGATCCAGAGTTCCACCAGGTCTCCTCTGTGCTGCTTGAATGAGTTGGGTCACCGCTCTTGTGTGGCGCCACACCTGGGCACAGATGCATCAATACAGCCATCGTTGGAGAGGGAAGCTGCCCGCTGCCTTGCGACAGTGCTGAGAAAGAAGTTCCTTTCGGCGCTGAGGCAATCCTAATCTGGGCGATGTCCCGGAGTCGTTCTCCTTTGGGATCAGGACCCCACCAGCAGTTCTCCACCGCTCGGCCACCTTTCCTCCCCCTGCCACTGACTCTCGGCGTCCTCCGCAGCCGCTTAAGCAGTCAGGGACAGCGCTCATGGACTTTGTCCGGGACTCCAGTCGGCCCAGGTGCACAGCTCGACCCTGCCTTCCTCACCACCATTCAGGAGCGGCTCCCTGCTGTCAAATTCGGTGCTGGGTCGAGGTGGATCTATGAAGATGCTGCAGTCTCTTCCTCTGCTGGGGTCACTGTAAGTGGTCTGGATATGCAGGTCTGGTTCCGCCCTGGAGCACACCAAGGTCCCACTTAGCTTCTGTCCCAATAACTCGGTAACCCCAAATGGGTATGAAGCTGCTCGCCTCCTGGCTCTCTCTTCTGTGCCACTCAGCTCTGAGCAGAGACATAAGCCTCTTCCTGAGGATGCGATGCAGCTTGACAACGATGTGCCAAATGGCCTAATTCTACAATGTTTATGATCTAAGGGGCTTATGTGGCGTGATTAGCAGGTTTGCTACAGACTCCTGTGTGCAGCAGGCCACGACGAACTGCAAAGAGATCTTATCACAAACAAGAGAAAATCTGCAGACATTAGAAGTCCGACAAGCACCCACAGAGTTTCAGACCAGTTCTGAAACGTGTCCTCCATCATTAAGGACCCCACCACCCAGGACATGCCCTCATATTGTCACCATCAGGTAGGAGGTACAGAAGCCTGAAGGCACACACTCAGTGATTCAGGAACATCATCTTCCCCTCTGTCATCAGATTTCTGAATGGACATTGAACCCACAAACACACTATCTCACTACTTTTTTATTTCTATTTTTTTCCACCCTTAATTATTATTTATATATACACACACACTTAGTATAATTCACAGTTTTTTTTCTCTCTATTATCATGTATTGCATCGTATTCCTGCCAGAAAGTTAGCAAATTTCGCGACATATGACAGTGATATTAAGCCTGATTGTGATTGTAAAGAGTTTTCATCGCCCTGCAATAGGAAGGGCATAACCAAGCTGGGGAGCATACTGAAGGGTTCTGCCTGGTCCAGAGTTAGAGGGACAGGTTGAACATGCTGGATCTTTATCTCTTGGAGCTCAGGAGAATAAGAAATTATAGAAGTTTATAAAAGTATGAGAGATGATTAGATGAACATTCACAGTCTTAACCCAGGGTCACAGAGTCCAAAACGAGAGGGCACAATGCAAGATAAGAGGGGAGAAATTTAAAAGAGACTTGAGAAGTAACTTTTTTTTTACAGAGAAGCTAGTGAGTACCTAGAAGACCTTCAAACTTCAAAGTTCAAAAGTTCAAAGTGAATTTTTTAATAGAAGTACATTTATGTTACCATATCCTGTACTGAGATGCATTATCTTGCAAATAATTATAGGACAAAAAGGAAGTACAAAAGATTTTTTGAAAAATCTGTACCTAAATGAAGACTGACGATTAGGACATACGTGGTAAATGGTAGGGTATTGAAGAATGCAGTAGAACAGAGTGATCTAGGAATAATGGTGCATAGTTCCCTGAAGGTGGAATCTCATGTGGATAGGGTGGTGAAGAAAGCTTTTGGTATGCTGGCCTTTATAAATCAGAGCATTGAGTATCGGAGTTGGGACGTAATGTTAAAATTGTACAAGGCATTGGTGAGGCCGAATTTGGAGTATTGTGTACAGTTCTGGTCACCGAATTACAGGAAAGATGTCAACAAAATAGAGAAAGTACAGAGGAGATTTACTAGAATTTTACCTGGGTTTCAGCACCTAAGTTTCAGGGAAAGGTTGAACAAGTTAGGTCTTTATTCTTTGGAGCGTAGAAGGTTGAGGGGGGACTTGACAGAGGTATTTAAAATTATGAGGGGGATAGATAGAGTTGACGTGGATAGGCTTTTTCCATTGAGAGTAGGGGAGATTCAAACAAGAGGACATGAGTTGAGAGTTAAGGGGCAAAAGTTTAAGGGTAACACGAGGGGGAATTTCTTTACTCAGAGTGGTAGCTGTGTAGAATGAGCTTCCAGTAGAAGTGGTAGAGGCAGGTTCATTATTGTCATTTAAAGTAAAATTGGATAGGTATATGGACAGGAAAGGAATGGAGGGTTATGGGCTGAGTGCAGGTCGGTGGGACTAGGTGAGAGTAAGCGTTCGGCACGGACTAGAAGGGCTGAGATGGCCTGTTTCCATGCTGTAATTGTTATATGGTTATATGGAAAACAAATATGCAAAAAAAAAGAGAAAATGTAAATAAAAATTCCTGGCGAACATGAGTTGTAGAATCCTTCAAAGTGAGTCCTTGGGTTGTGGGAAGTGAAGTTACCCACACTGGTTCAGGAGCCTGATGGCTGTAGGATAATAACTGTTCCTGAACCTGGTAATGTGGGTCCTTATGCTCCTGTACCTCCTGTCCAGTGGTTTTTAGCAAGAAAAGAGCATGTCTTGGGTAACAGGGGTCCTTAGCGATAGATACCTCTTTCTTATGTAAAAATACTCAATGGTTGGTAGGGCTTTGCCCGTGATGGACTGAGCTGTCTCCACTGCTTTCAAAAGCCTTTTCTGTTCCTGGCCATTAAGGTTTTCACACCAGGCCGTGATTCAACCATTCAGGATGCTCTCCACTGTGCATCTATAGAAGATCGTCAGCATTTTTGGTGACATGGCGAATCTACTCATACTTCTAAGAAAGTAGAGGCACTGTCATGCCTTCTTTGTGGTGTCACTAATGTGCTGGACCCATGACAGATATCTGATACAATTCTGATACAGAATTTAAAGTTACTGACTCTCGCCACCTAAGATCCCCTAATGAGGACTGGCTCATGGACCTCTGGTTTCTTTCCCTGTAGTCAATAATCAGCTCTTTGGTTTTGCTGAAGTTGAAGTGAGAAGTGGTTGTTGTGACACCACTCCGTCTCCCTCCAATATGCTAATTCACCAACGCAAACAGGAGGAAATCTGCAGATGCTGGAAATTCAAGCAACACACACACACACAGAAAATGCCGGTGGAACGCAGCAGGCCAGGCAGCGTCTACAGGGAGAAGAGCTGTCGACGTTTCGGGCCGAGACCCTTCAAGGGTGACGAAGGGTCTCGGCCCGAAACGTCGACCGTGCTTCTTCCCATAGACGCTGCCTGGCCTGCTGCGCTCCACCAGCATTTTGTGTGTGTGTTGCTAATTCATCACCACCTTTGATCCAGCTAGCAACAGTGGTGCCATCAGCAAGCAGTCTTGGAGCTATACTTGGTCTCATAATCATAAGTTTGAAGTGGCCAGGGCAAGGAGTTTAAACTCTCGGCCTCGTGGCGTATCTGTGCGGCTGGTGCTTGAGGAGACGGCAGTGTTGCCAATAGAAACTGAGCGAAGTCTGATAGTGAGAAAGACCAAGGATCTTGTTGCACTAGGAGGTATGGAGACCATCCTGACATGTGCATTTTCACTGTCCAGAGCAGACTGAAGACCCAATGATCTTTGATCAGTTGTTCTGATAGACAAATGGAAGCACATCAAGTCACTCTTCAGGCAGATGTCAATATGTTTCATGAACAACCTCTCTGAGCTCTCCATCGCAGTGGCTGTACGTGCCAATGGACGATGGCCATTGAGGCGGTTTACAATCTTCTTCTCGGACACAGGCGTGCCTGCTTGAAGCAGCTGGCAACCCCAGACTTCCGAAGCAAGAGGTCGAAGATATCTGTAAACAAGGCAGCCAGGTACGCTGTCTGGGCCAGATGCTCTTCCGGGGATTCACCCTCCTGAAGGGTCCCTCACGGTGGCCACAGAGACTGAGATCACAGGGTTGTTGGGTTTGTGAAGGCATCTCCATGTTCTGTCGGTCGAAGTGCTACCAGGGGAAGTGGTAGAGCCATGTACAGTTGCAACAATTAAGACCAAGGCCACTGATGAAAACCATTAAAACCACTGATGCCAGGCAGACAATCTCTGAGAGTATTGATGGTGGCTGTGGTCACCCGTCTCGAAAAGACACTGCCCAGAAGAAGCTGATGACAAATCACTTCTGAAGAAAAATTTCCCAAGAACTATCATGGACATGGAAAAATAATGACCACCCACATTATACGACATGGCACGTAATGATGGTGACAATGAGGATAGATAGGTTACATTACAAAATAAATATAACATTGCTGCAAGTTGAGAGAGTGAGAGAGAGAGATAAAGAAGTACAGTTGAAGGTAGTGTTAGGGTTAATCAAGTCAGTTCAAGAATGTGATGACAATGGGAAAGAAACTTCTGTTGAATTTTGAGATGTGGGTCTTCAGGCTCCTGTACCTCCTGCCTGATGCAACATGGGCAAGATGGCATGGCCCGGATGGTGAGGGTCCTTAATGATGGATGACGGCTTCCTGAGACATCACTTTCTGTAGCTGTCCTGGAAGGTGGGGAGAGCTGAACCTGTGACAGCCGGTGATGAGAGCTCCTTTTGTCCCGGATGATGTCGAGCTCCTCCAGGTCTGTTGGCTCAGGCGGAGGGAGTTTAAACGGGCGAAGTGAGTTCGGTCGTACTCCCGACTTGTGCCTTGCAGGAAGCGTCGCTCGACATGGAAATCCAACACTCTTATATCCACGTCACCAGCTTCCCCCTCCCTCTCAGCCGCGCACCAGCCTGACTTGGAGTGTATCACCACTTTTATGCAGGATTTAACATTTCTAGACTGGCACAGAAAGGGCACTGGGTGCTTTTCATTGATAAGCACTTTGCAACTTTTGAACAATTGTCTGTAAAGTTTGGCCTACCTAATACTTTAGATATCTCTAAATTAGACATTTTATCAACCCTTTAATACCAAACTTTCCTGAGGCACCCGATAAAAATGTTGTGGATTCGTTCCTTCATATGAATCCATTGGGTAAAGGTTTAATTTCTACTATTCGAGATGTGCTAGCATAGTTGAGGCAAATCCCCTTTGACGAAATTAAAACTGCCTGGGAGCATGATTTAAATTTTCCTTTCTCTGACGTGGTTTGGGATTCAATTATCAAGTCAGTTAATTCAACTTCTCTATGTGCTCGCCACTGTCTTTTATGTTCAAAGTTGTACATATGTCTAAAACTAAATTATCGCGGTTCTATCCCGATATTAGTCCCTGTTGCGATAGGTGTATAAGGGGCGAGGCTTCCCTTATTCATATGTATTGGGCTTGTCCTAGCTTGGAGAAATTCTAGAGAGATGTTTTTCTAACTTTATCTCACACACTTAATTGCTACTTGGAACCCAACCCTCTGATTGCTCGTTTCGGCACTTCGGGAGAATTTGACATCTATCTGACTCGGACTAAACGTCGTACACTGTCTTTCGCCTCTCTTTTGGCCAGACGTGCAGTCCCTCTTAGGTGGAGAGATGCTGCCCCACCCACTCATGCTCAATGGCTCACAGACATTATGTCCTGCTTAGACCTTGAAAAGATTCATTATTCACTTCTTAATTCGGATGTAAAGTTCCAAAAGGTGTGTGAAACTTTTCTTGAATATTTTCATAATCCCTGTTTAGATTAAGGGTGTGTCCCTCCCTTCTTTACTTTTGCATTTAAATCCTTTACTTCCAGCTTCTTATGGTTAATATTTACCTTTTATTTTGAAGTGTAAACATATTATAGTTCAGGTAGTAGGCAATATACTGTAGCGGTGTGCTACACGCAGCGCTAAAATTACGACACGGAGTCGGTAACTGCAGTCGAAGGAAAAAACTTTATTCGAAATCTTCAGCCTCACTTTTAAGCCTCCCTCAACCTGCCCCCCATGGCGCAGAGGCTCCAAAGCTCTGTGCTCGCAAACCCCCGTAGGCTATCTAATTGTGAGTCGGTTCGGATGTGCCAGGAAATGGGTTGCCACAATACCTTCTTTTTATAAATACAGCTCTGTGGTGATAAAGTTCTGGTTAACTTTTTATATATTGTAAGGTTGGCTTGGAGTTGGGTAGTGGGAGGGTGGGGTGGTAATTAACTTTATACGATTCTACTAGAGGTGCTTTTTCTTAATTGTTATGAACTGTACATTTGATATGTTTGTTTTGTACGGTATAAGCCCACACTCGGGTTAGAGGGGCAGCACAGGAACACACACTCGTTAGGCCAGGCAGCATCAATGGAGATAAGTGTAGCTGACATTTCGGACCATAACCCGACACCAGCCCTGCCAAAGGGTTTCGGTCCGAAACATCAGCTGTACTTTTTTCCATAGATGCTGCCTGGCCTAAAGAGTTCCTCCAGCATTTTGTGTGTGCTGCTCGGATTTCCAGCATCCGCAGATTTTCCCTTGCTTGTTAGAAGAACAACATCTAATTTTCCATCTGGCTCGACAGCATGAATATCGATTTCTCCAGCCTCTGGTAATCTCTCCTCCTCCTTCCTTCTTCTTTTTTGATTCCCCGTTCTGGTTCCCCTCTAACCCCTGACTATCACATCCCTCTGTTTCCCCCCTTCATCCCTTTTCCCTTGGTCCACAATCAGATACCTTGTTCTTCCTCCCTTTACCACTTTTACATATCACCTGCCAGCTTCTGACTACATCCCCCGTCCCCAACACAACTTCCTTCCCCCTCATCCGGTCTCACCTATCACCTGGCAGCCTGTAATCCTCCCCTTCCCCCAACTTATTCTGGCTCTGCCTCTTTCTTTTCCAGTACTGGTGAAGGGTCTCGGCCTGACACGTCAACTGTTTATTCCTCTCCATAGATGCTGCCTGACCTGCTGAGCCCCAGCAGGACTTTTTGTGTGTTGCTCCCGATTTCCAGCATCTACAGAAGCTCTTATCCTTCAGACTGCAGTGCAATCATTCCCCTGCTCCGCTCTGTTAATTGTTGTATTTAATATCTCCATGTACAGTGTACTCTGTGAGTTTCATGCCAGCATCCGTAGACTATAAACTACTCAGAGCTAGTCTGAATCTGAACCTTACAAGTACAGTGCCCTGCAAAGTCTCAGGTGCATGTGTAAGGTACAGAAAGCTGAAGACATACAGTCAGTGTTTCATGAGCAGCTTCTTTCCCTCTGCCATCCAATTTCTAAATGGACATTGAACCCATGAATGCTAGTATTTTCATTTCTATGTTTTCACTACTTATACATAGAACCATAGAAACCATAGAACATTACGGCACAGAAACAGGCCTTTTGGCCCTTCTTGGCTGTGCCGAACCGTTTTTCTGCTTAGTCCCGCTGACCTGCACCTGGACCATATCCCCCCCCCCCCCCCCCATACACCTCTCATCCATGTACCTGTGCAAGTTTTTCTTGAATGTTAAAAGTGAGCCCGCATTTACCACTTCATTCCACACTCCCACCACTCTCTGCATGAAGAAGCCCCCCCCCCCCGATATTCCCTTTAAACTTTTCCCCCCTTCACACTTAACCCATGTCCTCTGGTTTTTTTCTCCCCTGGCCTCAGTGGAAAAAGCCTGCTTGCATTCACAGTATACTTACTGTAATTCAGTTTCTTTTCTTTTCATGATTCACTTTATCATGTACTGCTGTTGTCCGAAGGTTAACAAATTTCACGACGTATACCGGTGATATTAAATCTGATTCTGATGTACATTACTAGGGTGCCTAAGACTTTTGCACAATACTGTATCTGTCAATGTGGAGCGGAGAGCGAGTTGTATGTATATATAAAACTCAGGTCCTTAAGACTTTTCAGAGTACTTCAATTGTCAACGTGGAAACAGAGCGAGTTTGTAAATCTGGTGGGAACAAATGATGTTGGGAGTGGCGAGGGTTGATTGCCGTGGGAGGGGCGTGGGGCAGGTGGCAGAGAAGGAGTGCTGGGGGTGGGAAGGAGTCGCAGGTGCTGACATGCTCAGCCCTGAGACACTTAATTTAAATGATTTAATTCCAACCAATTGGTTTATTGATCATTACAGAATGTTTCTCTCTGGTGCCTTCCACTCCCCCTCCTCTCCTTCTCCCTTTTCCTAATCATGATACCCCTCTCCCTGTCCCCTTCCCACTCTCAGTCCTCAACAGAGATCCATATCAGAATCGGGTTTATATCACTCACATGTGTCATGAAATTTGTTTTTCTTTCTGGCAGCAGGACAGTGCAATACATAAAATTACTAAAGTATGGTGCAAAATTCAGACACCCTAGCTATCATATATACTTTTGCACAGTATTGTATATACACAGCTTGATAAAGTATCAAGTAAAGTCACTTTTATTGTCAATTCGACCATAACTGCTGGTACGGTACAAAGTAAAAATGAGACAACGTTTTTCCCTGACCATGGTGTTACATGACACAGTACAAAAACTAGACTGGACTATGTAAAAAACAACACAGAGAAAAAAAACTACACTAGACTACAGACCTACCCAGGACTGCATAAAGTGCACAAAACAATGCAGGCATTACAAATAATAACAAACAGGACAATAGGGCAATAAGGTCCAAGAAGCAGAGCAGATATGGATGTTCAAAGCTCAAAGGAAATTTATTATCAAAGTATGCCTATGTCACCTCTGAGATTTATCTTCTTGCAGGCATTCACAGTTGTTACAGAGAAACAAAATAGAATCGATGGAAAACCACACACAAACAAAGACTGACAAAGAACCTACGTGCAAAAGAAGACAAACTGAGCAAATACAAAAAAAAACGCAATTAATAATAAATAATACTGAACGTGGGTTATAAAGTCCTTGATTGTGAGTCCTTAGGTTGTGGTATGATTCACAGTTGTGGTAGGTGAGATTATCCACCCTGTTTCGGAATGATTGAAGGACAATAACTTCCTGATGAGATAAGGTGCCTCAGAGGAATGTGATCTATCTTAATGCATGAAATCTGACGGCTAGCATGGGACTCGGGGACTGTAGGCTGAAAGAAAGACAGGGCTGGCAACTCAGCATTCCAGGGTTTAGAACCTTCATGTAGCTGAGGGAGATGTAAAGAAGGAGCTGGCATTCAAGAGCGGTAAAGGAGCCCGTTGTTGCAGTAAGGGGGGAGGATATTTTAGAAGGATCTTTAAATGTGGCCGTGTGTGTTAGAAAGAAAGAGAGGGAGATCACTGTGCTGTCTTTGTACAACAGTCCTTTTAAGATTCAGAAAGAGAGCAGAAACAAATCTTTTCTTCAACGGGTGTGTCAGTGAGACTTCTCTCACTGTTGCCCCCACCCCCTGTAATCTCCGCTGCGCTCTAAATCTTTGCTTCACCTATCACCTTCCAGCTTATGCTTCTTCCCCTCCACCCACCTTCTTATTGCACCTTAACTCCCCTTTCCTTTCCAGTCCCGGTGAAGGGTCTCGGCCTGAAAGGTCAACTATTTATTCCTTTCCGTAGATACTGGCCGACCTGTTGGGTTCCTCCATCGTGTTGTGTGTGTTCCCGAGGAAGAATTATGAAGGCAAGTGACATAAGTAACAGTGTGGAGGTATTTGGAGACTTCAACTTCCCAGAATTAGCTTGATTCAGCAGAGTTCGAAAGCGTTTCAGGAAGTTTTGAAAATGCATTTTGACAGGCTTTTGATTAGTAATGGTGTCAAATGCAACGGGGAGAAGGCGGGAGAAAAGGGTTGAGGGGGTCTCATTGAAAATATCGACTATTGAAAGGCCTTGTTAGTGTAGTTGTGGAGAGGATGCTTCCTATAATGGGAGAGTCTAGGACCAGAGGACGCAGTCTCAGAATACAAGGATGTCCCTTTAGAACGGAGATGAGGAGGAATTTCTTTAGCCAGAGGGTGGTGAATCTGTGGAATTCATTGGCACAGGCAGCTGTGGAGGCCATTTCATTGGGTGTATTTAAAACAGAGAGGCTCTTGAACAGTAAGGGCTTCAAATGCTATGGGGAGAAGGCAGGAGAACGGGACTGAAAAGGATAATAAATTAGCCATGATGGAATGGAGGAGCAAACTCGATGGGCTGAATGGCCTAATTCTGCTCCTATACCTTATGGTTTTATGTTAATTAGGAGAGGGAAGGTATCATAAATAAATAATAAAATAATGAATAAAATAAATTGGTTTATTAATGTCACATTTACCAAGGTACAGTAAAAAACTTAGCTTTGTATAACCATATAACAATCACAGCACGGAAACAGGCCATCTTGGCCCTCCTAGTCCATGCTGAACTCTTAATCTCACCTAGTCCCACCTACCCGCACTCAGCCCATAACCCTCCACTCCTTTCCTGTCCATATACCTATCATGTCATCCCTACAGATCATTTTATCAAATCAGCACACCGATGTTTCACAGGCTGCCAACGGCATCTCGCCAGAGTCCTGATTGGGACCATAACCCTCCATACCTCTACCATCCACGTACCTGTCCGAGTTTCTCTTAAGCATTGAAATCAACCTCGCAAGCACCACTTGTGCTGGCAGCTCATTCCACGCTCTCACAACTCTCTGAGCTGATTTTGCGGACTTTAGTTTCCTCTTTGTGGACGTTAGGCCAGTTTGTGTTGATATGGTTGCCAAGCCTGTCGTTTTTTTTACCCTGCATTCGCTTGTGGGTATGGGATAGGAGATCTATGTCATCAGTGAAGTCTACATTATCTAGTTGTTTCCATAGGATCCACTGAATCCCATGCTGTAGATGTCTCCATGATCCAGTCTATTACCAGTAGGACCAAGAAGGAGGATATCAGGCACTCCTGTCTTCACCTGAAGGTTACTGGTGAGCTGTCCGCCATAGTTGACTGCAGGGCATTCTCTCGCACGACCATCCTGCTTGGTACTCCAGAGTGCCGCGGGATTCTCCGCAGGGTTTCTCCGTCTCCACTGTCGAAGGCTTTTACACAATCGACAAAGTTGATGCACAGTGTGGCTGTTTGGTCAGTGCTGATGTGGTTAACATTGTCGTGGAGCCATAGAGCACCACAGCTTTGAAACAGGCCCTTCAGTCCATCTGCCTAGTCCTATCGACCTGCACCTCGACCATAGCCCTCCATAACTCTCCGATCCCTGCGCTGGACATATCAAAACTTCTCTCAGATGTTACAATTGAATCTGGATCTATCACTTCCACTGGCAGCTCATTTCACACTCGCACCAGCCTCTGAGCGAAGAAGTTCCCCCTCAGGCTCCCCTTAAATATTTCACCAAAGGAGATGGGCTAACCCCTGGTGACATCAATGGATCTGGGGTTGAGAGGGTAAACAGCTTCAAGTTCCTCGGCATCCACATCACCGAGGACCTCACGTGGACTGTACACACCAGCTGTGTGGTGAAAAAGGCACAACAGCACAAGTTTGAGGAAGTTTGGTGTGGGCCCCCACATCCTTAGAACTTTCTACAGAGGCACAATTGAGAGCATCCTGACTGGCTGCATCACTGCCTGATGTGGGAACTGTACCTCCCTCAATCGCAGGATTCTGCAGAGAGCGGTGCAGACAGCCCAGCGCATCTGTAGTTGTGTGCTTCCCACGATTCAGGACATTTACAAGGACAGGTGTGTAAAAAGGGCCCGTAGGATCATTGGGGACCTGAGTCATCCCAACCACAATCTATTCCAGCTGCTACCATCCGGGAAGCGGTACCGCAACATAAACATCAGGACCAACAGGCTCCGGGACAGCTTCTTCCACCAGACCATCAGACTGATGAACTCATGCTGACTTGAGTGTATTCTATATTACATTGACTGTTCTATTTGTTATAAATTATTGTAAATTACAAGGATTGAACATTGCACATTTAGATGGAAACGTAACATAAAGATTTTTACTCCTCATGTATATGAAGGATGTAAGAAATGAAGTCAGTTCCATTCAGTTCACCCAAATATTTACCCTTTCTATACTCCTCATCATTTTGTATACCTCTATCAAATCTCCCCTCATTCTCCTTCACTCCAGGGAATAAAATCCTAACCTATTCAACCTTTTCCCATAACTCAGGTCCTCAAGTCCCAGAAACATCGTTGTAAATGGATTCTCCAGCCCTTGACCTTTCCCACCCACCTGGCTTCACCTATCACCTTCCAGCTAGCCTCCTTCCCTCCCTCCATCTCTTTATTCTGGCATCTTCCCCTCTTTCTCAGTCCTGAAGAAGGGTCTCAGCCTGAAACATTGACAGTTTACTCTTTTCTATAGATGCTGCATCACCTCCTGAGTATCTCCAACACTTTGTGCATGTTGAAATAGATGATTAATTTAGACTTATCCCAGTTACTGGTTTCACACTCCAAGTCAGAATTGGAAATTTCTTCTGTCCCTGAACTCAAATTGCTGGATTCTTCCTTCCTGTTTTCATCCAGAGCCAACATCTCTAGGTTTTTGTGTTCCTTCGCTAGAAAGTAATTTTATGAATTCTCTTGCCTTTTACTTACTTGTGTCACTTCATTTTTCTAATCCCTGGGAAAACGAGCCGGACCTCCAGAACTCTGGGGAAACATTGCAGAGCGATTGTTCTCCGCTTGGCTTACTGTCTGATAGGTTCTTGGCTGGCTCTCCAAAGTTTACCCATTAATCCCACATCATGTGATCACACAAAGGCCTCCTGCCTAAAGCTGTGAGACACGAAGCAAAGACTCTACCGCCTCTCGACAGCAGTTGCGAAAGGTCCCATTGTGGCGACCCACTTCCTAGTGCACTCGAACCGGCTCACAAATAGCCAGCGTGCCGGCATAAAGGCCAGTCCCAAAAGGGCGCAAGGTCTGCTTCACCAACAAAGGGAAAAGCCCGCGCGGGACTGTGAATACGTGCCCCCTACAGCATCTGCACGCGGGACAGGACTGTGAATACGTGCCCCCTACAGCATCTGCGCGCGGGACAGGACTGTGAATACGTGCCTCCTACAGCATCTGCGCGTGGGACAGGACTGTGAATACATGCCTCCTACAGCATCCACGCCTGGGGAGGGCAGGATCAGGGAGGCTTTAAAGCGAAGCCGCGAAGTTCGAATAAAATCTTCTTTAACTGCAGTTTACCGACTCTGTGTCCTTATTTTAGCGCTGCGTGTAGCACACCGCTACAATTGGTGACCCCGACGGTCCAAACGATTTTTGGACTGGAGATAAACGATGCCGCACCTGTTCATGCGGTTTCGTTGAAACTGCCAAGCTTCTGGATGCTACGACCTCACCTATGGTTCCAGCAAGCAGAAGCCCAATTCCACATTTGTCAGATAACCTCAGAGGACACACGTTACTACTACGTGGTGAGCTCCCTCGACCAGGACACAGCGGCCCAGGTTGAGGAGTTCGTACAGTCTCCCCCAGCAGATGGCAAGTACATGGAATTCAAAGCCCTGCTCATAAGGACTTTCGGGCTCTCACGGCGCGAGCGGGCTGCCCGCTTACTGCACCTGGATGGTTTGGGAGACAGACCTCCTTCGGCTTTAATGAATGAGATGCTGTCCCTGGCCGACGGACACAAGCCCTCCCTCATGTTTGAGCAGGCATTCCTGGAGCAGCTGCCCGAGGACATACGCCTGCTGCTGTCCGACTCGGATTTCAGCGACCCCCGGAAGGTGGCAGCCCGGGCGGACTTGCTGTGGAACGCCAAGAAGGTGAGTGGGGCGTCTGTCGCACAGATCACCAGGCCACGCTCCCAGCAGCAAACCAGACCTGGCCCGGCCACAGAGCCGCTAACCCCAGAGGCCGGGGTTGAGGAGACCAACGAATGATGGTGCTTCTACCACCAGCGGTGGGACGCAGATGCCTGCCGCTGTAGCCCACCCTGCAAGTTCCCGGGAAACGCCAGGGCCAACTGCCGCTGATGGTTATGGCGGCTGGCCATCGGGATAGCCTCCTGTATGTGTGGGACCTGCGGTCGGGACGCCGTTTTTCGGTCAACACCGGTGCCGAGATCAGCGTCTTACCTCCGACGAGTTACGATACCTGCAACAGGGCACCGGGTCCCCCCCTGAGGGCCGTGAATGGCAGCACAGTAAGGACCTATGGCACCCGTACGGTGCAACTACAGTTCGGCTCCAGCCGGTTCACGTGGGACTTCACACTGGCCGCCGTAGCCCAACCGCTTCTGGGTGCGGATTTTTTGCGGGCTCACAGCCTACTGGTCGACCTGTCAAATCTGTCAAATTTGACGACCTGTCAAATCCCGATGCATCCGGACGACGTCCCCAAAACGGCACTCAACACCCCGTTCGGCCTTTTCGAGTTCTTCCGCATGCCGTTCGGCCTGAAGGATGCCGCACAGACGTTCCAGCGGTTAATGGACGCAGTGGGACGCGACCTGGACTTCGCTTTCATCTATTTGGACGACATCCTCATAGCCAGCAGCAGTCGTCAGGAGCATCTGTCCCACCTCCGTCAACTCTACGCCCGACTGAGTGAATACGGTCTAACAATCAACTCGGCCAAATGCCAGTTCGGGCTCGACACCATCGACTTCCTGGGCCACAGGATTACTAAACACAGGGCAACCCCTCTGCCCGCTAAGGTAGACACAGTCCGCCATTTTCCCCGACCCACCACAATCAAAGGCCTTCAGGAATTCATGGGTATGGTAAATTTCTACCACCACTTCCTCCCTTCAGCTGCCTGAATCATGTGCCCCCTGTTCGCCCTGATGTCAGGTAAGGGCAAGGACATTACCTGGGACGAGGAGTCCGCCGCCGCTTTCGTTCAAACGAAGGAAGCCTTGGCAAACGCCGCGAAGCTAGTGCACCCCAGTAAATGCCAGATAGGGATGGCAACATTCTGGTGTAATGTCTATTGTCTATTTGTAGTGCAGTTATTGTGTTTGCCACTGTTTTGTATATATTGTATAGCACCGAAATTTGTAATAAAGGATTTTGTAATATAAAAAAAAAGAATGGACGTCCCTACCGCCCTCACAGTGGACGCATCTAACACGGCAGTCAGTGGGGTACTGGAGCAACTCATCGCGGGTCGCTGGCAACCCCTAGCGTTTTTCAGCAAACACCTGCGACTGCCCAAGCTCAAATACAGTGCTTACTGTTGGTGCTATACCTGGCAATCTGGCATTTCAGGTACTTCTTGGAAGATAGGCCCTTCACCGCGTTCACGGACCACAAGCCGCTTACCTTTACGTTCACGAAGGTGTCCGACCCCTGGTCGTCCCACCAGCAGCGCCATCTGTCCTACATCTCTGAATACACAACGGATGTCCGGCACGTCTTGGGTAAGAACAATGTTGTGGTGGACGCACTCTCTCACCCTAACATTCATGCCCTTTCCCAAAGGGTAGACTTTGAGGCGCTGGCAGACGAGGAGATCCCGAGTTACAGAACGGCAGTCTCCGGTTTGCAGCTCCAGGACCTCCCCATAGGCCCAGGTGAGAGGACCCTACTCTGCGACATCACCACCGGCCAGCCCCGTCCCGTCGTCCTGGCAAACTGGCGGCGCAGTGTTTTCGACTCCATTCATAACTTAGTGCACCCCTCAATCTGGACAACCGTCCGGATGGTCTCCAGCAGGTTTGTTTGGCACGGTCTCCGCAAGCAGGTCAGTGAATGGGCCAAAATGTGCATGCACTGCCAGACGGCCAAGGTTCAGAGGCACACCAAAGCTCTGCTGCAGCAGTTCCACCCCACCCACCGGCGTTTCGACCATATTCATGTGGATATCGTGGGCCCCCTGCCAGTGTCACGCGGAGCGCGGCACCTCCTGACTATCGTGGACCGGTTCACCAGATGGCCAGAGGCGATCCCGCTCACCGACGCCACCTCCGAATCTTGTGCCCAGGCACTGATCACAACTTGGGTGTCCCGCTTTGGTGTACTGGCCCACATTACCTCCGACAGAGGCGCCCAGTTCACCTCCAGCCTGTGGCCAGCCTTTTGGGGACACAGCTGCACCACACTACTGCCTACCACCCACAGTTGAACGGGCTAGTGGAGCGTTTCCACCGTCACCTGAAGTCGGCCCTCATGGCCCGCCTGCGAGGAGCTAACTGGGTGGACCAGCTTCCCTGGGTCCTACTCGGCATCCGCACGGCACCCAAAGATGATCTGCACACCTCGTCGGCCGAGTTGGTGTACAGCGCATCCCTGGTCATCCCCGGGGAGTTCATACCAGCCCCAAGGGGGCAAGACGAAGAACCCGCAGCAGTCCTGGGCAGACTACGTGTGAGGCTCAGTAACCTGGCCCCCATACCCACTTCGCAGCATGGGCAGAACCCAACCTGCATACCCAAAGACCTGCAGAACTGTAAGTTTGCGTTTGTATGAAGGGGTGGGCATCGGCCACCGCAGCAACGGCCCTACGAGGGGCCGTTTATGGTGCTCAGGAACAGTGGGTCCATGTTCGTGCTGGACATTGGGGGGGGAGAGAGGAGGTTTTCATGGTGGACCGCCTCAAACCAGCCCACATGGACGTGGCGCAGCCGGTCAAGTTCCCAGCACCGCGGCGCAGAGGCCGACCTCCCAAACAGGGTCCGGCCTAGACTGTGGACACTGGGGGGTGGGGGGTGTATCACCAGTTCTGAGGGGGTGGGGGATTATGTGGCGACCCACTTCCTAACGCACTCAAACCGGCTCACAAATAGCCAGCGCGTCGGCATAAAGGCCAGTCCCAAAAGGGCGCCAGGTCTGCTTCACCAACAAAGGGAAAAGCTCGTGCGGGACTATGAATACGTGCCCCCTACAGCATCCGCACCCGGGGAGGGCGGGATCAGGGAGGCTTTAAAGCAAAGCCGCGAGGTTCGAATAAAATCTTCTTTAACTGCAGTTTACCGACTCCGTGTCGTTATTTTAGCGCTACGTGTAGCACATCGCTACACCATGACAATATCAACAAAAACGCGGTTACCTGCCTCAGTGACTATCATCCAGTAGCACTTACACCCACCGTGATGAAGTGTTTTGAGAGGTTGGTGATGAAGCATATCAGCTGCCTGAGACACAACTTGGATCCACTCCAATTTGCACAACAGGTCCACAGCAGATGACATTTCATGGCTCTTCACTCAACCCTGGAACATCTGGACAGCAAAGGCATCAACTTGGCATTCAATACTATCATCCCGTCAAAACTAATCAATAAGCTTCAAGACTTTGGCCTCAGTACCTCCTTGTGCAACTGGATCCTCGATATCCTCATTTATAGACCCCAGCCAATTGACAACAACGTCTCCTCCACAATCTCCATCAATACAGGTGAACCACAAGGTTGTGTGCTTATACCCCCTGCTCTACCCGCTTTATATTTTAGGCTAAGCACAGCTCCAATGCCACATTCAAGTCATTGCCCAAATCGAAGGTGGTGACAAATCAGCATACAGGGTGGAGAATGAAAATCTGGTTCAGTCGTGTCACAGCAACAGCCACTCACTCAATATTAGAAAGACCAAGGAGCTGATTATAGACTTCAGGAGGAGGAAACCCGAGGTCCATGAGCCAGCCCTCGCTGGGGGATCAGAAGTGAAGAGGGTCAACGATTTCAAATTCCTCGGTGTTATAATTTCAGAGGATCAGTCCTGGGTCCAACATGTAAGTGCCAGTACATTCCACATGGCAGCAACTTAGGAATTTGTGGAGGTTTAGCACATTATCTAAAACCCTGACATATTTCTATAGATGTGCAATGTATTGACTGGTTGCAACATGGCCTAGCGTGGAAACAGCAATGCTCTTGAAAGAAATGGCCTACAAAATTAATGGATACAGCCCTCCCCACAATCGAGCACATCTACATGTTGCAGAAAGCAGTGTCCATCATCCGAGACTCCTATCTTCCAGGTGATGCTCTCTTCTCACTGCTACCATTCGGAAGCAGCTACAGGAGCCTCAGGACACGCACCACCAGGTTCAGAGGGAGTTACTACACTTCAGCCATCGGACTCTTGAACCAGTGGGGACAACTTCACTCACCGAACACTGAACTGATCTCACAACCTACGGACTCATTTTCAAGGACTCTCCATCTCATGATCTTGATACTTATTGCTTATTTATTTATTATTCTTATTTTTCTTGGATTTTTTTTGTTGTTTCTTTGTATTTACTGTGAAATCCCACAAGAAAATAAACCTCAGGACTGGTTATGATGACGTATATGTACTTTGATGATAAATTTACTTTGAGCTTTGAATATTTCAACGTAGAGTAGGAGAGTTCTGCCTGGACAATTTAATTACTCAGCTAACTAACCTGCAATGGCCTTAGATTAGATTACATTCAACTTTATTGTCATTGTGCCGAGTACAGATACAAATCTAAAGAAATGCAGTTAGCATCTAACCAGAAATGCAAAGAATAGTGTTATTTATAAAATAACTGTGAATAAAAAGTAAGTGCTACAGCATACAAATATAAAAGTACTGAGATGGTACAATATGGGTGCAATACCGCTTAGTGTTATGATGTGAGGTTCAGTAGGGTCACAGCCTCAGGGAAGAAGCTCTTCCTGTGCCTGCTGGTGCGGGAGTGGAGGCTCCTGTAGCGCCTACGGGATGGGAGGAGAGTAAAAAGTCCATGGTTTGGGTGAGATGCATCCTTGATGATGCTTTTCACCCCGCTCAGGCAGTGTTTATGGTAGATGTTCTCAATGGTGGGCACTTAGGTGCCGATAATCTGCTGGGCAGTTTTCACCACCCGCTGGAGTGCTTTGCGGTCCGATACGGGACAATTGCCACACCACACTGAGATGCAGACGGTGAGTTTGCTCTCAATGGTACAGCGGTAAAAGTCCGTCAGTATCCTGGGACAGAGGTGAGCTTTCTTGATGCTCCGCAGGAAATAAAGGCGCTGTTTATCAACGAGAGTTTGCATGCATCATTGCCGTCGCAGTTTATGTTCCACCGGATGCTAAAGCTAAAGTAGTCATGAAAGACCTGAGTGCCACTATTAGCAAGTTGTAGGCATTGCATCCAGACGGAGCCTTTATTGGTGCTGGGGACTTTAATCATTGCAACCTACGTACCCTGCTTCCAAGATTTTACCAAAATGTATCATGAGCCACAAGGGGAAATAAAACCTTAGATCATGTCTACACAAATGTGGCTGACACTTACAAACCCACTACTGTCCCCCACCTGGGACAGTCCGACCATCTTTCATTGTTTCTGCTTCCCAAGTATAGCCCGGTCATTAAACGTGTGAAACCCACAATGAAGACTATTAAGATCTGGCTGGAGGGTGCATAGAAAACCTACAGCACAATAGAGGCCCTTCAGCCCACAAAGCTGTGCTGAACATGTCCCTACCTTAGAAATTACTAGAGTTCCCCATAGCCCTCTATTTTTCTAAGCTCCATGTACCTATCCAAAAGTCTCTTAAAAGACCCTATCGCACCCACCTCCACCACTGTTGCCGGCAGCCCATTCCACACACTCACCACTCTCTGAGTAAAAAACTTACCCCTGACATCTCCTCTCTACCTACTCCCCAGCACCTTAAACCTGTGCCCTCTTGTGGCAGCCATTTCAGCCCTGGGAAAAAGCCTCTGACTATCCACACGATCAATGCCTCTCGTCATCTTATACACCTCTATCAGGTCCTCCGTCGCTCCGAGGAGAAAAGGCCGAGTTCACTCAACCTGTTTTCGTAAGGCATGCTCTCCAGTGCTACTCCTTGGGCAGCATCGTTGCATAACACCGTTGTGAAAAAGAGGGAGATCTTGCAATTGATAAATCCACAGAGAAGTGTGTATTTTACTCATTGGGAAGCACTTGAAGAGGTGCAGAAGTTGTGGACCAGTTGTAGAAACGCATCTCTCCCTTTGACATCCCTCACACCAATTACAGATGATCAAAGTTGGTAAATATGTTTTGATGTATATATGATAAACAAGTTAAGTTATCTCATATCCTAGAAGTCATAATGTCATAAATAACCCCCACCATCTGGGACATACCCTCTTCTCATTGCTACCATCAGAGAGGAGGTACAGGAGCCTGCAGATCAACCTCATTGTTTTAGGAACAGCTTCTTCTCTTCAATTAGCAGATTTCTGAATGGTCCATGGACCTGTATGCCGTGGTCACTGGGAGAACGCACAAACTCCTTATAGACAGTCGTGTGACTGAACCCAGGTCACGGACACTGGAAAGCATTATGCTACTGTGCCACTTGCTGGATGTAGACTTACCCACAAACCGGCCCCTGCCAACTGAAGTATGACGTTGAAAATGGCCCTTCCACGGCTGGGACTTAATAGCCTGGGTGAGACCACAACCATCCCGAAGCTTGTTGTAACGGTCAATCTTTCCAAAACATGCTCTCCCGTTGTCACTTCAACCACATGTTCAGCTATACTGTCTAAGCTTAGTCCTGATATAGCGCCATTTGGTACAGCAGCTGCTCTGCTGACAACAAGAAACCGTTGACACAAGACAATGTGACAACAAGAAACTGCAGAGAATTGTAGACCCAGCTCAGCACATCACAGAAGCCATCCTCCCTTCTGTGGACTCTGTCTATAGTTCTCACTGCCTCACTAAATCAGCCCGCACAATCAAAGACCTTGTCTGGACATTTTCTTGCATCTTCTGGGCAGAAGATATGAGGGGTGATTGATAAGTTCATGGCCTTGGGTAGAAGGAGTCAATTTTAGAAAACCTTCACATTTATTTTTTGTGGCAGCTCTTGGCACAGCACATACAGGTCAACTCTTTGCGTGATAATGCAGAAAGTTTGAAGTTCATCTCCTTCCTCCTTAGGCCATGAACTTATCGATCACACCGCTAGTTATTAACTTCAAATTTCCTGCATAATCACTTGAACAGTTGACCTGCACGCACATGTAACGAGAGCTGTATAACTCATCTCCTTCTACCCTAGGCACGAACTTATCAATCACCCATCTGTGGACTCTTTCTGGAGGTCCATACGCTCCACGACCGCTGGACTAAGTGTGTAAATGTAGGAGGGGACTATGTTGAAAAATAAATGTGCTAGGTTTTCTAAAATTGACTCCTTCCACCTTAGGCCACGAACTTTTCAATTATCCCTTGTATAAGGACATCATGCAAGCCCAAGGAACATTCAAATCGGTCTTCAGCCACAAGTCCAAGAGCTACAAGAGCTGCACAAGGATCTACCCAACAGATGGCCGAAAGTTAGGGAGGTGCTCGTCCTGACATCCCAAGACGAACTAGGTGCCGAAAAGAATGGATCTCAGCTGAAACGTTACACACAATTACTGTGAAGAGGCGGAAGAAAGCAGTCATGAATAACAGCAGGACTAGAGCGGGAAAGGCGAGAGCACGGGAAGACTATGCCGAGGCTCACGGGGCAGTGAGGAAGAGTGTTAAATCAGGCAAGTGTAGTTATGTAGACAGCCTGGCAGAAGAAGATGAACAAGCAGAGGACAGTACTGAACCAGATGGCATTGGAATTGAGTCATTATTGTCACATGTACTGAAGTACAATGAAGGTCTTTTATTTGTTTGTCACTCAGACTGATGCTTCCAAACGTACACACGTCGAGAAAGTGAAGATAAACACAGAATGCAGATGATAACGTAGCAGACGATGCAAGGATCACGATGAGATAGATTGTAAGATCAAGAGTCCATTTTTAGTGTATGAGAAATCAGTCCAAGTGAGATTAAAGACTGGCTCAAAGTCCAAAGTAAGTTTATTACGGAAGTACATATATGTCACCATATGCTACATTGAGATTCATTTTCTTTCAGGCACTTACAAGAGAAATACAATAGAATTTATGAAAAATTATACATAAGCAAATACCAACAAACAATGTGTGATAGAAGGCATATAGTGCAAATAAATAAATAAAACTTATAGCAGAGCTCTTGAAAGTGACTCTATAGTTTGTGGAATTAGTTTACTGTTGTGGTGAGTGAAGTTATCCATGCTGGTTCAGCAACCTGATGGGTTGGAAGGCAATAACTGTTGCTGAAGCTGTTGGTGTGGCATCTCCTGTCTGATGGTTGTAGCGAGGAGAGAGTATGGCCTGGATGGTGGTGGGGTGTCCTTGATCATGGATGCTGCTGTCCTGCAGCAGCACGACATGTAGATGCGCTCAATGATGGGAAATCATGCTTTCGAGTTTTTTTTATCTTCTGCCTGTCGGGAGAAGAGAGAAGAGGGAATGTCCAGGGTGGAAGGGTCTCTGTATAAGTTGGCAGCTTTCCCGAGGCAGCAGGAAATATAGATGGATAATCTCATGTAATGACAGTGTGTTAGTGCCGTGTTTATCATTAATAACATTGTTTTGCTTTTAAGTTCCAAATTTATTGAATTACATCAGTCCCCCAGCTCTGGTGGGAGGGTTGGAAACTGTCCCAGACCAATAGTTCAAAGTTCGATGTACAATGTAAACTTGTTATGAACGTAGATATATGCCACCATATGCTACCCCAAGATTCACTTTCTTGCAAACATTCACAGTAAATCCAAATAGAATAGATGAAAAACTGCAAACAACAAAGACGGATAAACAACCAATGTACAAAAGACAACAAAATGTGCAAATATGGAATAATAAATATATAAGTGCATACGTTGTGACGAAGTTTCTTACAGGTTAAGTCTATCAGGTGGTTGAATCTGTCGCTGCGATCTACGTAGCACCGGCTGTGATTGCACAGGTGCCGGTGGTGCTTGCACCGGAGACGGAGGTTGTGCTGGTTCCGGCCTAACTGGAGGTGTCAGCCCACTAGGCGTCAGTGATCCCTCATGCATGTGCGAGGCGCCTGGTATATACGCGTACGAAACGCCCGGCCTGAGCCCGGCCTCTCAGTCTCCAGGATGTAGTATGGTGCTCACTCACTGCTTGTTCCTTCTTCCAGTCAATAAAAGCCGATATCTCGCCTTCATGTCTCAGAGTGAGTTATTGATGGTGCATCATACGTACAGAGGGAAATATTGAGAACATGAGATGCAGAGTCCTTGGAAGAGTGTCGGTAGGTTATGGAATCAGTTCAGTGCTCATGTTGCCTGTGTTTTGGCTTGCAGAGACCGTGAGCTGGAAACAAACTGAGATTCTTCACTAAATGATTGTCTTTCGGGTGAAAAAATAGGAAATGCCGGGAATTCTCAGCAGCAGGGCAGACCACGCTTGGCCCAGGAGAATCAGGTTACTGGGTGTGAAACGTAGTGAAGCAAGACACCTCCCATTCACCTCACAACTTGCTGCCATGGCAACTCTGGTTTTCCCACATCAAAGGTACCGCTCTCCCACACACTCCCTGCTGTTTTAACAAGCTTCTTTTCTCTCGCAAACACAAGAGATTCTGCTGATGCTGGAAATCCCTGAGCAACACATACAAAATGCTGGAGGAGCTCAGCAGGCCAGGCAGTGTCTATGGAGAGGAATAAACAGTCTATATTTCCAGGGTCTGAGCTCATTCCTCTCCATAGATGCTACCTGACATACTGAGTTACCCCAGCATTTTGCATTCTAACTTAGCTGCTTTAGAAGCATGCTGTACTACTGCAAATATTACATTTTGCTTGCTTCTAAAGGAATGCCGATTCTCCTTTTCAATCCAAGCCAATAACCCAAAACACACAACTCACTTGGCAACGTCCTGGATCTCGCAAAAAGTATTCCACAGTCAGTTTAGATTTGATATGGAAATTGATCAAAGGATCCTTAACAGCGAGAAGCACAATTTCACTAATAGTGAATTTTCATTAAAACTTTCATGAAGTGTCAGGTTGAGACCCTTCGGCAGGACTGGAAAGGAACGCAAAAAAGCCAGATTAAGAAGGTGGAGGGAGGGGAAGGAGTTTTAGTTAGCAAGTGGTAGGGTGAGGCAGGCGAGGGGGGAGGTGAGTGGGTGAGGAAGGGGTTGACAGGCGGAAGAGATAAAGAGCTGAAGGAAAAGGAATGTCATACAGGAGGACTATGGACCATTGGAAAAAGGGAAGGAGGAGAGGATTCAGATGACGCTGATGGACAGGAGGCGAAGAGAAGGGGTTAGAGGGGAGCCAGAATGGAGAATGGGAAGAGAGAAGGAGGGAGGGGAGAAATTACTGAAAGTTAGACAAATTGATCCTCCAAGTGAACCACAACCCTGTTGAAGGGTTTGAAGGCCTGTGTGCCTCAATGACTCGGAAAGCTATGTTGGTTGGAGTCAGAGCTTCATGCTTTAGTTCTTGTAGGGTCGCCTACGCCAAACAGGTCAAAGGGTAGATAGATAGATACTTTATTCATCCCCAAGGGGAAATTCAACATTTTTCCAGTGTCCCATACACTTATTGTAGCAAGACTAATTACATACAGTATTTAACTCAGTATAAATATGATATGCATCTAAAATCACCCTCCCAAAAAGCATTAATAAATAGCTTTTAAAAAGTTCTTAAATAGTTTACTAAAGTGCATTGAGTGGTAAACTTAAGCTCAGTCCTAACACCGGCACTTTAACATGTCTTGCCCCTGGTGGTTGAATTGTAGAACCGAATGGCGTTGGGAAGTAATGATCTCTTCATCCTGTCTGAGGAGCATTGCATTGACAGCAACCTGCCGCTGAAGCTGCTTCTCCGTCTCTGGGTGGTGCTGTGCAGAGGATGTTCAGGGTTTTCCATGATTGACCGTAGCCTACTCAGCGCCCTCCGCTCTGCCACCAATGTCATACTCTCCAGTTCTGTGCCCACGACAGAGCCCGCCTTCCTTACCAGCTTATTAAGACGTGAGGTAGAGGCCAAACTAAGAGTGGTCTATCACTCCTCCAGGTTTGGGGGCCAACAACCCAGACTGGTCCAAAAAAAATTATTACAAAAACAACAATGAAGAATCCTTCTATAGCTGTGTGCATCGGTATGATGACAAGAGAGATGGAGAACCTTCATTGCTGCCCTAAACGCCAGGAGCATAACGGGCACTAGTACGTAAGTAGAGAAGATGACGCTCTAGCTATTAGGTTGGAGGCTACCCAGATGGAATGTGAGGTGTTGCTCTTGCCTAGCTCTGACAAAAGATTGACCCAAAACATTAATTCTGCATCTCAACCTACAGACACTGTCTGCCCTGCTGAGTATTTCCAGTATTTCCTGTTTTTATTTTACATTTCCAACACCTGCAGCTTTTGCTCAGTTGGGCTATAACTGCTGATCAGGAGAAAACACCAACCTTTCTTCCCAACGGTGCCAGAGTTTATTTATCTCTAACCTGAAGCCCTGCCTATTCCCCAACGCTGAATCAGTCTCGGTTTACCATCTCATCCAAAAGCTGACTCATCACAGCGGCAGCACTGAACTCTGTGTGCGATTCTCCAAAGTAGGACTTTAACCCTCACTTTCAAGGACTGGTCCTCTTATGTCGTCTGTATTATTTATTTACTTACTTATTTTAATTTGCACAACTTGTCTTCTTTTGCATATTGATTGGCAGGTTTTGTTTATAGCTTCTTTCTCTTAAATTCAATCGTATTTTATTTTCCTGCCAACGCCTACAAGAAAATGAATCTCAAGGTAGTTACTGGTGCTGGTGTTAATGGTCTGGGGAATGAAATGGTCTGGGCGTTTGATGGCTCTGAGCCTGTACTCGCGGGAGATTTGAGGAATGAGCAGTGGATCTCATTGAAACCAATTGAAGATTGTATAGAGTTGGAGTGGAGAGGATGTTTCCAATAGTGAGGGAGCCTAGGACCAGAATAGAAGGACATACCTTTAGAACAGAGATGAGAGGTATTACTTTAGGCAGAGGGTGGAGAATCTGTGGAATTCATTGCCTCAGTCGGCTGTGGAGGCCAAGTTGATGGGTACAATTAAAGTGGAAGTCTATATGTTCTTGCTTGGTGAGGACAGGAGAATGGGATTGAGAAGGCTGGTAAATATGATCAAATATCAAAACAGACTCAATGTGCCAAAAGGCCTAATTCTGCTCCTGTGTCTTATGGTCTGACTGATTGTGGTCTCCTGGTGAGGAAGTCATGGATTTATTTGCAGAGGGAGGTACAGAGGCCCAGGTTAAAGTTGGATGATGAGTTTGGAAGGGGCTGTATTAACGTGCTCCAGGAAAGGGTGCCCAAGGTGGCCAAACAACTCAAAGAAATATACGATCCTGGGAGAGGGTTCAGATACGGAGTCAAACAACCAGAAATGTTGCAAATGTGAGTGTAATATTTTTTGGGAGTTGACTTTAAACTTTCAGTGTCAGTGGGCCATAAGTGGAAATATGTCACAAAGAAAACGCAATAAATGTTTATTTTCAGCTTGGGAGCTTGGCCAGCTAGTGGAATGGTGCCACAGCAACAACCTGGCACTCAACATCAGTAAGACGAAAGAGCTGATTGTGGATTTCAGGAAGGGTGAGACGAAGGAACACATACCAATCCTCATAGAGGGATCAGAAGTTGAGAGAGTGAGCAGCTTCAAGTTCCTGGGTGTCAAGATCTCTGAGGAGCTAACCTGGGTCCCAACATACTGATGTAGTCATAAAGATGGCAAGACAGCAGCTATACTTTATGAGGAGTTTGAAGAGATTTGGCATGTCAACAAATACACTCAAAAACTTCTATAGTTGTCCCGTGGCTGCATCACTGTCTAGTATGGAGGGATTACTGTACAGAACTGGAAGAAGCTGCAGAAGATTGTAAATCTAGCCAGCTCCATCTTGGGCACTAGCCTACAAAGTTCACAGGGCATCTTTAGGGAGCGGTGTCTCAGAAAGACAGCGTCCATTATTAAGGACCTCTAGCACCCAGGGCACGTCCTTTTCTCACTGTTATCATCAGGTATGAGATACAGAAGCCTGAAGACACACACTCAGCGATTCAGGAACAGCTTCTTCCCCTCTGCCATCCGATTCCCAAATGGACATTGAACCCTTGGACACTACCTCACTTTTTTAATATACAGTATTTCTGTTCTTGCACATTTTAAAAAACCTATTCACTATATGTAATTGATTTACTTGTTTATTTATTATCATGTTTTATTTTATTTATTATTATTACTATATTTTCTCTCTGCTAGATTATGTATCGCATTGAACTGCTGCTACTAAGTTAACAAATTTCATGTCACATGCTGGTGATATTAACCTGGTTCTGATTCTGTAACAGGAGGTCTGCAGGGGTCAGTGCCAGACCTCAGCCTTTCACATTGCACCTTAATAGACCGGATGAATGGATCAAGGGTAATAAATCCAAGGATGCAGGAAGGCTTCGGAGGGATATGGACAGGCTAAGCAATAGCGCCATGGTAACATAGCAGTAACTGTGACGTTATTACAGCTCGGGTGGGGGGGGACAGGATTTGGAAATTCAGTTCTGGCGTCCTCTGTAAGGTTTGTATGTTCTTCCTGTGTGCACATGGGCTTCCTCCGGGTGCTCCAGTTTCCTCCCACAGTCTAGAGGTTATTTGGTTATTGTAAATTGTCCTGTGAATAGGCTAGGGGTTAAATCGGGGGGTTGTTGGGCGGCACGGCTTGGTGGGCCGAACGGTCTGTTCCATGCTGTCCTCTAAAAAAATGGCATCGATGTGATAGACTCAAACAGCAGAGAAACAGGCCTTTCGGCCCAACAGGACAATGCCAACCAAGATGCCCATCTAAGATAATTCCATTTGCCTGCATTTGGCCACTATCCCCGAACCTTTCCTATTTGTGTAATTTGTCCAAATGTTTTTTTTAAGCTGTTATTTAACCATTCCCTCTGGCATTCCATACATCCTCTACCCTCTGTGTCAAGTTTTCCCATAGGTTCCTTTTAAACCTTTCTCCTCTCATTTTAACCCGGTGTCGTCTAGTTCCTGGTTCCCACTCCCGGGGGTGAAGATTGTGTTCATTTATCCTTTCTGTGCTCTTCATGAATGTATACTCAAGGGTCACCCCTGTCTCCTATGGTCCACAGAATGAAGTTCTAGCCTGCCCATCCTCTCCCCATTACTCAGGCCTTTATAAACCTCTGCACACTCTCCAGTTTAATGATGTCTTTCCTATAACAGGGCGATCAGATCTGTGCATGGTCTTCATCAATACTTTGTGTAACTGTTGCAAAACAGAGTCATTCAATTTGGTAGTTAAAAAATAAAAAAGAGAATTATTTTATGAAACACTGCAGGTAAAGGTGTTAAGTTTCTTTTAATGATCATGTTGAATGCAAAGCAGTAGTTAATGGAGAGCATCCAGATGTACAGTAAGCATCTTCATTGTTCAAACATCCTAAAGTTGAGTGAAAGTCTGAATCATAATGACCTGCATGGCTCATCTCTCTTCCTGAACTGTATTGACTACAAAGCTTCCTCTGTAGCAGGGGATGCCTGTGTGAAGAAAGGCTCCATCTAATCTTCCGTTTCTGATGTTGCCACATCTACCGAGTATTTCCAACATCCTGAGCTTTATCTCAGACCTTCTGCACCTGTGGTTTTTCATTTCTAGATCATGGAACATAGAAAATTACAGTGCAGTACAAGCCCTTAGCCCACAACATTGCACCGATCTTTTAACCTACTCTTAGATTATCTAACCCTTCCCTTTTACATAGCCCTCCATTTTCCATTAACCGTGTGTCTATATAAGAGTTCCTTAAACGCCCCTAATGTATCTGCCTCTCGCACCGCCCCTGTAGTGTGTTCCACGCACCCACCACTCTCTGTGCAAAAAAAACTTACCTCTGAATCCTCCCCTTTACTTTCCTCCAATCACCTTAAAGTTATGCCCCCTCATATTAGCCATTTCCACCCTGGAAAAATTATTGACTGGTTATCCATCCACTCAACATATGCCTCTTACCATCTTGTATACCTAAACAAAGCCAACACTTAGCCTCCTTCACTCCAAAGAGAAACTCCCGGGCTTACTCAACCTACTTTCATATGACATGCTCTCTAATCCAGGCAATATTTTGGTAAATCTTCTCCTTCGCTCCCGTTCTGCTGGAACAGGATTTCAATCTCAGTTTATAAAGGACAATCTAGGAGGGGTGAAGAGACATTGACTTGGTTTCATTTAGCTTCCATCCGTCCTGCGTAATCACTTCAATCAGCACCGTGCTTGTGTTATCTTTTTAGGCTATCTCTCTACCGTCTAAAAATGACGAATGTAGACCACGTAGACAGTAGAATGTAGACAGCGAGTATATGTTCCTCAAGAACCAAACTGTACTTGGTGCTCTGGATAATACGTGCACCGTGTTACAAAATAATTCTTGAGCTTCAGGTCTGCTGAGTTATCGATGTAATCAGTTGAGATTCTACATTCACTTACCACAGTATTATCAAGAAGCATCCTGTCTTCTCAAGATTCAGTTCAAAGGAAAAGTCGACTCTGCATCTGTTAAAAAAAAAAGAAACCCTTCTCTGAAAAGATTTGCAGAGCGGGATTTGCAGAGGTACCATTTGTACACACAAAGACACAAGAGAATTTGCACATGCAGGAAAATTGGAGCAACACACGCAAAGTGCAGGAGGAACTCAGCAGGTCATAAGCTTTAGATCTAGGACAAGCAGTAAGCAATAAGATCAGAATTAGGCCATTCAGCCCATCAAGTCTGCGCTGCCATTCCATCATAGTTGGTACATTATTCCTCTCAGCCCCTCCTTCCCTTAACCTTTGACACCCTCACTATCTCCACTTGACCTCCACAATTCAAGTTCAAGTTCAAGTTGTTTTTATTGTCATTTCAATCATAAACTGCCGGTACAGTACACATTAAAAATGAAACAGGACCCTGGTACTACATGAAGCAACACAAAACTACACTAGACTAAGTGAGACAGCACAAGGCTACACTAGACTACATAAAACAACATAAAAACTGCACCAGACCACAGACCTACACAGGACTACATAAAGTGCATAAAACAGTGCAGGGCAGTACAATAATTAATAAACAAGACAATAGGCACAGTAAGGGACAAATTACAATGTCAGTCTACACTCTGAATATTGAGGAGTCTGATGGCTTGGGGGAAGAAATTGTTTCACAGTCTGGTCGTGAGAGTCTGAATGCTTCGGTACCATTTGCCAGATGGCAGGAGTGAGAAGAGTTTGTGTGAGGGGTGCATGGAGTCCTTCACAATGCTGTTTGCTTTGCAGGTGCAGCGTGTAGTGTAAATGTCCGTGATGGCTGGAAGAGAGACCCTGATGATCTTCTCAGCTGACCTCACTATCCGCTGCAGGTTCTTGCGATCCGATTCCCAAACCAGGTAGTCATTCAGCTGCTCAGGATGTTCTCGATACATCCTCTGTAGAATATGATGAGGATGGGGGATAGGAGATGGACTTTTCTCAGCCTTCGCAGAAAGTAGAGACGCTGCTGGGCTTTCTTTGCTGTGGAGCTGGTGTTGAGGGACCAGGTGAGATTCTCCGCCAGGTGAACACCAAGAAATTTGGTGCAATCTCAACAGAGGAGCCATCAATGTTCAGTGGAGAGTGGTCACTCCGTGCTCTCCTGAAGTCAACAACCATCACTGTTGTTTTGTTCACATTAAGAGACAGGTTGTTGGCTCTGCACCAGTCTGTTAGCCGCTGCACCTCCTCTTTGTGGGCTGACTCGTCGTTCTTGCTGATGAGACCCACCACGGTCGTGTCATCGGCGAACTTGATGATGTGGTTTGAGCTGTGTGTTGCTGCACAGTCGTGGGTCAGCAGAGTGAACAGCAGTGGACTGAGCACGCAGCCCTGGGGAGCCCCCGTGCTCAGTGTGATGCTGTTGGAGATGCTGCTCCTGATCCAGACTGACTGAGGTCTCCCAGTCAGGAAGTCTAGGATCCAGTTGCAGAGGGAGGTGTTCAGGCCCAGCAGTTTCAGCTTTCCAATCAGTTTCTGAGGGAAGATTGTGTTGAATGCTGAACTGAAGTCTATGAACAGCATTCGAACATACGTGTCCTTTTTGTCCCGGTGGGTGAGGGCCAGGTGGAGGGTGGTGGCGATGGCATCGTCTGTTGAGCGTCTGTTGACATGCGAACTGCAGTGGGTCCAGTGATGGGGGTAGAGGGGTCTTTATGTGTTTCATGACGAAACACTTCATGATTCGATGGAGGCCAATATAGCATGCCTGCAACTTACTAACCCTAACCTGCACATCTCTGGAAACCAGGGCACCCAGGAGAAACCCGTGGGGTCACAAGGACTGTCTTTGTAGGTAGCGGCAGGAAGTGAACCCCCGCTGTGGACACTATAAAGTGTCACATTAACCGTGCCAGCTTTGGGTTTGCGTACTCTGACAGAGAACCACATGCACGTACTCCAAACCTTTAAAGCTCCAGATGAAGACAAGGAGGACTTCAACTCTGACTTTGAGAACATCCCGATGCACATCGCAACGTGAGACAAACCAGTCTCTTGTGGTAGGGAGGAATGCAGTCTTCTCACTAGGAGGGAAATGTTCGGTAGGGTCCTTCCCTTGATGCCTTCTCATAACAAGCATCTGGATTCATTAGAGGGTCAAACACAGGACATCCCAGGAAGAGTCCTGATAATGGGCTGATGAATCCCTCATCATCTGAGTGAGAATCATCAGGCAATGAAGCTGTGGATTGATCTCAGCCCAACCCACTCCATCAACCTGACCTCAAACTTGTTACGATACGCACCCAAGTGCACCAGCTTTCGAAATTCTGACGTTCTAACTCTCTGGAGTTAAAGGCGAGGCCCCTTTAAGGAGTAAGTAAGTTTTTGATGCCAGGATTTCAGTATTTAAGGAGCATGTGAATGAAAGATTCACTGCTGAATCATAACCTCATTTGGATTAATGCCTAGTGTCTTGTTTTATACTCGGTTCTAGTTCCAGTCTCTGCTTCTCCAGCACCTGAGTCCTAGCCATTCTTGTCAAGATCTTTCATCACAAAATTGACAGCAACGTTTCGCAAGATGATCTGTGCTGAAGCAACTCTTGGCTTCTCTACAGAAGCGAACTAGACCGGTTAGTTGAGAGTTACAACGTAGATGAGGAACTAATCAAATACAAAGATAAAACACCTGAAAATCAGGTGAATGGCTGAAGAACGTAAAGTAAACGATTGCCCAAAATAGATCTGAGATTGAGACCGATACCAATCTAAATAGATGGTTCCAGTCTTGAAGAAAAAACTCAAGAAAAGACTTAAGAAAACTTGTGACTTACCAATCTTAAGTTGGTGTCAAGGGAACCGATATCATCACCTGACCACAAGATAACTACAAATTACTTTTTGATACATTTCTCTACAGAAGCTCAGTAGACTGTATGTAGAAGAGGACAAAACCTTGTTGGATTAGGGAGTAGAATTGTTATTTTTCTTGTAATTTAACTCTCCCCTGCCTGATTGACGATGACCTCCATTGTTTGGGGTCAACCATAAAATGTCTCAGCCCAACTGTTGGAGCGCAAACGCCAATACACAAGCCCAGGCAGTACGATATGGGGAGAAAACTGTTTCCCATGCAGGAGGCACCCTCTCTCCACGGAGCTGATGAACCCAAAGGAATGGCAAAGTCCAATGAAGTTTGCACTATCAGAGTTGCAGGAGATGCCAGTCAACGTGGAACTCAATGGAGGACTGACTAAGGGAGGCCAGCTCCAGAATTTTCCCCAGGGTTTACTCACAAAGCCTTACCCATGAGTGGGTATAGCCGCAAGGCAGCAGAGGCTTGAGATCAGGTTTCCCTCTCCTAAACGAGTGGCCAACCTTGCCTGATAAGCCCCATCTGCCCAACGCTTCACCAGAATTTTTGTTCTGGATGTAAAGGTGTTAATTAGAAACTCATCTCAAGGTGATAGTTGAAATTAGTTTGAAAGACAGATTGCATCATGTTTTGTAGCCACATGAGCCTTCAGAGCGAAAACATCTCCCTTTCTTGACAGAAATACTTGAATATTCACAGGACAAGGGAAAATAGATTGTGAATGAGAAGGATTTAACAAAGAACTAGGAAAGGCACAAAGGGCCGAATTGTTTTTGGCAGAATGATGTGACTCCATAAACGAATGTGGTTGTGACATCCATGTGTAAATTGGTAAGGACACCAGATGAAGACCCAGTGGCCACGTTATTAGTTACACCTATACAACCTGCTCATTAATGCAAATATCTCATCAGCCAATCTTGTGGCAAAACTCGCCTTGTTAGTGACAGAGGGCAGAGTGGAATGACCAGACTGGTACAGAGTAGAATGACCAGACCGGTACAGAGTGGAATAACCAGACCGGTAGAGAGCGGAATGACAAGACTGGTACAGAGCAGACTGATCAGACTGGAAGAGAGCGGAATCACCAGACTGGTACAGAGGGGAATGACCAGACTGGTACAGAGTGGAATGACCAGACTGGTAGAGAGCGGAATGACCAGACTGGTACAGGGTGGAATGACCAGACTGGAAGAGAGCGGAATCACCAGACTGGTACAGAGGGGAATGACCAGACTGGTACAGAGTGGAATGACCAGACTGGTAGAGAGCGGAATGACCAGACTGGTACAGAGTGGAATGACCAGACTGGTAGAGAGCGGAATGACCAGACTGGTACAGAGTGGAATGACCAGACTGGTACAGAATAGAATGACCAGACTGGTACAGAGCTGAGTGATCAGACTGGTAGAGAGCGGAATGACCAGACTGATACAGAGTAGAATGACCCGACTAGTACACAGTAGAATGACCAGACTGGTACAGAGTGGAATAACCAGACCGGTAGAGAGCGGAATGACCAGAGTGGTAGAGAGTGGAATGATCAGACTGGCAGTAAGCGGAATGACCAGACTGGTACAGAGTAGAACGACCAGACTGGTACAGAGCGGAATGGCCAGACAGGTATAGAGCGGAATGACCAGACTGGTACAGAGCGGAAAGGCCAGACTGGTACAGAGTGGAAAGACCAGACTGGTAGAGAGGGGAATGACAAGACTGGTACAGAGCAGAATGACCAGACTGGTACAGAGTAGAATGACCAGACCGGTACAGAGTGGAAAGACCAGACCAGTAAAGAGTGGAATAACCAGACCGGTAGAGAGCAGAATGACCAGACTGGTACAGAGTGGAATCAGCAGACAGGTACATAGTGGAATGACCAGACAGGTACAGAGCGGAATGACCGGACTGGAGGAGAGCGGAATGACCTGACTGGTACAGAGTGGAATGAGCAGACTGGTACAGAGCTGAATGACCAGACTGGTACAGGGTGGAATGACCCAGACTGGAAGAGAGCGGAATCACCAGACTGGTACAGAGGGGAATGACCAGACTGGTACAGAGTGGAATGACCAGACTGGTAGAGAGCGGAATGACCAGACTGGTACAGAGTGGAATAACCAAACCGGTGGAGAGAGGAACGAGCAGACAGGTAGAGAGAGGAATCACCAGACTGGTACAGAGTGGAATGACCAGACTGGTACAGTGTAGAATGACCAGACTGGTGGACAGCGGAATGACCAGACTGGTACAGAGCGGAACGACCAGACTGCTACAGAGTGGAATAAACAGACTGGTACAGAGTGGAATGATCAGACTGGCACAGAGTGGAATGATCAGACTGGCACAGAGTGGAATGACCAGACTGGTACAGAGTGGAATGACCAGACAGGTGGAGAGCAGAACGACCAGACTGGTACAGAGTAGAATGACCAAACTGTTACAGAGCGGAAACAGCAGACTGGCACAGAGTGGAATGACCAGACTGGTACAGAGTGGAATGACCAGACTGGTGGAGAGCAGAATGACCAGACTGGTACAGAGCGGAATGACCAGACTGGTACAGAGGGGAATGACCAGACTGGTACAGAGCGGAGCGACCAGACTGCTACAGAGTGGAATGATCAGACTGGTAGAGAGTCGAATGGACACATTGGTACTGAGTGGAATAACCAGACTGGTAGACAGCGAAATGACCAGACTGGTACAGAGTAGAATGACCAGACTGATACAGAGTAGAATGACCAGACTGGTACAGAGTAGAATGACCAGACTGGTACAGAGTAGAATGACCCGACTGGTACAGAGTGGAATGACCAGACTGGTACAGAGTAGAATGACCAAACTGGTACAGAGTAGAATGACCAGACCGGTACAGAGCGGAATGACCGGACTGGAGGAGAGCAGAATGACAAGACTGGTACAGAGTGGAATGAGCAGACTGGTACAGAGCTGAATGACCAGACTGGTACAGGGTGGAATGACCAGACTGGAAGACGGCGGAATCAACAGACTGGTACAGAGGGGAATGACCAGACTGGTACAGAGTGGAATGACCAGACTGGTAGTGAGCGGAATGACCAGACTGGTACAGAGTGGAATGACCAGACTGGTAGAGAGCGGAATGACCAGACTGGTACAGAGTGGAATGACCAGATTGGTAGAGAGCGGAATGACCAGACTGGTACAGAGTGGAATGACCAGACAGGTGGAGAGCAGAACGACCAGACTGGTACAGAGTAGAATGACCAAACTGTTACAGAGCGGAAACAGCAGACTGGCACAGAGTGGAATGACCAGACTGGTACAGAGTGGAATGACCAGACTGGTGGAGAGCAGAATGACCAGACTGGTACAGAGCGGAATGACCAGACTGGTACAGAGGGGAATGACCAGACTGGTACAGAGCGGAGCGACCAGACTGCTACAGAGTGGAATGATCAGACTGGTAGAGAGTCGAATGGACACATTGGTACTGAGTGGAATGACCAGACTGGTAGACAGCGAAATGACCAGACTGGTACAGAGTAGAATGACCAGACTGATACAGAGTAGAATGACCAGACTGGTACAGAGTAGAATGACCAGACTGGTACAGAGTAGAATGACCAGACTGGTACAGAGTGGAATGACCAGACTGGTACAGAGTAGAATGACCAGACTGGTACAGAGTAGAATGACCAGACCGGTACAGAGCGGAATGACCGGACTGGAGGAGAGCAGAATGACAAGACTGGTACAGAGTGGAATGAGCAGACTGGTACAGAGCTGAATGACCAGACTGGTACAGGGTGGAATGACCAGACTGGAAGAGAGCGGAATCAACAGACTGGTACAGAGGGGAATGACCAGACTGGTACAGAGTGGAATGACCAGACTGGTAGTGAGCGGAATGACCAGACTGGTACAGAGTGGAATGACCAGACTGGTAGAGAGCGGAATGACCAGACTGGTACAGAGTGGAATGACCAGATTGGTAGAGAGCGGAATGACCAGACTGGTACAGAGTGGAATGACCAGACTGGTACAGAGTAGAATGACCCGACTGGTACAGAGTGGAATGACCAGACTGGTACAGAGTAGAATGACCAAACTGGTACAGAGTAGAATGACCAGACCGGTACAGAGCGGAATGACCGGACTGGAGGAGAGCAGAATGACAAGACTGGTACAGAGTGGAATGAGCAGACTGGTACAGAGCTGAATGACCAGACTGGTACAGGGTGGAATGACCAGACTGGAAGACGGCGGAATCAACAGACTGGTACAGAGGGGAATGACCAGACTGGTACAGAGTGGAATGACCAGACTGGTAGTGAGCGGAATGACCAGACTGGTACAGAGTGGAATGACCAGACTGGTAGAGAGCGGAATGACCAGACTGGTACAGAGTGGAATGACCAGATTGGTAGAGAGCGGAATGACCAGACTGGTACAGAGTGGAATGACCAGACAGGTGGAGAGCAGAACGACCAGACTGGTACAGAGTAGAATGACCAAACTGTTACAGAGCGGAAACAGCAGACTGGCACAGAGTGGAATGACCAGACTGGTACAGAGTGGAATGACCAGACTGGTGGAGAGCAGAATGACCAGACTGGTACAGAGCGGAATGACCAGACTGGTACAGAGGGGAATGACCAGACTGGTACAGAGCGGAGCGACCAGACTGCTACAGAGTGGAATGATCAGACTGGTAGAGAGTCGAATGGACACATTGGTACTGAGTGGAATGACCAGACTGGTAGACAGCGAAATGACCAGACTGGTACAGAGTAGAATGACCAGACTGATACAGAGTAGAATGACCAGACTGGTACAGAGTAGAATGACCAGACTGGTACAGAGTAGAATGACCAGACTGGTACAGAGTGGAATGACCAGACTGGTACAGAGTAGAATGACCAGACTGGTACAGAGTAGAATGACCAGACTGGTACAGAGTAGAATGACCAGACCGGTACAGAGCGGAATGACCGGACTGGAGGAGAGCAGAATGACAAGACTGGTACAGAGTGGAATGAGCAGACTGGTACAGAGCTGAATGACCAGACTGGTACAGGGTGGAATGACCAGACTGGAAGAGAGCGGAATCAACAGACTGGTACAGAGGGGAATGACCAGACTGGTACAGAGTGGAATGACCAGACTGGTAGTGAGCGGAATGACCAGACTGGTACAGAGTGGAATGACCAGACTGGTAGAGAGCGGAATGACCAGACTGGTACAGAGTGGAATGACCAGATTGGTAGAGAGCGGAATGACCAGACTGGTACAGAGTGGAATGACCAGACCAGTACAGAGTAGAATGACCAGACCGGTACAGAGTAGAATGACCAGACCGGTACAGAGTGGAATAACCAGACCGGTAGAGAGCGGAATGACCAGACTGGTAGAGAGTCGAATGGCCACATTGGTACTGAGTGGAATGACCAGTCCAGTACAGAGTAGAATGACCAAACCGGTACAGAGCGGAAAGACCAGACTGCGACAGAGTGGAATGACCATACTGGTACAGAGTGGAATGATCAGACAGGTAGAGAGTGGAATGACCAGACTGGCAGACAGCGGAATGACCAGACTGCTACAGAGTAGAATGACCAGACCGGTACAGAGTGGAATAACCAAACCGGTGGAGAGAGGAAGGAGCAGACAGGTAGAGAGAGGAATCACCAGACTGGTACAGAGTGGAATGACCAGACTGGTGGACAGCGGAATGACCAGACTGGTACAGAGTGGAATGACCAGACTGGTACAGAGTGGAATGACAAGACTGGTACTGAGTGGAATGACCAGACTGGTAGACAGCGAAATGACCAGACTGGTACAGAGTAGAATGACCAGACTGATACAGAGTAGAATGACCAGACTGGGACAGAGTAGAATGACCAGACTGGTACAGAGTGGAATGACAAGACTGGTACAGAGTAGAATGACCAGACTGGTACAGAGTAGAATGACCAGACCGGTACAGAGCGGAATGACCGGACTGGAGGAGAGCAGAATGACAAGACTGGTACAGAGTGGAATGAGCAGACTGGTACAGAGCTGAATGACCAGACTGGTACAGGGTGGAATGACCAGACTGGAAGAGAGCGGAATCAACAGACTGGTACAGAGGGGAATGACCAGACTGGTACAGAGTGGAATGACCAGACTGGTAGAGAGCGGAATGACCAGACTGGTACAGAGTGGAATGACCAGACTGGTAGAGAGCGGAATGACCAGACTGGTACAGAGTGGAATGACCAGACTGGTAGAGAGCGGAATGACCAGACTGGTACAGAGTGGAATGACCAGACCAGTACAGAGTAGAATGACCAGACCGGTACAGAGTAGAATGACCAGACCGGTACAGAGTGGAATAACCAGACCGGTAGAGAGCGGAATGACCAGACCGGTACAGAGTAGAATGACCAGACTGATACAGAGCAGAATGGCCAGGCAGGTATAGAGCGGAATGACCAGACTGGTACAGAGCGGAAAGGCCAGACTGGTACAGAGTGGAAAGACCAGACCGGTAAAGAGTGGAATAACCAGACCGGTAGAGAGCAGAATGACCAGACTGGTACAGAGTGGAATCAGCAGACAGGTACATAGTGGAATGACGAGACAGGTACAGAGCGGAATGACCGGACTGGAGGAGAGCGGAATGACCAGACTGGTACAGAGTGGAATGAGCAGACTGGTACAGAGCTGAATGACCAGACTGGTACAGGGTGGAATGACCAGACTGGAAGAGAGCGGAATCACCAGATTGGTACAGAGTGAAATGAGCAGACTGGTACAGAGCTGAATAACCAGACTGGTACAGAGCGGAATCACCAGACTGGTACAGAGCGGAATGACCAGACTGGTACAGAAGGGAATGACCAGACTGGTACAGAGCGGAATGACCAGACTGGTACAGAGTGGAACGACCAGATTGGTAGAGAGCGGAATGACCAGACTGGAGGAGAGCGGAATGACCAGACTGGTACAGAGTGGAACGACCAGATTGGTACAGAGTGGAATGATCAGACTGGTACTGATTGGAATGACCAGACTGGTACAGAGCAGAATGACCAGACTGGTAGAGAGCGGAATGACCAGACTGGTACAGGGCGGAATGACCAGACTGGTACAGAGTTGAATGACCAGACTGGATGAGAGCAGAATGACCAGAATGGTACAGAGTGGAAAGACCAGACTGGTAGAGAGTGGAATGACCAGACTGGTACAGATTGGAATGACCAGACTGGTACAGAGAAGAATGACCAGACCGGTACAGAGAAGAATGACCAGACCGGTACAGAGTGGAATAACCAGACCGGTAGAGAGCGGAATGACCAGACCGGTACAGAGTAGAATGACCAGACTGATACAGAGCGGAATGGCCAGGCAGGTATAGAGCGGAATGACCAGACTGGTACAGAGCGGAAAGGCCAGACTGGTACAGAGTGGAAAGACCAGACCGGTAAAGAGTGGAATAACCAGACCGGTAGAGAGCAGAATGACCAGACTGGTACAGAGTGGAATCAGCAGACAGGTACATAGTGGAATGACGAGACAGGTACAGAGCGGAATGACCGGACTGGAGGAGAGCGGAATGACCACACTGGTACAGAGTGGAATGAGCAGACTGGTACAGAGCTGAATGACCAGACTGGTACAGGGTGGAATGACCAGACTGGAAGAGAGCGGAATCACCAGATTGGTACAGAGTGGAATGAGCAGACTGGTACAGAGCTGAATGACCAGACTGGTACAGGGTGGAATGACCAGACTGGAAGAGAGCGGAATGACCAGAGGGGTACAGACAGGAATGAGCCGACAGGTAGAGGGCGGAATGAACAGACAGGTACAGAGGGGAATGACCAGACAGGTAGAGAGCGGAATGACCAGACTGGTACAGAGTGGAATGACCAGACTGGTAGAGAGCGGAATGACCAGACTGGTACAGAGTGGTATGACCAGACTGGTAGAGAGCGGAATGACCAGACTGGTACAGAGTGGAATGACCAGACTGGTAGAGAGCGGAATGACCAGACTGGTACAGGGTGGAATGACCAGACTGGAAGAGAGCGGAATGACCAGACCGGTACAGACAGGAATGAGCCGACAGGTAGAGGGCGGAATGAACAGACAGGTACAGAGTGGAATGACCAGACAGGTAGAGAGCGGAATGACCAGACTGGTACAGAGCGGAATGACCAGACTGGTACAGAGTGGAATGACCAGACTGGTACAGAGTGGAATGACCAGACTGGTACAGGGTGGAATGACCAGACTGGTAGAGAGCGGAATGACCAGACTGGTAGAGAGTGGAATGACCAGACTGGTACAGAGCGGAATTACCAGACTGCTAGAGAGCGGGATGACCAGACTGGTACAGAGTGGAATGACCAGACTGGTACAGAGCGGAATGACCAGGCTGGTACAGAGCGGAACGGCCAGACTGGTACAGAGTGGAACGACCAGTCTGGTACAGAGTGGAACGATCAGACTGGTACTGATTGGAATGACCGGACTGGTATAGAGCGCTGTGATCAGACTGGTAGAGAACGGAATGACCAGACTGATACAGAATAGAATGACCCGACTGGTACAGAGTGGAATGACTAGACTGGTGGAGAGCGGAATGACCAGGCTGGTACAGACCGAAATGACCAGACCAGTACTGAGTGGAAAGACCAGACTGGTAGAGAGCGGAATGACCACACTGGTACAGAGTGGAAGGAGCAGACAGGTAGTGAGCGGAATGACCAGACTGGAGGAGAGCGGAATGACCAGACTGGTACAGAGTAGAATGACCAGACCGGTACAGAGTGGAATAACCAGACCGGTAGAGAACGGAATGACAAGACTGGTAGAGAGTCGAATGGCCACATTGGTACAGAATAGAATGACCAGACTGGTACAGAGCTGAGTGATCAGACCGGTAGAGAGCGGAATGACCAGAATGATACAGAGTACAATGACCAGACTGGTACAGAGAAGAATGACCAGACCAGTACAGAGTGGAATAACCAGACCGGTAGAGAGCGGAATGACCAGAGTGGGAGAGAGTGGAATGATCAGACTGGCAGAGAGCGGAATGACCAGACTGGTACAGAGTAGAATGACCAGACTGGTACAGAGTAGAATGACCAGACTGGTACAGAGTACAATGACCAGACTGGTACAGAGAAGAATGACCAGACTGGTACAGAGCGGAATGGCCAGACAGGTATAGAGCGGAATGACCAGACTGGTACAGAGCGGAAAGGCCAGACTGGTACAGAGTGGAAAGACCAGACCGGTAAAGAGTGGAATAACCAGACCTGTAGAGAGCAGAATGACCAGACTGGTACAGAGTGGAATCAGCAGACAGGTACATAGTGGAATGACGAGACAGGTACAGAGCGGAATGACCGGACTGGAGGAGAGCGGAATGACCAGACTGGTACAGAGTGGAATGAGCAGACTGGTACAGAGCTGAATGACCAGACTGGTACAGGGTGGAATGACCAGGCTGGAAGAGAGCGGAATGACCAGACCAGTACAGACAGGAATGAGCCAACAGGTAGAGGGCGGAATGACCAGACTGGTACAGGGTGGAATGACCAGACTGGAAGAGAGCGGAATCACCAGACTGGTACAGACTGGAATGAGCAGACTGGTACAGAGCTGAATGACCAGACTTGTACAGGGTGGAATGACCAGACTGGAAGAGAGCGGAATGACCAGACCAGTACAGACAGGAATGAGCCAACAGGTAGAGGGCGGAATGACCAGACTGGTACAGGGTGGAATGACCAGACTGGAAGAGAGCGGAATCACCAGACTGGTACAGACTGGAATGAGCAGACTGGTACAGAGCTGAATGACCAGACTTGTACAGGGTGGAATGACCAGACTGGAAGAGAGCGGAATGACCAGACCAGTACAGACAGGAATGAGCCAACAGGTAGAGGGCGGAATGACCAGACAGGTACAGAGGGGAATGACCAGACTGGTACAGAGTGGAATGACCAGACTGGTAGAGAGCGGAATGACCAGACTGGTACAGAGTGGAATGACCAGACTGGTAGAGAGCGGAATGACCAGACTGGTACAGAGTGGAATGACCGGACTGGTACAGAATAGAATGACCAGACTGGTACAGAGTGGAATGACCAGACTGGTACAGAATAGAATGACCAGACTGGTACAGAGCTGAGTGATCAGACTGGTAGAGAGCGGAATGACCAGACTGGTACAGAGTGGAATGACCAGACTGGTACAGAGTGGAATGACCAGACTGGTAGAGAGCGGAATGACAAGACTGGTAGAGAGCGGAATGACCAGACTGGTACAGAGTGGAATGACCAGACTGGTACAGAGTGGAATAACCAGACCGGTAGAGAGCGGAATGACCAGACCGGTACAGAGTAGAATGACCAGACTGATACAGAGCGGAATGGCCAGGCAGGTATAGAGCGGAATGACCAGACTGGTACAGAGCGGAAAGGCCAGACTGGTACAGAGTGGAAAGACCAGACCGGTAAAGAGTGGAATAACCAGACCGGTAGAGAGCAGAATGACCAGACTGGTACAGAGTGGAATCAGCAGACAGGTACATAGTGGAATGACGAGACAGGTACAGAGCGGAATGACCGGACTGGAGGAGAGCGGAATGACCAGACTGGTACAGAGTGGAATGAGCAGACTGGTACAGAGCTGAATGACCAGACTGGTACAGGGTGGAATGACCAGACTGGAAGAGAGCGGAATCACCAGATTGGTACAGAGTGGAATGAGCAGACTGGTACAGAGCTGAATGACCAGACTGGTACAGAGCGGAATCACCAGACTGGTACAGAGCGGAATGACCAGACTGGTACAGAAGGGAATGACCAGACTGGTACAGAGCGGAATGACCAGACTGGTACAGAGTGGAACGACCAGATTGGTAGAGAGTGGAATGACCAGACTGGAGGAGAGCGGAATGACCAGACTGGTACAGAGTGGAACGACCAGATTGGTACAGAGTGGAATGATCAGACTGGTACTGATTGGAATGACCAGACTGGTACAGAGCAGAATGACCAGACTGGTAGAGAGCGGAATGACCAGACTGGTAGAGAGCGGAATGACCAGACTGGTACAGGGCGGAATGACCAGACTGGTACAGAGTTGAATGACCAGACTAGATGAGAGCAGAATGACCAGAATGGTACAGAGTGGAAAGACCAGACTGGTAGAGAGTGGAATGACCAGACTGGTACAGATTGGAATGACCAGACCGGTACAGAGAAGAATGACCAGACCGGTACAGAGAAGAATGACCAGACCGGTACAGAGTGGAATAACCAGACCGGTAGAGAGCGGAATGACCAGACCGGTACAGAGTAGAATGACCAGACTGATACAGAGCGGAATGGCCAGGCAGGTATAGAGCGGAATGACCAGACTGGTACAGAGCGGAAAGGCCAGACTGGTACAGAGTGGAAAGACCAGACCGGTAAAGAGTGGAATAACCAGACCGGTAGAGAGCAGAATGACCAGACTGGTACAGAGTGGAATCAGCAGACAGGTACATAGTGGAATGACGAGACAGGTACAGAGCGGAATGACCGGACTGGAGGAGAGCGGAATGACCACACTGGTACAGAGTGGAATGAGCAGACTGGTACAGAGCTGAATGACCAGACTGGTACAGGGTGGAATGACCAGACTGGAAGAGAGCGGAATCACCAGATTGGTACAGAGTGGAATGAGCAGACTGGTACAGAGCTGAATGACCAGACTGGTACAGGGTGGAATGACCAGACTGGAAGAGAGCGGAATGACCAGAGGGGTACAGACAGGAATGAGCCGACAGGTAGAGGGCGGAATGAACAGACAGGTACAGAGGGGAATGACCAGACAGGTAGAGAGCGGAATGACCAGACTGGTACAGAGTGGAATGACCAGACTGGTAGAGAGCGGAATGACCAGACTGGTACAGAGTGGTATGACCAGACTGGTAGAGAGCGGAATGACCAGACTGGTACAGAGTGGAATGACCAGACTGGTAGAGAGCGGAATGACCAGACTGGTACGGGGTGGAATGACCAGACTGGAAGAGAGCGGAATGACCAGACAGGTACAGTCAGGAATGAGCCGACAGGTAGAGGGCGGAATGAACAGACAGGTACAGAGTGGAATGACCAGACAGGTAGAGAGCGGAATGACCAGACTGGTACAGAGCGGAATGACCAGACTGGTACAGAGTGGAATGACCAGACTGGTACAGAGTGGAATGACCAGACTGGTACAGGGTGGAATGACCAGACTGGTAGAGAGCGGAATGACCAGACTGGTAGAGAGTGGAATGACCAGACTGGTACAGAGCGGAATTACCAGACTGCTAGAGAGCGGGATGACCAGACTGGTACAGAGTGGAATGACCAGACTGGTACAGAGCGGAATGACCAGGCTGGTACAGAGCGGAACGGCCAGACTGGTACAGAGTGGAACGACCAGTCTGGTACAGAGTGGAACGATCAGACTGGTACTGATTGGAATGACCGGACTGGTATAGAGCGCTGTGATCAGACTGGTAGAGAACGGAATGACCAGACTGATACAGAATAGAATGACCCGACTGGTACAGAGTGGAATGACTAGACTGGTGGAGAGCGGAATGACCAGGCTGGTACAGACCGAAATGACCAGACCAGTACTGAGTGGAAAGACCAGACTGGTAGAGAGCGGAATGACCACACTGGTACAGAGTGGAAGGAGCAGACAGGTAGTGAGCGGAATGACCAGACTGGAGGAGAGCGGAATGACCAGACTGGTACAGAGTAGAATGACCAGACCGGTACAGAGTGGAATAACCAGACCGGTAGAGAACGGAATGACAAGACTGGTAGAGAGTCGAATGGCCACATTGGTACAGAATAGAATGACCAGACTGGTACAGAGCTGAGTGATCAGACCGGTAGAGAGCGGAATGACCAGACTGATACAGAGTACAATGACCAGACTGGTACAGAGAAGAATGACCAGACCAGTACAGAGTGGAATAACCAGACCGGTAGAGAGCGGAATGACCAGAGTGGGAGAGAGTGGAATGATCAGACTGGCAGAGAGCGGAATGACCAGACTGGTACAGAGTAGAATGACCAGACTGGTACAGAGTAGAATGACCAGACTGGTACAGAGTACAATGACCAGACTGGTACAGAGAAGAATGACCAGACTGGTACAGAGCGGAATGGCCAGACTGGTACAGAGTGGAAAGACCAGACCGGTAAAGAGTGGAATAACCAGACCTGTAGAGAGCAGAATGACCAGACTGGTACAGAGTACAATGACCAGACTGGTACAGAGAAGAATGACCAGACCAGTACAGAGTGGAATAACCAGACCGGTAGAGAGCGGAATGACCAGAGTGGGAGAGAGTGGAATGATCAGACTGGCAGAGAGCGGAATGACCAGACTGGTACAGAGTAGAATGACCAGACTGGTACAGAGTAGAATGACCAGACTGGTACAGAGAAGAATGACCAGACTGGTACAGAGCGGAATGGCCAGACAGGTATAGAGCGGAATGACCAGACTGGTACAGAGCGGAAAGGCCAGACTGGTACAGAGTGGAAAGACCAGACCGGTAAAGAGTGGAATAACCAGACCTGTAGAGAGCAGAATGACCAGACTGGTACAGAGTGGAATCAGCAGACAGGTACATAGTGGAATGACGAGACAGGTACAGAGCGGAATGACCGGACTGGAGGAGAGCGGAATGACCAGACTGGTACAGAGTGGAATGAGCAGACTGGTACAGAGCTGAATGACCAGACTGGTACAGGGTGGAATGACCAGGCTGGAAGAGAGCGGAATGACCAGACCAGTACAGACAGGAATGAGCCAACAGGTAGAGGGCGGAATGACCAGACTGGTACAGGGTGGAATGACCAGACTGGAAGAGAGCGGAATCACCAGACTGGTACAGACTGGAATGAGCAGACTGGTACAGAGCTGAATGACCAGACTTGTACAGGGTGGAATGACCAGACTGGAAGAGAGCGGAATGACCAGACCAGTACAGACAGGAATGAGCCAACAGGTAGAGGGCGGAATGACCAGACAGGTACAGAGGGGAATGACCAGACTGGTACAGAGTGGAATGACCAGACTGGTAGAGAGCGGAATCACCAGACTGGTACAGAGTGGAATGACCAGACTGGTAGAGAGCGGAATGACCAGACTGGTACAGAGTGGAATGACCGGACTGGTACAGAATAGAATGACCAGACTGGTACAGAGTGGAATGACCAGACTGGTACAGAATAGAATGACCAGACTGGTACAGAGCTGAGTGATCAGACTGGTAGAGAGCGGAATGACCAGACTGGTACAGAGTGGAATGACCAGACTGGTACAGAGTGGAATGACCAGACTGGTAGAGAGCGGAATGACAAGACTGGTAGAGAGCGGAATGACCAGACTGGTACAGAGTGGAATGACCAGACTGGTACAGAGTGGAATGACCAGACTGGTACAGAGTGGAATAACCAGACCGGTAGAGAGCGGAATGACCAGACCGGTACAGAGTAGAATGACCAGACTGATACAGAGCGGAATGGCCAGGCAGGTATAGAGCGGAATGACCAGACTGGTACAGAGCGGAAAGGCCAGACTGGTACAGAGTGGAAAGACCAGACCGGTAAAGAGTGGAATAACCAGACCGGTAGAGAGCAGAATGACCAGACTGGTACAGAATAGAATGACCAGACTGGTACAGAGCTGAGTGATCAGACTGGTAGAGAGCGGAATGACCAGACTGGTACAGAGTGGAATGACCAGACTGGTACAGAGTGGAATGACCAGACTGGTAGAGAGCGGAATGACAAGACTGGTAGAGAGCGGAATGACCAGACTGGTACAGAGTGGAATGACCAGACTGGTACAGAGTGGAATGACCAGACTGGTACAGAGTGGAATAACCAGACCGGTAGAGAGCGGAATGACCAGACCGGTACAGAGTAGAATGACCAGACTGATACAGAGCGGAATGGCCAGGCAGGTATAGAGCGGAATGACCAGACTGGTACAGAGTGGAAAGGCCAGACTGGTACAGAGTGGAATGACCAGACTGGTACAGAATAGAATGACCAGACTGGTACAGAGCTGAGTGATCAGACTGGTAGAGAGCGGAATGACCAGACTGGTACAGAGTGGAATGACCAGACTGGTACAGAGTGGAATGACCAGACTGGTAGAGAGCGGAATGACAAGACTGGTAGAGAGCGGAATGACCAGACTGGTACAGAGTGGAATGACCAGACTGGTACAGAGTGGAATGACCAGACTGGTACAGAGTGGAATAACCAGACCGGTAGAGAGCGGAATGACCAGACCGGTACAGAGTAGAATGACCAGACTGATACAGAGCGGAATGGCCAGGCAGGTATAGAGCGGAATGACCAGACTGGTACAGAGCGGAAAGGCCAGACTGGTACAGAGTGGAAAGACCAGACCGGTAAAGAGTGGAATAACCAGACCGGTAGAGAGCAGAATGACCAGACTGGTACAGAATAGAATGACCAGACTGGTACAGAGCTGAGTGATCAGACTGGTAGAGAGCGGAATGACCAGACTGGTACAGAGTGGAATGACCAGACTGGTACAGAGTGGAATGACCAGACTGGTAGAGAGCGGAATGACAAGACTGGTAGAGAGCGGAATGACCAGACTGGTACAGAGTGGAATGACCAGACTGGTACAGAGTGGAATGACCAGACTGGTACAGAGTGGAATAACCAGACCGGTAGAGAGCGGAATGACCAGACCGGTACAGAGTGGAAGGAGCAGACAGGTAGTGAGCGGAATGACCAGACTGGAGGAGAGCGGAATGACCAGACTGGTACAGAGTAGAATGACCAGACCGGTACAGAGTGGAATAACCAGACCGGTAGAGAACGGAATGACAAGACTGGTAGAGAGTCGAATGGCCACATTGGTACAGAATAGAATGACCAGACTGGTACAGAGCTGAGTGATCAGACCGGTAGAGAGCGGAATGACCAGACTGATACAGAGTACAATGACCAGACTGGTACAGAGAAGAATGACCAGACCAGTACAGAGTGGAATAACCAGACCGGTAGAGAGCGGAATGACCAGAGTGGGAGAGAGTGGAATGATCAGACTGGCAGAGAGCGGAATGACCAGACTGGTACAGAGTAGAATGACCAGACTGGTACAGAGTAGAATGACCAGACTGGTACAGAGTACAATGACCAGACTGGTACAGAGAAGAATGACCAGACTGGTACAGAGCGGAATGGCCAGACTGGTACAGAGTGGAAAGACCAGACCGGTAAAGAGTGGAATAACCAGACCTGTAGAGAGCAGAATGACCAGACTGGTACAGAGTACAATGACCAGACTGGTACAGAGAAGAATGACCAGACCAGTACAGAGTGGAATAACCAGACCGGTAGAGAGCGGAATGACCAGAGTGGGAGAGAGTGGAATGATCAGACTGGCAGAGAGCGGAATGACCAGACTGGTACAGAGTAGAATGACCAGACTGGTACAGAGTAGAATGACCAGACTGGTACAGAGAAGAATGACCAGACTGGTACAGAGCGGAATGGCCAGACAGGTATAGAGCGGAATGACCAGACTGGTACAGAGCGGAAAGGCCAGACTGGTACAGAGTGGAAAGACCAGACCGGTAAAGAGTGGAATAACCAGACCTGTAGAGAGCAGAATGACCAGACTGGTACAGAGTGGAATCAGCAGACAGGTACATAGTGGAATGACGAGACAGGTACAGAGCGGAATGACCGGACTGGAGGAGAGCGGAATGACCAGACTGGTACAGAGTGGAATGAGCAGACTGGTACAGAGCTGAATGACCAGACTGGTACAGGGTGGAATGACCAGGCTGGAAGAGAGCGGAATGACCAGACCAGTACAGACAGGAATGAGCCAACAGGTAGAGGGCGGAATGACCAGACTGGTACAGGGTGGAATGACCAGACTGGAAGAGAGCGGAATCACCAGACTGGTACAGACTGGAATGAGCAGACTGGTACAGAGCTGAATGACCAGACTTGTACAGGGTGGAATGACCAGACTGGAAGAGAGCGGAATGACCAGACCAGTACAGACAGGAATGAGCCAACAGGTAGAGGGCGGAATGACCAGACAGGTACAGAGGGGAATGACCAGACTGGTACAGAGTGGAATGACCAGACTGGTAGAGAGCGGAATCACCAGACTGGTACAGAGTGGAATGACCAGACTGGTAGAGAGCGGAATGACCAGACTGGTACAGAGTGGAATGACCGGACTGGTACAGAATAGAATGACCAGACTGGTACAGAGTGGAATGACCAGACTGGTACAGAATAGAATGACCAGACTGGTACAGAGCTGAGTGATCAGACTGGTAGAGAGCGGAATGACCAGACTGGTACAGAGTGGAATGACCAGACTGGTACAGAGTGGAATGACCAGACTGGTAGAGAGCGGAATGACAAGACTGGTAGAGAGCGGAATGACCAGACTGGTACAGAGTGGAATGACCAGACTGGTACAGAGTGGAATGACCAGACTGGTACAGAGTGGAATAACCAGACCGGTAGAGAGCGGAATGACCAGACCGGTACAGAGTAGAATGACCAGACTGATACAGAGCGGAATGGCCAGGCAGGTATAGAGCGGAATGACCAGACTGGTACAGAGCGGAAAGGCCAGACTGGTACAGAGTGGAAAGACCAGACCGGTAAAGAGTGGAATAACCAGACCGGTAGAGAGCAGAATGACCAGACTGGTACAGAATAGAATGACCAGACTGGTACAGAGCTGAGTGATCAGACTGGTAGAGAGCGGAATGACCAGACTGGTACAGAGTGGAATGACCAGACTGGTACAGAGTGGAATGACCAGACTGGTAGAGAGCGGAATGACAAGACTGGTAGAGAGCGGAATGACCAGACTGGTACAGAGTGGAATGACCAGACTGGTACAGAGTGGAATGACCAGACTGGTACAGAGTGGAATAACCAGACCGGTAGAGAGCGGAATGACCAGACCGGTACAGAGTAGAATGACCAGACTGATACAGAGCAGAATGGCCAGGCAGGTATAGAGCGGAATGACCAGACTGGTACAGAGTGGAAAGGCCAGACTGGTACAGAGTGGAATGACCAGACTGGTACAGAATAGAATGACCAGACTGGTACAGAGCTGAGTGATCAGACTGGTAGAGAGCGGAATGACCAGACTGGTACAGAGTGGAATGACCAGACTGGTACAGAGTGGAATGACCAGACTGGTAGAGAGCGGAATGACAAGACTGGTAGAGAGCGGAATGACCAGACTGGTACAGAGTGGAATGACCAGACTGGTACAGAGTGGAATGACCAGACTGGTACAGAGTGGAATAACCAGACCGGTAGAGAGCGGAATGACCAGACCGGTACAGAGTAGAATGACCAGACTGATACAGAGCGGAATGGCCAGGCAGGTATAGAGCGGAATGACCAGACTGGTACAGAGCGGAAAGGCCAGACTGGTACAGAGTGGAAAGACCAGACCGGTAAAGAGTGGAATAACCAGACCGGTAGAGAGCAGAATGACCAGACTGGTACAGAATAGAATGACCAGACTGGTACAGAGCTGAGTGATCAGACTGGTAGAGAGCGGAATGACCAGACTGGTACAGAGTGGAATGACCAGACTGGTACAGAGTGGAATGACCAGACTGGTAGAGAGCGGAATGACAAGACTGGTAGAGAGCGGAATGACCAGACTGGTACAGAGTGGAATGACCAGACTGATACAGAGCGGAATGGCCAGGCAGGTATAGAGCGGAATGACCAGACTGGTACAGAGCGGAAAGGCCAGACTGGTACAGAGTGGAAAGACCAGACCGGTAAAGAGTGGAATAACCAGACCGGTAGAGAGCAGAATGACCAGACTGGTACAGAGTGGAATCAGCAGACAGGTACATAGTGGAATGACGAGACAGGTACAGAGCGGAATGACCGGACTGGAGGAGAGCGGAATGACCAGACTGGTACAGAGTGGAATGAGCAGACTGGTACAGAGCTGAATGACCAGACTGGTACAGAGTAGAATGACCAGACTGGTACAGAGTACAATGACCAGACTGGTACAGAGAAGAATGACCAGACTGGTACAGAGCGGAATGGCCAGACTGGTACAGAGTGGAAAGACCAGACCGGTAAAGAGTGGAATAACCAGACCTGTAGAGAGCAGAATGACCAGACTGGTACAGAGTACAATGACCAGACTGGTACAGAGAAGAATGACCAGACCAGTACAGAGTGGAATAACCAGACCGGTAGAGAGCGGAATGACCAGACTGGTACAGAGTAGAATGACCAGACTGGTACAGAGTAGAATGACCAGACTGGTACAGAGAAGAATGACCAGACTGGTACAGAGCGGAATGGCCAGACAGGTATAGAGCGGAATGACCAGACTGGTACAGAGCGGAAAGGCCAGACTGGTACAGAGTGGAAAGACCAGACCGGTAAAGAGTGGAATAACCAGACCTGTAGAGAGCAGAATGACCAGACTGGTACAGAGTGGAATCAGCAGACAGGTACATAGTGGAATGACGAGACAGGTACAGAGCAGAATGACCGGACTGGAGGAGAGCGGAATGACCAGACTGGTACAGAGTGGAATGAGCAGACTGGTACAGAGCTGAATGACCAGACTGGTACAGGGTGGAATGACCAGGCTGGAAGAGAGCGGAATGACCAGACCAGTTCAGACAGGAATGAGCCAACAGGTAGAGGGCGGAATGACCAGACTGGTACAGGGTGGAATGACCAGACTGGAAGAGAGCGGAATCACCAGACTGGTACAGACTGGAATGAGCAGACTGGTACAGAGCTGAATGACCAGACTTGTACAGGGTGGAATGACCAGACTGGAAGAGAGCGGAATGACCAGACCAGTACACACAGGAATGAGCCAACAGGTAGAGGGCGGAATGACCAGACAGGTACAGAGGGGAAAGACCAGACTGGTACAGAGTGGAATGACCAGACTGGTAGAGAGCGGAATGACCAGACTGGTACAGAGTGGAATGACCAGACTGGTAGAGAGCGGAATGACCAGACTGGTACAGAGTGGAATGACCGGACTGGTACAGAATAGAATGACCAGACTGGTACAGAGTGGAATGACCAGACTGGTACAGAATAGAATGACCAGACTGGTACAGAGCTGAGTGATCAGACTCGTAGAGAGCGGAATGACCAGACTGGTACAGAGTGGAATGACCAGACTGGTACAGAGTGGAATGACCAGACTGGTAGAGAGCGGAATGACAAGACTGATAGAGAGCGGAATGACCAGACCGGTACAGAGTAGAATGACCAGACTGATACAGAGCGGAATGGCCAGGCAGGTATAGAGCGGAATGACCAGACTGGTACAGAGCGGAAAGGCCAGACTGGTACAGAGTGGAAAGACCAGACTGGTACAGAGTACAATGACCAGACTGGTACAGAGAAGAATGACCAGACTGGTACAGAGCGGAATGGCCAGACTGGTACAGAGTGGAAAGACCAGACCGGTAAAGAGTGGAATAACCAGACCTGTAGAGAGCAGAATGACCAGACTGGTACAGAGTACAATGACCAGACTGGTACAGAGAAGAATGACCAGACCAGTACAGAGTGGAATAACCAGACCGGTAGAGAGCGGAATGACCAGAGTGGGAGAGAGTGGAATGATCAGACTGGCAGAGAGCGGAATGACCAGACTGGTACAGAGTAGAATGACCAGACTGGTACAGAGTAGAATGACCAGACTGGTACAGAGAAGAATGACCAGACTGGTACAGAGCGGAATGGCCAGACAGGTATAGAGCGGAATGACCAGACTGGTACAGAGCGGAAAGGCCAGACTGGTACAGAGTGGAAAGACCAGACCGGTAAAGAGTGGAATAACCAGACCTGTAGAGAGCAGAATGACCAGACTGGTACAGAATAGAATGACCAGACTGGTACAGAGCTGAGTGATCAGACTGGTAGAGAGCGGAATGACCAGACTGGTACAGAGTGGAATGACCAGACTGGTACAGAGTGGAATGACCAGACTGGTAGAGAGCGGAATGACAAGACTGGTAGAGAGCGGAATGACCAGACTGGTACAGAGTGGAATGACCAGACTGATACAGAGCGGAATGGCCAGGCAGGTATAGAGCGGAATGACCAGACTGGTACAGAGCGGAAAGGCCAGACTGGTACAGAGTGGAAAGACCAGACCGGTAAAGAGTGGAATAACCAGACCGGTAGAGAGCAGAATGACCAGACTGGTACAGAGTGGAATCAGCAGACAGGTACATAGTGGAATGACGAGACAGGTACAGAGCGGAATGACCGGACTGGAGGAGAGCGGAATGACCAGACTGGTACAGAGTGGAATGAGCAGACTGGTACAGAGCTGAATGACCAGACTGGTACAGGGTGGAATGACCAGGCTGGAAGAGAGCGGAATGACCAGACCAGTACAGACAGGAATGAGCCAACAGGTAGAGGGCGGAATGACCAGACTGGTACAGGGTGGAATGACCAGACTGGAAGAGAGCGGAATCACCAGACTGGTACAGACTGGAATGAGCAGACTGGTACAGAGCTGAATGACCAGACTTGTACAGGGTGGAATGACCAGACTGGAAGAGAGCGGAATGACCAGACCAGTACAGACAGGAATGAGCCAACAGGTAGAGGGCGGAATGACCAGACAGGTACAGAGGGGAATGACCAGACTGGTACAGAGTGGAATGACCAGACTGGTAGAGAGCGGAATCACCAGACTGGTACAGAGTGGAATGACCAGACTGGTAGAGAGCGGAATGACCAGACTGGTACAGAGTGGAATGACCGGACTGGTACAGAATAGAATGACCAGACTGGTACAGAGTGGAATGACCAGACTGGTACAGAATAGAATGACCAGACTGGTACAGAGCTGAGTGATCAGACTGGTAGAGAGCGGAATGACCAGACTGGTACAGAGTGGAATGACCAGACTGGTACAGAGTGGAATGACCAGACTGGTAGAGAGCGGAATGACAAGACTGGTAGAGAGCGGAATGACCAGACTGGTACAGAGTGGAATGACCAGACTGGTACAGAGTGGAATGACCAGACTGGTACAGAGTGGAATAACCAGACCGGTAGAGAGCGGAATGACCAGACCGGTACAGAGTAGAATGACCAGACTGATACAGAGCGGAATGGCCAGGCAGGTATAGAGCGGAATGACCAGACTGGTACAGAGCGGAAAGGCCAGACTGGTACAGAGTGGAAAGACCAGACCGGTAAAGAGTGGAATAACCAGACCGGTAGAGAGCAGAATGACCAGACTGGTACAGAATAGAATGACCAGACTGGTACAGAGCTGAGTGATCAGACTGGTAGAGAGCGGAATGACCAGACTGGTACAGAGTGGAATGACCAGACTGGTACAGAGTGGAATGACCAGACTGGTAGAGAGCGGAATGACAACACTGGTAGAGAGCGGAATGACCAGACTGGTACAGAGTGGAATGACCAGACTGGTACAGAGTGGAATGACCAGACTGGTACAGAGTGGAATAACCAGACCGGTAGAGAGCGGAATGACCAGACCGGTACAGAGTAGAATGACCAGACTGATACAGAGCGGAATGGCCAGGCAGGTATAGAGCGGAATGACCAGACTGGTACAGAGTGGAAAGGCCAGACTGGTACAGAGTGGAATGACCAGACTGGTACAGAATAGAATGACCAGACTGGTACAGAGCTGAGTGATCAGACTGGTAGAGAGCGGAATGACCAGACTGGTACAGAGTGGAATGACCAGACTGGTACAGAGTGGAATGACCAGACTGGTAGAGAGCGGAATGACAAGACTGGTAGAGAGCGGAATGACCAGACTGGTACAGAGTGGAATGACCAGACTGGTACAGAGTGGAATGACCAGACTGGTACAGAGTGGAATAACCAGACCGGTAGAGAGCGGAATGACCAGACCGGTACAGAGTAGAATGACCAGACTGATACAGAGCGGAATGGCCAGGCAGGTATAGAGCGGAATGACCAGACTGGTACAGAGCGGAAAGGCCAGACTGGTACAGAGTGGAAAGACCAGACCGGTAAAGAGTGGAATAACCAGACCGGTAGAGAGCAGAATGACCAGACTGGTACAGAATAGAATGACCAGACTGGTACAGAGCTGAGTGATCAGACTGGTAGAGAGCGGAATGACCAGACTGGTACAGAGTGGAATGACCAGACTGGTACAGAGTGGAATGACCAGACTGGTAGAGAGCGGAATGACAAGACTGGTAGAGAGCGGAATGACCAGACTGGTACAGAGTGGAATGACCAGACTGGTACAGAGTGGAATGACCAGACTGGTACAGAGTGGAATAACCAGACCGGTAGAGAGCGGAATGACCAGACCGGTACAGAGTGGAAGGAGCAGACAGGTAGTGAGCGGAATGACCAGACTGGAGGAGAGCGGAATGACCAGACTGGTACAGAGTAGAATGACCAGACCGGTACAGAGTGGAATAACCAGACCGGTAGAGAACGGAATGACAAGACTGGTAGAGAGTCGAATGGCCACATTGGTACAGAATAGAATGACCAGACTGGTACAGAGCTGAGTGATCAGACCGGTAGAGAGCGGAATGACCAGACTGATACAGAGTACAATGACCAGACTGGTACAGAGAAGAATGACCAGACCAGTACAGAGTGGAATAACCAGACCGGTAGAGAGCGGAATGACCAGAGTGGGAGAGAGTGGAATGATCAGACTGGCAGAGAGCGGAATGACCAGACTGGTACAGAGTAGAATGACCAGACTGGTACAGAGTAGAATGACCAGACTGGTACAGAGTACAATGACCAGACTGGTACAGAGAAGAATGACCAGACTGGTACAGAGCGGAATGGCCAGACTGGTACAGAGTGGAAAGACCAGACCGGTAAAGAGTGGAATAACCAGACCTGTAGAGAGCAGAATGACCAGACTGGTACAGAGTACAATGACCAGACTGGTACAGAGAAGAATGACCAGACCAGTACAGAGTGGAATAACCAGACCGGTAGAGAGCGGAATGACCAGAGTGGGAGAGAGTGGAATGATCAGACTGGCAGAGAGCGGAATGACCAGACTGGTACAGAGTAGAATGACCAGACTGGTACAGAGTAGAATGACCAGACTGGTACAGAGAAGAATGACCAGACTGGTACAGAGCGGAATGGCCAGACAGGTATAGAGCGGAATGACCAGACTGGTACAGAGCGGAAAGGCCAGACTGGTACAGAGTGGAAAGACCAGACCGGTAAAGAGTGGAATAACCAGACCTGTAGAGAGCAGAATGACCAGACTGGTACAGAGTGGAATCAGCAGACAGGTACATAGTGGAATGACGAGACAGGTACAGAGCGGAATGACCGGACTGGAGGAGAGCGGAATGACCAGACTGGTACAGAGTGGAATGAGCAGACTGGTACAGAGCTGAATGACCAGACTGGTACAGTGTGGAATGACCAGGCTGGAAGAGAGCGGAATGACCAGACCAGTACAGACAGGAATGAGCCAACAGGTAGAGGGCGGAATGACCAGACTGGTACAGGGTGGAATGACCAGACTGGAAGAGAGCGGAATCACCAGACTGGTACAGACTGGAATGAGCAGACTGGTACAGAGCTGAATGACCAGACTTGTACAGGGTGGAATGACCAGACTGGAAGAGAGCGGAATGACCAGACCAGTACAGACAGGAATGAGCCAACAGGTAGAGGGCGGAATGACCAGACAGGTACAGAGGGGAATGACCAGACTGGTACAGAGTGGAATGACCAGACTGGTAGAGAGCGGAATCACCAGACTGGTACAGAGTGGAATGACCAGACTGGTAGAGAGCGGAATGACCAGACTGGTACAGAGTGGAATGACCGGACTGGTACAGAATAGAATGACCAGACTGGTACAGAGTGGAATGACCAGACTGGTACAGAATAGAATGACCAGACTGGTACAGAGCTGAGTGATCAGACTGGTAGAGAGCGGAATGACCAGACTGGTACAGAGTGGAATGACCAGACTGGTACAGAGTGGAATGACCAGACTGGTAGAGAGCGGAATGACAAGACTGGTAGAGAGCGGAATGACCAGACTGGTACAGAGTGGAATGACCAGACTGGTACAGAGTGGAATGACCAGACTGGTACAGAGTGGAATAACCAGACCGGTAGAGAGCGGAATGACCAGACCGGTACAGAGTAGAATGACCAGACTGATACAGAGCGGAATGGCCAGGCAGGTATAGAGCGGAATGACCAGACTGGTACAGAGCGGAAAGGCCAGACTGGTACAGAGTGGAAAGACCAGACCGGTAAAGAGTGGAATAACCAGACCGGTAGAGAGCAGAATGACCAGACTGGTACAGAATAGAATGACCAGACTGGTACAGAGCTGAGTGATCAGACTGGTAGAGAGCGGAATGACCAGACTGGTACAGAGTGGAATGACCAGACTGGTACAGAGTGGAATGACCAGACTGGTAGAGAGCGGAATGACAAGACTGGTAGAGAGCGGAATGACCAGACTGGTACAGAGTGGAATGACCAGACTGGTACAGAGTGGAATGACCAGACTGGTACAGAGTGGAATAACCAGACCGGTAGAGAGCGGAATGACCAGACCGGTACAGAGTAGAATGACCAGACTGATACAGAGCGGAATGGCCAGGCAGGTATAGAGCGGAATGACCAGACTGGTACAGAGTGGAAAGGCCAGACTGGTACAGAGTGGAATGACCAGACTGGTACAGAATAGAATGACCAGACTGGTACAGAGCTGAGTGATCAGACTGGTAGAGAGCGGAATGACCAGACTGGTACAGAGTGGAATGACCAGACTGGTACAGAGTGGAATGACCAGACTGGTAGAGAGCGGAATGACAAGACTGGTAGAGAGCGGAATGACCAGACTGGTACAGAGTGGAATGACCAGACTGGTACAGAGTGGAATAACCAGACCGGTAGAGAGCGGAATGACCAGACCGGTACAGAGTAGAATGACCAGACTGATACAGAGCGGAATGGCCAGGCAGGTATAGAGCGGAATGACCAGACTGGTACAGAGCGGAAAGGCCAGACTGGTACAGAGTGGAAAGACCAGACCGGTAAAGAGTGGAATAACCAGACCGGTAGAGAGCAGAATGACCAGACTGGTACAGAATAGAATGACCAGACTGGTACAGAGCTGAGTGATCAGACTGGTAGAGAGCGGAATGACCAGACTGGTACAGAGTGGAATGACCAGACTGGTACAGAGTGGAATGACCAGACTGGTAGAGAGCGGAATGACAAGACTGGTAGAGAGCGGAATGACCAGACTGGTACAGAGTGGAATGACCAGACTGATACAGAGCGGAATGGCCAGGCAGGTATAGAGCGGAATGACCAGACTGGTACAGAGCGGAAAGGCCAGACTGGTACAGAGTGGAAAGACCAGACCGGTAAAGAGTGGAATAACCAGACCGGTAGAGAGCAGAATGACCAGACTGGTACAGAGTGGAATCAGCAGACAGGTACATAGTGGAATGACGAGACAGGTACAGAGCGGAATGACCGGACTGGAGGAGAGCGGAATGACCAGACTGGTACAGAGTGGAATGAGCAGACTGGTACAGAGCTGAATGACCAGACTGGTACAGAGTAGAATGACCAGACTGGTACAGAGTACAATGACCAGACTGGTACAGAGAAGAATGACCAGACTGGTACAGAGCGGAATGGCCAGACTGGTACAGAGTGGAAAGACCAGACCGGTAAAGAGTGGAATAACCAGACCTGTAGAGAGCAGAATGACCAGACTGGTACAGAGTACAATGACCAGACTGGTACAGAGAAGAATGACCAGACCAGTACAGAGTGGAATAACCAGACCGGTAGAGAGCGGAATGACCAGACTGGTACAGAGTAGAATGACCAGACTGGTACAGAGTAGAATGACCAGACTGGTACAGAGAAGAATGACCAGACTGGTACAGAGCGGAATGGCCAGACAGGTATAGAGCGGAATGACCAGACTGGTACAGAGCGGAAAGGCCAGACTGGTACAGAGTGGAAAGACCAGACCGGTAAAGAGTGGAATAACCAGACCTGTAGAGAGCAGAATGACCAGACTGGTACAGAGTGGAATCAGCAGACAGGTACATAGTGGAATGACGAGACAGGTACAGAGCAGAATGACCGGACTGGAGGAGAGCGGAATGACCAGACTGGTACAGAGTGGAATGAGCAGACTGGTACAGAGCTGAATGACCAGACTGGTACAGGGTGGAATGACCAGGCTGGAAGAGAGCGGAATGACCAGACCAGTTCAGACAGGAATGAGCCAACAGGTAGAGGGCGGAATGACCAGACTGGTACAGGGTGGAATGACCAGACTGGAAGAGAGCGGAATCACCAGACTGGTACAGACTGGAATGAGCAGACTGGTACAGAGCTGAATGACCAGACTTGTACAGGGTGGAATGACCAGACTGGAAGAGAGCGGAATGACCAGACCAGTACACACAGGAATGAGCCAACAGGTAGAGGGCGGAATGACCAGACAGGTACAGAGGGGAAAGACCAGACTGGTACAGAGTGGAATGACCAGACTGGTAGAGAGCGGAATGACCAGACTGGTACAGAGTGGAATGACCAGACTGGTAGAGAGCGGAATGACCAGACTGGTACAGAGTGGAATGACCGGACTGGTACAGAATAGAATGACCAGACTGGTACAGAGTGGAATGACCAGACTGGTACAGAATAGAATGACCAGACTGGTACAGAGCTGAGTGATCAGACTCGTAGAGAGCGGAATGACCAGACTGGTACAGAGTGGAATGACCAGACTGGTACAGAGTGGAATGACCAGACTGGTAGAGAGCGGAATGACAAGACTGATAGAGAGCGGAATGACCAGACCGGTACAGAGTAGAATGACCAGACTGATACAGAGCGGAATGGCCAGGCAGGTATAGAGCGGAATGACCAGACTGGTACAGAGCGGAAAGGCCAGACTGGTACAGAGTGGAAAGACCAGACCGGTAAAGAGTGGAATAACCAGACCGGTAGAGAGCAGAATGACCAGACTGGTACAGAGTGGAATCAGCAGACAGGTACATAGTGGAACGACGAGACAGGTACAGAGCGGAATGACCGGACTGGAGGAGAGCGGAATGACCAGACTGGTACAGAGTGGAATGAGCAGACTGGTACAGAGCTGAATGACCAGACTGGTACAGGGTGGAATGACCAGACTGGAAGAGAGCGGAATCACCAGATTGGTACAGAGTGGAATGAGCAGACTGGTACAGAGCTGAATGACCAGACTGGTACAGAGCGGAATCACCAGACTGGTACAGAGCGGAATGACCAGATTGGTACAGAAGGGAATGACCAGACTGGTACAGAGCGGAATGACCAGACTGGTACAGAGTGGAACGACCAGATTGGTAGAGAGCGGAATGACCAGACTGGAGGAGAGCGGAATGACCAGACTGGTACAGAGTGGAACGACCAGATTGGTACAGAGTGGAATGATCAGACTGGTACTGATTGGAATGACCAGACTGGTACAGAGCAGAATGACCAGACTGGTACAGGGCGGAATGACCAGACTGGTACAGAGTTGAATGACCAGACTAGATGAGAGCAGAATGACCAGAATGGTACAGAGTGGAAAGACCAGACTGGTAGAGAGTGGAATGACCAGACTGGTACAGATTGGAATGACCAGACCGGTACAGAGAAGAATGACCAGACCGGTACAGAGAAGAATGACCAGACCGGTACAGAGTGGAATAACCAGACCGGTAGAGAGCGGAATGACCGGACCGGTACAGAGTAGAATGACCACACTGATACAGAGCGGAATGGCCAGGCAGGTATAGAGCGGAATGACCAGACTGGTACAGAGCGGAAAGGCCAGACTGGTACAGAGTGGAAAGACCAGACCGGTAAAGAGTGGAATAACCAGACCGGTAGAGAGCAGAATGACCAGACTGGTACAGAGTGGAATCAGCAGACAGGTACATAGTGGAATGACGAGACAGGTACAGAGCGGAATGACCGGACTGGAGGAGAGCGGAATGACCAGACTGGTACAGAGTGGAATGAGCAGACTGGTACAGAGCTGAATGACCAGACTGGTACAGGGTGGAATGACCAGACTGGAAGAGAGCGGAATCACCAGATTGGTACAGAGTGGAATGAGCAGACTGGTACAGAGCTGAATGACCAGACTGGTACAGGGTGGAATGACCAGACTGGAAGAGAGCGGAATGACCAGAGGGGTACAGACAGGAATGAGCCGACAGGTAGAGGGCGGAATGAACAGAAAGGTACAGAGGGGAATGACCAGACAGGTAGAGAGCGGAATGACCAGACTGGTACAGAGTGGAATGACCAGACTGGTAGAGAGCGGAATGACCAGACTGGTACAGAGTGGTATGACCAGACTGGTAGAGAGCAGAATGACCAGACTGGTACAGAGTGGAATGACCAGACTGGTAGAGAGCGGAATGACCAGACTGGTACAGGGTGGAATGACCAGACTGGAAGAGAGCGGAATGACCAGACCGGTACAGACAGGAATGAGCCGACAGGTAGAGGGCGGAATGAACAGACAGGTACAGAGTGGAATGACCAGACAGGTAGAGAGCGGAATGACCAGACTGGTACAGAGCGGAATGACCAGACTGGTACAGAGTGGAATGACCAGACTGGTAGAGAGCGGAATGACCAGACTGGTACAGAGTGGAATGACCAGACTGGTACAGGGTGGAATGACCAGACTGGTAGAGAGCGGAATGACCAGACTGGTAGAGAGTGGAATGACCAGACTGGTACAGAGCGGAATTACCAGACTGCTAGAGAGCGGGATGACCAGACTGGTACAGAGTGGAATGACCAGACTGGTACAGAGCGGAATGACCAGGCTGGTACAGAGCGGAACGGCCAGACTGGTACAGAGTGGAACGACCAGTCTGGTACAGAGTGGAACGATCAGACTGGTACTGATTGGAATGACCGGACTGGTATAGAGCGCTGTGATCAGACTGGTAGAGAACGGAATGACCAGACTGATACAGAATAGAATGACCCTACTGGTACAGAGTGGAATGACTAGACTGGTGGAGAGCGGAATGACCAGGCTGGTACAGACCGAAATGACCAGACCAGTACTGAGTGGAAAGACCAGACTGGTAGAGAGCGGAATGACCACACTGGTACAGAGTGGAAGGAGCAGACAGGTAGTGAGCGGAATGACCAGACTGGAGGAGAGCGGAATGACCAGACTGGTACAGAGTAGAATGACCAGACCGGTACAGAGTGGAATAACCAGACCGGTAGAGAACGGAATGACAAGACTGGTAGAGAGTCGAATGGCCACATTGGTACAGAATAGAATGACCAGACTGGTACAGAGCTGAGTGATCAGACCGGTAGAGAGCGGAATGACCAGACTGATACAGAGTACAATGACCAGACTGGTACAGAGAAGAATGACCAGACCAGTACAGAGTGGAATAACCAGACCGGTAGAGAGCGGAATGACCAGAGTGGGAGAGAGCGGAATGACCAGACTGGTACAGAGTGGAATGACCAGACTGGTACAGAGCGGAATTACCAGACAGATACAGAGTGGAACGATCAGACTGGTTCTGATTGGAATGACCAGACTGGTACTGATTGGAATGACCGGACTGGTATAGAGCACAGTGATCAGACTGGTAGAGAACGGAATGACCAGACTGATACAGAGTAGAATGACCCGACTGGTACAGAGTGGAATGACTAGACTGGTGGAGAGCTGAATGACCAGGCTGGTACAGACCGAAATGACCAGACTGGTAGAGAGTCGAATGGCCACATTGGTACTGAGTGGAATGACCAGTCCAGTACAGAGTAGAATGACCAGACCGGTACAGAGCGGAAAGACCAGACTGTGACAGAGTGGAATGACCATACTGGTACAGAGTGGAATGATCAGACAGGTAGAGAGTGGAATGACCAGACTGGCAGACAGCGGAATGACCAGACTGGTACAGGTTAGAATGACCAGACCGGTACAGAGTGGAATAACCAAACCGGTGGAGAGAGGAACGACAAGACAGGTAGAAAGAGGAATCACCAGACTGGTACAGAGTGGAATGACCAGACTGGTACAGAGTAGAATGACCAGACCGGTACAGAGTGGAAGAATAAGACCGGTAGAGAACGGAATGACCAGACTGGTACAGAGTAGAATGACCAGACCGGTACAGAGTGGAATAACCAGACCGGTAGAGAGAGAAATGACCAGACCGGTAGAGAGCGGAATGACCAGAGTGGTAGAGAGTGGAATCATCAGTCTGGCAGAGAGCGGAATGACCAGACTGATGAAGAGTAGAATGACCAGACTGGTACAGAGTGGAATGACCAGACCGGTACAGAGTAGAATGACCAGACCGGTACAGAGTAGAATGACCAGACTGGTACAGAGTAGAATGACCAGACCGGTACAGAGTGGAATAACCAGACCGGTAGAGAGCGGAATGACCAGACCGGTAGAGAGTCGAATGGCCACATTGGTACTGAGTGGAATGACCAGTCCAGTACAGAGTAGAATGACCAGACCGGTACAGAGCGGAAAGACCAGACTGCGACAGAGTGGAATGACCATACTGGTACAGAGTGGAATGATCAGACAGGTAGAGAGTGGAATGACCAGACTGGCAGACAGCGGAATGACCAGACTGGTACAGAGTAGAATGACCAGAACGGTACAGAGTGGAATAACCAAACCGGTGGAGAGAGGAACGAGCAGACAGGTAGAGAGAGGAATCACCAGACTGGTACAGAGTGGAATGACCAGACTGGTGGAGAGCGGAATGACCAGACTGATACAGAGTGGAATGACCAGACTGGTGGACAGCGGAATGACCAGACTGGTACAGAGTGGAATGACCAGACTGGTGGAGAGCGGAATGACCAGACTGGTACAGAGTGGAATGACTAGACTGGTGGAGAGCGGAATGACCAGACTGGTACTGACTGGAATGACCAGACTGGTACAGAGTGGAATGACTAGACTGGTACAGAGGGGAATGACCAGTCTGGTACAGAGTTGAATGACCAGACTGGTACAGAGTGGAATGACCAGTCTGGTACAGAGTTGAATGACCAGACTGGTAGAGAGCGGAATGACCAGACATGTACAGAGTGGAATGATCAGACAGGTAGAGAGTGAAAACACCAGAATGGTACAGAGTGGAATGACCAGACTTTTACAGAGTGGAATGACCACACTGGTAGAGAGGGGAATGACCAGGCTGGTACAGAGCAGAATGACCAGACTGGTACAGAGCGGACTGACCAGACTGGTAGAGAGCGGAATGACCAGACTGGAGGAGAGCGGAATGACCACACAGTTACAGAGTGGAATGACCAGACTGGTAGACAGCGGAATGACCAGACTGGTACAGAGTAGAATGGCCAGACAGGTACAGAGCTGAATGACCAGACGGGTACAGAACGGAATGATGAGACTGGTAGGGAGCGGAATGACCAGACAGGAACAGAGTGGAATGATCAGACAGGTAGAGAATGAAATGACCAGACTGGTACAGAGTGGAATGAGCAGACAGGTACAGAGGAGAAGTACCAGACTGGCACAGAGTGGAAAGACCAGACTGGTAGAGAGGGGAATGACCAGATTGGTACTGAGCAGAATGAACAGACTAGTACAGAGCGGAATGAACAGACTGGTAGTGAGCGGAATGACCAGTCTGGAGGAGAGCGGAATGACCAGACTGGTACAGAGTGGAATGACCAGACTGGTAGACAGCGGAATGACCAGACTGGTACAGAGTGGAATGACCAGACTGGTAGACAGCGGAATGACCAGACTGGTACAGAGTGGAATGACCAGACTGGTACAGAGCGGAATGCCCAGACTGGAGGAGAGCGGAATGACCACACTGTTACAGAGAGGAATGACCAGACTGGTAGACAGCGGAATGACCAGATTGGTACAGAGTGGAATGACCAGACAGGTACAGAGCGGAATGACCGGACTGGTACAGGGTGGAATGACCAGACTGGAAGAGAGCGGAATCACCAGACTGGTACAGAGTGGAAGGAGCAGACTGGTACAGAGCTGAATGACCAGACTGGTACAGGGTGGAATGACCAGACTGGAAGAGAGCGGAATGACCAGACCGGTACAGAGTGGAAAGACCAGACTGGTAGAGAGCGGAATGACCAGACTGGTACAGAGTGGAATGAGCAGACAGGTAGTGAGTGGAATGACCAGACTGGAGGAGAGCGGAATGACCAGACTGGTACAGAGTAGAATGACCAGACCGGTACAGAGTGGAATAACCAGACCGGTAGAGAACGGAATGACAAGACTGGTAGAGAGTCGAATGGCCACATTGGTACAGAATAGAATGACCAGACTGGTACAGAGCTGAGTGATCAGACTGCTAGAGAGCGGAATGACCAGACTGATACAGAGTAGAATGATCCAACTAGTACAGAGCGGAAAGACCAGACTGCTTGAGAGCGGAATGACCAGACTGGTAGAGAGTGGAATGACGAGACTGGTAAAGAGCAGAATGACCAGACTGGTACAGAGCGGAACGACCAGACTGCTACAGAGTGGAATGATCATACTGGTAGAGAGTCGAATGGACACATTGGTGCTGAGTGGAATGACCAGACTGGTAGACAGCGAAATGACCAGACTGGTACAGAGTAGAATGACCAGACTGATGAAGAGTAGAATGACCAGATTGGTACAGAGCGGAATGACCAGACTGGTACAGAGTGGAATGACCAGATTGGTACAGAGTGGAATGACAGGACAGGTACAGAGCAGAATGACCAGACTGGGACAGAGTGGAATGATCAGACTGGTACGGAGCTGAATGACCCGACTGGAACAGAGTGGAATGACAAGACTGGTGGAGAGCAGAATGACCAGACTGCTAGAGAGCGGAATGACCAGACTGGGACAGAGTGGAATGACCAGACTGGTGGAGAGCAGAATGACCAGACTGGTGGAGAGCAGAATGACCAGACTGCTAGAGAGCGGAATGACCAGACTGGTACAGAGTGGAATGACCAGACTGGTACAGAGCGGAATTACCAGACAGATACAGAGTGGAATGACCAGACTGGTGGAGAGTGGAATGACCAGACTGGTACTGACTGGAATGACCAGACTGGTAGTGAGCGGAATGACCAGACAGGTACAGAGTGGAATCATCAGACAGGTAGAGAGTGAAATGACCAGACTGGTACAGAGTGGAATGACCAGACTTTTACAGAGCGGATTGACCACACTGGTAGAGAGTGGAATGACTGGACTGGAAGAGAGCGGAATGGCCACACTGGTACTGAGTGGAATGACCAGACTGGTACAGAGTAGAATGAGCAGACTGCTACAGAGCGGAATGACCAGACTGGTACAGGGTGGAATGACCAGACTGGTACAGAGTAGAATGACCAGACAGGTACAGAGTGGAATGATCAGACAGGTAGAGAGTGAAAAGACCAGAATGGTACAGAGTGGAATGACCAGACTTTTACAGAGTGGAATGACCACACTGGTAGAGAGGGGAATGACCAGGCTGGAACAGAGCAGAATGACAGACTGGTACAGAGCGGACTGACCAGACTGATAGAGAGCGGAATGACCAGACTGGAGGAGAGCGGAATGACCACACAGTTACCGAGTGGAATGACCAGACTGGTAGACAGCGGAATGACCAGACTGGTACAGAGTAGAAAGGCCAGACATGTACAGAGTGGAATAACCAGACCGGTAGAGAGCGGAATGACCAGACTGGTACAGAGCGGAATGACTAGACTGGTACAGACTGGAATGTCCAGAATGGTAGAGAGTGGAGAGACCAGACTGGTACAGAGTGGAATGACCAGACTGGTAGAGAGCGGAATGACCAGACTTGTAGAGAGTGGAGAGACCAGACTGGTACAGAGTGGAATGACAAGACTGGTGCAGAGTGGAATGACCAGACTGGTAGAGAGCGGAATGACCAGACTTGTAGAGAGTGGAGAGACCAGACTGGTACAGAGTGGAATGACCAGTCTGGTGCAGAGTGGAATGACCAGACTGGTAGAGAGTGTAGAGACCAGACTGGTACAGAGTGGAATGACCAGACTGGTACAGAGTGGAATGACCAGACTTGTACAGAGCTGAATGACAAGACTGGTACAGAGTGGAATGATCAGACAGGTAGAGAATGAAATGACCAGACTGGTACAGAGTGGAATGAGCAGACAGGTACAGAGGAGAAGTACCAGACTGGCACAGAGTGGAAAGACCAGACTGGTAGAGAGGGGAATGACCAGATTGGTACTGAGCAGAATGACCAGACTAGTACAGACCGCAATGAACAGACTGGTAGTGAGCGGAATGACCAGTCTGGAGGAGAGCGGAATGACCACACTGGTACAGAGTGGAATAACCAGACTGGTAGACAGCGGAATGACCAGACTGGTACAGAGCGGAATGACCAGACTGGTACAGAGCGGAATGCCCAGACTGGAGGAGAGCGGAATGACCACACTGTTACAGAGAGGAATGACCAGACTGGTAGACAGCGGAATGACCAGATTGGTACAGAGCGGAATGACCAGACTTTTACAGGGTGGAATGACCAGACGGGTACAGAGTGGAATGACAGGACAGGTACAGAGCAGAATGACCAGACTGGGACAGAGTGGTATGATCAGACTGGTACGGAGCTGAATGACCCGACTGGAACAGAGTGGAATGACAAGACTGGTGGAGAGCTGAATGACCAGACTGCTAGAGAGCGGAATGACCAGACTGGGACAGAGTGGAATGACCAGACTGGTACAGAGCGGAATGACAAGACTGGTACAGAGTGGAATAACCAGACTGGTACAGAGCGGAATGACAAGACTGGTACAGAGCGGAATTACCAGACAGATACAGAGTGGAATGACCAGACTGGTAGAGAGCGGAATGACCAGACTGGTACAGAGTGGAATGACCAGACTGGTGGAGAGCAGAATGACCAGACTGCTAGAGAGTGGAATGACCAGACTGGTACAGAGTGGAATGACCAGACTTGTACAGAGCTGAATGACAAGACTGGTACAGAGTGGAATGACCAGACTGGTGGAGAGCAGAATGACCAGACTGCTAGAGAGCGGAATGACCAGACTGGTACAGAGTGGAATGACCAGACTGGTACAGAGCGGAATTACCAGACAGATACAGAGTGGAATGACCAGACTGGTGGAGAGTGGAATGACCAGACTGGTACTGACTGGAATGACCAGACTGGTAGTGAGCGGAATGACCAGACAGGTACAGAGTGGAATGATCAGACAGGTAGAGAGTGAAATGACCAGACTGGTACAGAGTGGAATGACCAGACTTTTACAGAGCGGATTGACCACACTGGTAGAGAGTGGAATGACTGGACTGGAAGAGAGCGGAATGGCCACACTGGTACTGAGTGGAATGACCAGACTGGTAGACAGCGGAATGACCAGACTGGTACAGAGTGGAATGACCAGACTGGTACTGACTGGAATGACCAGACTGGTAGGGAGCGGAATGACCAGACAGGTACAGAGTGGAATGATCAGACAGGTAGAGAGTGAAAAGACCAGAATGGTACAGAGTAGAATGACCAGACTTTTACAGAGTGGAATGACCACACTGGTAGAGAGGGGAATGACCAGGCTGGAACAGAGCAGAATGACAGACTGGTACAGAGCGGACTGACCAGACTGATAGAGAGCGGAATGACCAGACTGGAGGAGAGCGGAATGACCACACAGTTACCGAGTGGAATGACCAGACTGGTAGACAGCGGAATGACCAGACTGGTACAGAGTAGAAAGGCCAGACATGTACAGAGTGGAATAACCAGACCGGTAGAGAGCGGAATGACCAGACTGGTACAGAGCGGAATGACTAGACTGGTACAGACTGGAATGTCCAGAATGGTAGAGAGTGGAGAGACCAGACTGGTACAGAGTGGAATGACCAGACTGGTAGAGAGCGGAATGACCAGACTTGTAGAGAGTGGAGAGACCAGACTGGTACAGAGTGGAATGACCAGACTGGTGCAGAGTGGAATGACCAGACTGGTAGAGAGCGGAATGACCTGACAGGTACAGAGTGGAATGATCAGACAGGTATAGAGTGAAATGACCAGACTGGTACAGAGTGGAATGACCAGACTTTTACAGAGCGGAATGACCACACTGGTAGAGAGTGGAATGACCGGACTGGAAGAGAGCAGAATGGCCACACTGGTACTGAGTGGAATGACCAGACCGGTACAGAGTGGAATGACCAGACTGGTAGACAGCGGAATGACCAGACTGGTACAGAGTAGAATGAGCACACTGCTACAGAGCGGAATGACCAGACTGGTATAGAGTAGAATGACCAGACAGGTACAGAGTGGAATGATCAGACAGGTAGAGAGTGAAAAGACCAGAATGGTACAGAGTAGAATGACCAGACTTTTACAGAGTGGAATGACCACACTGGTAGAGAGGGGAATGACCAGGCTGGAACAGAGCAGAATGACAGACTGGTACAGAGCGGACTGACCAGACTGATAGAGAGCGGAATGACCAGACTGGAGGAGAGCGGAATGACCACACAGTTACCGAGTGGAATGACCAGACTGGTAGACAGCGGAATGACCAGACTGGTACAGAGTAGAAAGGCCAGACATGTACAGAGTGGAATAACCAGACCGGTAGAGAGCGGAATGACCAGACTGGTACAGAGCGGAATGACTAGACTGGTACAGACTGGAATGTCCAGAATGGTAGAGAGTGGAGAGACCAGACTGGTACAGAGTGGAATGACCAGACTGGTAGAGAGCGGAATGACCAGACTTGTAGAGAGTGGAGAGACCAGACTGGTACAGAGTGGAATGACCAGACTGGTGCAGAGTGGAATGACCAGACTGGTAGAGAGCGGAATGACCAGACTTGTAGAGAGTGGAGAGACCAGACTGGTACAGAGTGGAATGACCAGACTGGTGCAGAGTGGAATGACCAGACTGGTAGAGAGTGTAGAGACCAGACTGGTACAGAGTGGAATGACCAGACTGGTAGAGAGCGGAATGACCAGACTGGTACAGAGCGGAATGACCAGACTGGTACAGGGCAGAATGACCAGACTGGTAAAGAGTGGAATGATCAGACTGGTACAGAGTGGAATGACCAGACTGGTAGAGAGAGGAATGACCAGACAGGTACAGAGCAGAATGACCAGACTGGTACAGAGTGGAATGATCAGACTGGTACGGAGCTGAATGACCCGACTGGAACAGAGTGGAATGACAAGACTGGTGGAGAGCAGAATGACCAGACTGCTAGAGAGCGGAATGACCAGACTGGGACAGAGTGGAATGACCAGACCGGTAGAGAGCGGAATGACCAGACTGGTACAGAGCGGAATGACTAGACTGGTACAGACTGGAATGTCCAGAATGGTAGAGAGTGGAGAGACCAGACTGGTACAGAGTGGAATGACCAGACTGGTAGAGAGCGGAATGACCAGACTTGTAGAGAGTGGAGAGACCAGACTGGTACAGAGTGGAATGACCAGACTGGTGCAGAGTGGAGAGACCAGACTGGTACAGAGTGGAATGACCAGACTGGTGCAGAGTGGAATGACCAGACTGGTAGAGAGTGTAGAGACCAGACTGGTACAGAGTGGAATGACCAGACTGGTAGAGAGCGGAATGACCAGACTGGTACAGAGCGGAATGACCAGACTGGTACAGGGCAGAATGACCAGACTGGTAAAGTGTGGAATGATCAGAATGGTACAGAGTGGAATGACCAGACTGGTAGAGAGAGGAATGACCAGACAGGTACAGAGCAGAATGACCAGACTGGTAGAGTGGAATGATCAGACTGGTACGGAGCTGAATGACCCGACTGGAACAGAGTGAAATGACAAGACTGGTGGAGAGCAGAATGACCAGACTGCTAGAGAGCGGAATGACCAGACTGGGACAGAGTGGAATGACCAGAACGGTAGAGAGCGGAATGACCAGACTGGTACAGAGCGGAATGACTAGACTGGTACAGACTGGAATGTCCAGAATGGTAGAGAGTGGAGAGACCAGACTGGTACAGAGTGGAATGACCAGACTGGTAGAGAGCGGAATGACCAGACTTCTAGAGAGTGGAGAGACCAGACTGGTACAGAGTGGAATGACCAGACTGGTGCAGAGTGGAATGACCAGACTGGTAGAGAGCGGAATGACCAGACTTGTAGAGAGTGGAGAGACCAGACTGGTACAGAGTGGAATGACCAGACTGGTGCAGAGTGGAATGACCAGACTGGTAGAGAGTGTAGAGACCAGACTGGTACAGAGTGGAATGACCAGACTGGTAGAGAGCGGAATGACCAGACTGGTACAGAGCGGAATGACCAGACTGGTACAGGGCAGAATGACCAGACTGGTAAAGAGTGGAATGATCAGACTGGTACAGAGTGGAATGACCAGACTGGTAGAGAGCGGAATGACCAGACTTGTAGAGAGTGGAGAGACCAGACTGGTACAGAGTGGAATGACCAGACTGGTGCAGAGTGGAATGACCAGACTGGTAGAGAGCGGAATGACCAGACTTGTAGAGAGTGGAGAGACCAGACTGGTACAGAGTGGAATGACCAGACTGGTGCAGAGTGGAATGACCAGACTGGTAGAGAGTGTAGAGACCAGACTGGTACAGAGTGGAATGACCAGACTGGTAGAGAGCGGAATGACCAGACTGGTACAGAGCGGAATGACCAGACTAGTACAGGGCAGAATGACCAGACTGGTAAAGAGTGGAATGATCAGACTGGTACAGAGCGGAATGACTAGACTGGTACAGACTGGAATGTCCAGAATGGTAGAGAGTGGAGAGACCAGACTGGTACAGAGTGGAATGACCAGACTGGTAGAGAGCGGAATGACCAGACTTGTAGAGAGTGGAGAGACCAGACTGGTACAGAGTGGAATGACCAGACTGGTAGAGAGCGGAATGACCAGACTTGTAGACAGTGGAGAGACCAGACTGGTACAGAGTGGAATGACCAGACTGGTAGAGAGCGGAATGACCAGACTGGTACAGAGCGGAATGACCAGACTGGTACATGGCAGAATGACCAGACTGGTAAAGAGTGGAATGATCAGACTGGTACAGAGCGGAATGACTAGACTGGTACAGACTGGAATGTCCAGAATGGTAGAGAGTGGAGAGACCAGACTGGTACAGAGTGGAATGACCAGACTGGTAGAGAGCGGAATGACCAGACTTGTAGAGAGTGGAGAGACCAGACTGGTACAGAGTGGAATGACCAGACTGGTGCAGAGTGGAATGACCAGACTGGTAGAGAGCGGAATGACCAGACTTGTAGAGAGTGGAGAGACCAGACTGGTACAGAGTGGAATGACCAGACTGGTGCAGAGTGGAATGACCAGACTGGTAGAGAGTGTAGAGACCAGACTGGTACAGAGTGGAATGACCAGACTGGTAGAGAGCGGAATGACCAGACTGGTACAGAGCGGAATGACCAGACTGGTACAGGGCAGAATGACCAGACTGGTAAAGAGTGGAATGATCAGACTGGTACAGAGTGGAATGACCAGACTGGTAGAGAGAGGAATGACCAGACAGGTACAGAGCAGAATGACCAGACTGGTACAGAGTGGAATGATCAGACTGGTACGGAGCTGAATGCCCCGACTGGAACAGAGTGGAATGACAAGACTGGTGGAGAGCAGAATGACCAGACTGCTAGAGAACGGAATGACCAGACTGGGACAGCGTGGAATGACCAGACCGGTAGAGAGCGGAATGACCAGACTGGTACAGAGCGGAATGACTAGACTGGTACAGAGTGGAATGACCAGACTGGTAGAGAGAGGAATGACCAGACAGGTACAGAGCAGAATGACCAGACTGCTAGAGAGCGGAATGACAAGACTGGTACAGAGCGGAATTACCAGATAGATACAGAGTGGAATGACCAGACTGGTAGAGAGCGGAATGACCAGACTGGTACAGAGTGGAATGACCAGACTGGTGGAGAGCAGAATGACCAGACTGCTAGAGAGCGGAATGACCAGACTGGTACAGAGTGGAATGACCAGAATTGTACAGAGCTGAATGACAAGACTGGTACAGAGTGGAATGACCAGACTGGTGGAGAGCAGAATGACCAGACTGCTAGAGAGCGGAATGACCAGACTGGGACAGAGTGGAATGACCAGACTGGTACAGAGCGGAATTACCAGACAGATACAGAGTGGAATGACCAGACTGGTGGAGACTGGAATGACCAGACTGGTACTGACTGGAATGACCAGACTGGTAGTGAGAGGAATGACCAGACAGGTACAGAGTGGAATGATTAGACAGGTAGAGAGTGAAATGACCAGACTGGTACAGAGTGGAATGACCAGACTTTTACAGAGCGGATTGACCACACTGGTAGAGAGTGGAATGACTGGACTGGAAGAGAGCAGAATGGCCACACTGGTACTGAGTGGAATGACCAGACTGGTACAGAGGAGAATGAGCAGACTGCTACAGAGCGGAATGACCAGACTGGTACAGGGTTGAATGACCAGACTGGTACAGAGTAGAATGACCAGACAGGTACAGAGTGGAATGATCAGACAGGTAGAGAGTGAAAAGACCAGAATGGTACAGAGTAGAATGACCACACAGTTACCGAGTGGAATGACCAGACTGGTAGACAGCGGAATGACCAGACTGGTACAGAGTAGAAAGGCCAGACATGTACAGAGTGGAATAAACAGACCGGTAGAGAGCGGAATGACCAGACTGGTACAGAGCGGAATGACTAGACTGGTACAGACTGGAATATCCAGAATGGTAGAGAGTGGAGAGACCAGACTGGTACAGAGTGGAATGACCAGACTGGTGCAGAGTGGAATGACCAGACTGGTAGAGAGCGGAATGACCAGACTTGTAGAGAGTGGAGAGACCAGACTGGTACAGAGTGGAATGACCAGACTGGTGCAGAGTGGAATGACCAGACTGGTAGAGAGTGTAGAGACCAGACTGGTACAGAGTGGAATGACCAGACTGGTAGAGAGCGGAATGACCAGACTGGTACAGAGCGGAATTACCAGACAGATACAGAGTGGAATGACCAGACTGGTGGAGAGTGGAATGACCAGACTGGTACTGACTGGAATGACCAGACTGGTAGTGAGCGGAATGACCAGACAGGTACAGAGTGGAATGATCAGACAGGTAGAGAGTGAAATGACCAGAATGGTACAGAGTGGAATGAACAGACTTTTACAGAGTGGAATCACCACACTGGTAGAGAGGGGAATGACCAGGCTGGAACAGAGCAGAATGACAGACTGGTACAGAGCGGACTGACCAGACTGATAGAGAGCGGAATGACCGGACTGGAGGAGAGCGGAATGACCACACAGTTACCGAGTGGAATGACCAGACTGGTACAGAGTAGAAAGGCCAGACATGTACAGTGTGGAATAACCAGACCGGTAGAGAGCGGAATGACCAGACTGGTACAGAGCGGAATGACTAGACTGGTACAGACTGGAATGTCCAGAATGGTAGAGAGTGGAGAGACCAGACTGGTACAGAGTGGAATGACCAGACTGGTGCAGAGTGGAATGACCAGACTGGTAGAGAGCGGAATGACCAGACTTGTAGAGAGTGGAGAGACCAGACTGATACAGAGTGGAATGACCAGACTGGTGCAGAGTGGAATGACCAGACTGGTAGAGAGTGTAGAGACCAGACTGGTACAGAGTGGAATGACCAGACTGGTGCAGAGCGGAATGACCAGACTGGTACAGAGCGGAATTACCAGACAGATACAGAGTGGAATGACCAGACTGGTGGAGAGTGGAATGACCAGACTGGTACTGACTGGAATGACCAGACTGGTAGTGAGCGGAATGACCAGACAGGTACAGAGTGGAATGATCAGACAGGTAGAGAGTGAAATGACCAGACTGGTACAGAGTGGAATGACCAGACTTTTACAGAGCGGATTGACCACACTGGTAGAGAGTGGAATGACTGGACTGGAAGAGAGCGGAATGGCCACACTGGTACAGAGCGGAATGACTAGACTGGTACAGACTGGAATGTCCAGAATGGTAGAGAGTGGAGAGACCAGACTGGTAGAGAGCGGAATGACCAGACTTGTAGAGAGTGGAGAGACCAGACTGGTACAGAGTGGAATGACCAGACTGGTGCAGAGTGGAATGACCAGACTGGTAGAGAGTGTAGAGACCAGACTGGTACAGAGTGGAATGACCAGACTGGTAGAGAGCAGAATGACCAGACTGGTACAGAGCGGAATTACCAGACAGATACAGAGTGGAATGACCAGACTGGTGGAGAGTGGAATGACCAGACTGGTACTGACTGGAATGACCAGACTGGTAGGCAGCGGAATGACCAGACTGGTACAGAGTAGAATGAGCAGACTGCTACAGAGCGGAATGACCTGACTGGTACAGGGTGGAATGACCAGACTGGTACAGAGTAGAATGACCAGACAGGTACAGAGTGGAATGATCAGACAGGTAGAGAGTGAATAGACCAGAATGATACAGAGTGGAATGACCAGACTTTTACAGAGTGGAATGACCACACTGGTAGAGAGGGGAATGACCAGGCTGGAACAGAGCAGAATGACAGACTGGTACAGAGCGGACTGACCAGACTGATAGAGAGCGGAATGACCAGACTGGAGGAGAGCGGAATGACCACACAGTTACCGAGTGGAATGACCAGACTGGTAGACAGCGGAATGACCAGACTGGTACAGAGTAGAAAGGCCAGACATGTACAGAGTGGAATAACCAGACCGGTAGAGAGCGGAATGACCAGACTGGTACAGAGCGGAATGACTAGACTGGTACAGACTGGAATGTCCAGAATGGTAGAGAGTGGAGAGACCAGACTGGTACAGAGTGGAATGACCAGACTGGTGCAGAGTGGAATGACCAGACTGGTAGAGAGCGGAATGACCAGACTTGTAGAGAGTGGAGAGACCAGACTGGTACAGAGTGGAATGACCAGACTGGTACAGAGTGGAATGACCAGACTGGTAGTGAGTGTAGAGACCACACTGGTACAGAGTGGAATGACCAGACTGGTAGAGAGCGGAATGACCAGACTGGTACAGAGCGGAATGACCAGACTGGTACAGGGCAGAATGACCAGACTGGTAAAGAGTGGAATGATCAGACTGGTACAGAGTGGAATGACCAGACTGGTAGAGAGAGGAATGACCAGACAGGTACAGAGCGGAATGACAAGACTGGTAGAGAGCGGAATTACCAGACAGATACAGAGTGGAATGACCAGACTGCTAGAGAGCGGAATGACCAGACTGGTACAGAGTGGAATGACCAGACTTGTACAGAGCTGAATGACAAGACTGGTACAGAGTGGAATGAACAGACTGGTGGAGAGCAGAATGACCAGACTGCTAGAGAGCGGAATGACCAGACTGGTACAGAGTGGAATGACCAGACTGGTACAGAGCGGAATTACCAGACAGATACAGAGTGGAATGACCAGACTGGTGGAGAGTGGAATGACCAGACTGGTACTGACTGGAATGACCAGACTGGTACAGAGAGGAATGACCAGACTGGTAGTGAGCGGAATGACCAGACAGGTACAGAGTGGAATGATCAGACAGGTAGAGAGTGAAATGACCAGACTGGTACAGAGTGGAATGACCAGACTTTTACAGAGCGGATTGACCACACTGGTAGAGAGTGGAATGACTGGACTGGAAGAGAGCGGAATGGCCACACTGGTACTGAGTGGAATGACCAGACTGGTAGACAGCGGAATGACCAGACTGGTACAGAGTAGAATGAGCAGACTGCTACAGAGCGGAATGACCTGACTGGTACAGGGTGGAATGACCAGACTGGTACAGAGTAGAATGACCAGACAGGTACAGAGTGGAATGATCAGACAGGTAGAAAGTGAAAAGACCAGAATGATACAGAGTGGAATGACCAGACTTTTACAGAGTGGAATGACCACACTGGTAGAGAGGGGAATGACCAGGCTGGAACAGAGCAGAATGACAGACTGGTACAGAGCGGACTGACCAGACTGATAGAGAGCGGAATGACCAGACTGGAGGAGAGCGGAATGACCACACAGTTACCGAGTGGAATGACCAGACTGGTAGACAGCGGAATGACCAGACTGGTACAGAGTAGAAAGGCCAGACATGTACAGAGTGGAATAACCAGACCGGTAGAGAGCGGAATGACCAGACTGGTACAGAGCGGAATGACTAGACTGGTACAGACTGGAATGTCCAGAATGGTAGAGAGTGGAGAGACCAGACTGGTACAGAGTGGAATGACCAGACTGGTGCAGAGTGGAATGACCAGACTGGTAGAGAGCGGAATGACCAGACTTGTAGAGAGTGGAGAGACCAGACTGGTACAGAGTGGAATGACCAGACTGGTGCAGAGTGGAATGACCAGACTGGTAGTGAGTGTAGAGACCACACTGGTACAGAGTGGTATGACCAGACTGGTAGAGAGCGGAATGACCAGACTGGTACAGAGCGGAATGACCAGACTGGTACAGGGCAGAATGACCAGACTGGTAAAGAGTGGAAAGATCAGACTGGTACAGAGTGGAATGACCAGACTGGTAGAGAGAGGAATGACCAGACAGGTACAGAGCGGAATGACAAGACTGGTAGAGAGCGGAATTACCAGACAGATACAGAGTGGAATGACCAGACTGCTAGAGAGCGGAATGACCAGACTGGTACAGAGTGGAATGACCAGACTTGTACAGAGCTGAATGACAAGACTGGTACAGAGTGGAATGACCAGACTGGTGGAGAGCAGAATGACCAGACTGCTAGAGAGCGGAATGACCAGACTGGTACAGAGTGGAATGACCAGACTGGTACAGAGCGGAATTACCAGACAGATACAGAGTGGAATGACCAGACTGGTGGAGAGTGGAATGACCAGACTGGTACTGACTGGAATGACCAGACTGGTAGTGAGCGGAATGACCAGACTGGTACAGAGTGGAATGACCAGACTTTTACAGAGCGGATTGACCACACTGGTAGAGAGTGGAATGACTGGACTGGAAGAGAGCGGAATGGCCACACTGGTACTGAGTGGAATGACCAGACTGGTAGACAGCGGAATGACCAGACTGGTACAGTGTAGAATGAGCAGACTGCTACAGAGCGGAATGACCAGACTGGTACAGGGTGGAATGACCAGACTGGTACAGAGTAGAATGACCAGACAGGTACAGAGTGGAATGATCAGACAGGTAGAGAGTGAAAAGACCAGAATGGTACAGAGTGGAATGACCAGACTTTTACAGAGTGGAATGACCACACTGGTAGAGAGGGGAATGACCAGGCTGGAACAGAGCAGAATGACAGACTGGTACAGAGCGGACTGACCAGACTGATAGAGAGCGGAATGACCAGACTGGAGGAGAGCGGAATGACCACACAGTTACCGAGTGGAATGACCAGACTGGTAGACAGCGGAATGACCAGACTGGTACAGAGTAGAAAGGCCAGACATGTACAGAGTGGAATAACCAGACCGGTAGAGAGCGGAATGACCAGACTGGTACAGAGCGGAATGACTAGACTGGTACAGACTGGAATGTCCAGAATGGTAGAGAGTGGAGAGACCAGACTGGTACAGAGTGGAATGACCAGACTGGTGCAGAGTGGAATGACCAGACTGGTAGAGAGCGGAATTACCAGACTTGTAGAGAGTGGAGAGACCAGACTGGTACAGAGTGGAATGACCAGACTGGTGCAGAGTGGAATGACCAGACTGGTAGAGAGTGTAGAGACCAGACTGGTACAGAGTGGAATGACCAGACTGGTAGAGAGCGGAATGACCAGACTGGTACAGAGCGGAATGACCAGACTGGTACAGGGCAGAATGACCAGACTGGTAAAGAGTGGAATGATCAGACTGGTACAGAGTGGAATGACCAGACTGTTAGAGAGAGGAATGACCAGACTGGTGCAGAGCGGAATGACCAGACTGGTACAGAGCGGAATGACCAGACTGGTACAGGGCAGAATGACCAGACTGGTAAAGTGTGGAATGATCAGACTGGTACAGAGTGGAATGACCAGACTGGTAGAGAGCGGAATGACCAGACTGGTGCAGAGTGGAATAACCAGACTGGTACAGAGCGGAATGACCAGACTGGTACAGGGCAGAATGACCAGACTGGTAAAGAGTGGAATGATCAGACTGGTACAGAGTGGAATGACCAGACTGGTAGAGAGCGGAATGACCAGACTGGTGCAGAGTGGAATGAGCAGACAGGTACAGAGCGGAATGACTAGACTGGTACAGAGTGGATTGACCAGACTGGTAGAGAGGGGAATGACCAGACTGTTACAGAGCAGAATGACCAGACTGGTACAGAGTGGAATGACCAGACTGGTAGAGAGGGGAATGACGAGACTGTTACAGAGCGGAATGACTAGACTGGTACAGAGTGGAATGACCAGACTGGTAGAGAGCGGAATGACCAGACAGGTACAGAGTGGAATGATCAGACAGGTAGAGAGTGAAAACACCAGAATGGTACAGAGTGGAATGACCAGACTTTTACAGAGTGGAATGACCACACTGGTAGAGAGGGGAATGACCAGGCTGGTACAGAGCAGAATGACCAGACTGGTACAGAGCGGACTGACCAGACTGGTAGAGAGCGGAATGACCAGACTGGAGGAGAGCGGAATGACCACACAGTTACAGAGTGGAATGACCAGACTGGTAGACAGCGGAATGACGAGACGGGTACAGAACGGAATGACCAGACTGGTACAGAGTGGAATGACCAGACTGGTAGAGAGCGGAATGACCAGACTGGTGCAGAGTGGAATGAGCAGACAGGTACAGAGCGGAATGACTAGACTGGTACAGAGTGGAATGACCAGACTGGTAGAGAGGGGAATGACCAGACTGGTGGAGAGCGGAATGACCAGACTGGTACTGACTGGAATGACCAGACTTTTACAGAGCGGATTGACCACACTGGTAGAGAGTGGAATAACTGGACTGGAAGAGAGCGGAATGGCCACACTGGTACTGAGTGGAGATACCAGACTGGTACAGAGTGGAATGACCAGACTGGTACTGAGTGGAATGACCAGACTGGTACAGAGTAGAATGACCAGACTGTTACAGAGCGGAATGACCAGACAGGTACAGAGTGGAATGATCAGACAGGTAGAGAGTGAAAAGACCAGAATGGTACAGAGTGGAATGACCAGACTTTTACAGAGTGGAATGACCACAGTGGTAGAGAGGGGAATGACCAGGCTGGTACAGGGCAGAATGACCAGACTGGTACAGAGCGGACTGACCAGACTGATAGAGAGCAGAATGACCAGACTGGAGGAGAGCGGAATGACCACACAGATACCGAATGGAATGACCAGACTGGTAGACAGCGGAATGACCAGACTGGTACAGAGTAGAAAGGCCAGACAGGTACAGAGTGGAATAACCAGACCGGTAGAGAGCGGAATGACCAGACTGGTACAGAGCGGATTGACTAGACTGGTACAGACTGGAATGTCCAGAATGGTAGAGAGTGGAGAGACCAGACTGGTACAGAGTGGAATGACCAGACTGGTGCAGAGTGGAATGACCAGACTGGTAGAGAGCGGAATGACGAGACTTGTAGAGAGTGGAGAGACCAGACTGGTACAGAGTGGAATGACCAGATTGGTGCAGAGTGGAATGACCAGACTGGTAGAGAGTGTAGAGACCAGACTGGTACAGAGTGGAATGACCAGACTGGTGCAGAGTGGAATGACCAGACTGGTGGAGAGCGGAATGACCAGACTGGTGCAGAGTGGAATGAGCAGACAGGTACAGAGCGGAAGGACTAGACTGGTACAGAGTGGAATGACCAGACTGGTAGAGAGGGGAATGACCAGACTGGTACAGAGCGGAATGACCAGACTGGTACAGAGTGGAATGACCAGACTGGTACAGATCGGAATGACCAGACAGGTACAGAGTGGAATGATCAGACAGGTAGAGAGTGAAAACACCAGAATGGTACAGAGTGGAATGACCAGACTTTTACAGAGTGGAATGACCACACTGGTAGAGAGGGGAATGACCAGGCTGGTACAGAGCAGAATGACCAGACTGGTACAGAGCGGACTGACCAGACTGGTAGAGAGCGGAATGACCAGACTGGAGGAGAGCGGAATGACCAGACTGGTACAGAGCGGAATGACCAGACTGGTACAGAGCGGAATGACCAGACAGGTACAGAGCTGAATGACGAGACTGGTACAGGGTGGAATGACCTGACAGGTACAGAGCGGAATGACCTGACAGGTACAGAGTAGAATGACCAGACTGGTACTGACTGGAATGACCAGACTGGTAGGGAGTGGAATGACCAGACGGGTACAGAACGGAATGACCAGACTGGTAGGGAGCGGAATGACCAGACAGGAACAGAGTGGAATGATCAGACAGGTAGAGAGTGAAATGACCAGAATGGTACAGAGTGGAATGACCAGACTTTTACAGACCGGAATGACCACACTGGTAGCGAGTGGAATGACCGGACTGGAAGAGAGTGGAATGGCCACACTGGTACTGAGTGGAATGACCAGACCGGTACAGAGTGGAATGACCAGACAGGTACAGAGTGGAATATCCAGACCGGTAGAGAGAGGAATGACCAGACTGGTGCAGAGCGGAATGACCAGACTGGTACAGAGCGGAATGACCAGACTGGTACAGGGCAGAATGACCAGACTGGTAAAGAGTGGAATGATCAGACTGGTACAGAGTGGAATGACCAGACTGGTAGAGAGCGGAATGACCAGACTGGTGCAGAGTGGAATGAGCAGACAGGTACAGAGCGGAATGACTAGACTGGTACAGAGTGGAATGACCAGACTGGTAGAGAGGGGAATGACCAGACTGTTACAGAGCAGAATGACCAGACTGGTACAGAGTGGAATGACCAGACTGGTAGAGAGGGGAATGACCAGACTGTTACAGAGCGGAATGAATAGACTGGTACAGAGCGGAATGACCAGACTGGTAGAGAGTGGAATGACCAGACAGGTACAGAGTGGAATGATCAGACAGGTAGAGAGTGAAAACACCAGAATGGTACAGAGTGGAATGACCAGACTTTTACAGAGTGGAATGACCACACTGGTAGAGAGGGGAATGACCAGGCTGGTACAGAGCAGAATGACCAGACTGGTACAGAGCGGACTGACCAGACTGGTAGAGAGCGGAATGACCAGACTGGAGGAGAGCGGAATGACCACACAGTTACAGAGTGGAATGACCAGACTGGTAGAGAGCGGAATGACCAGACTGGTGCAGAGTGGAATGAGCAGACAGGTACAGAGCGGAATGACTAGACTGGTACAGAGTGGAATGACCAGACTGGTAGAGAGCGGAATGACGAGACGGGTACAGAACGGAATGACCAGACTGGTACAGAGTGGAATGACCAGACTGGTAGAGAGCGGAATGACCAGACTGGTGCAGAGTGGAATGATCAGACAGGTACAGAGCGGAATGACTAGACTGGTACAGAGTGGAATGACCAGAATGGTAGAGAGGGGAATGACCAGACTGGTGGAGAGCGGAATGACCAGACTGGTACTGACTGGAATGACCAGACTTTTACAGAGCGGATTGACCACACTGGTAGAGAGTGGAATAACTGGACTGGAAGAGAGCGGAATGGCCACACTGGTACTGAGTGGAATGACCAGATTGGTTCAGGGTGGAATGACCAGACCGGTACTGACTGGAATGACCAGACTGGTACAGAGTAGAATGACCAGACTGTTACAGAGCGGAATGACCAGACAGGTACAGAGTGGAATGATCAGACAGGTAGAGAGTGAAAAGACCAGAATGGTACAGAGTGGAATGACCAGACTTTTACAGAGTGGAATGACCACACTGGTAGAGAGGGGAATGACCAGGCTGGTACAGAGCAGAATGACCAGACTGGTACAGAGCGGACTGACCAGACTGATAGAGAGCGGAATGACCAGACTGGAGGAGAGCAGAATGACCACACAGTTACCGAATGGAATGACCAGACTGGTAGACAGCGGAATGACCAGACTGGTACAGAGTAGAAAGGCCAGACAGGTACAGAGTGGAATAACCAGACCGGTAGAGAGCGCAATGACCAGACTGCTACAGAGCGGATTGACTAGACTGGTACAGACTGGAATGTCCAGAATGGTAGAGAGTGGAGAGACCAGACTGGTACAGAGTGGAATGACCAGACTGGTGCAGAGTGGAATGACCAGACTGGTAGAGAGCGGAATGACCAGACTTGTAGAGAGTGGAGAGACCAGACTGGTACAGAGTGGAATGACCAGACTGGTGCAGAGTGGAATGACCAGACTGGTAGAGAGTGTAGAGACCAGACTGGTACAGAGTGGAATGACCAGACTGGTGCAGAGTGGAATGACCAGACTGGTAGAGAGCGGAATGACCAGACTGGTACAGAGCGGAATGACCAGACTGGTACAGGGCAGAATGACCAGACTGGTAAAGTGTGGAATGATCAGACTGGTGGAGAGCGGAATGACCAGACTGGTGCAGAGTGGAATGAGCAGACAGGTACAGAGCGGAAGGACTAGACTGGTACAGAGTGGAATGACCAGACTGGTAGAGAGGGGAATGACCAGACTGGTACAGAGCGGAATGACCAGACTGGTACAGAGTGGAATGACCAGACTGGTACAGATCGGAATGACCAGACAGGTACAGAGTGGAATGATCAGACAGGTAGAGAGTGAAAACACCAGAATGGTACAGAGTGGAATGACCAGACTTTTACAGAGTGGAATGACCACACTGGTAGAGAGGGGAATGACCAGGCTGGTACAGAGCAGAATGACCAGACTGGTACAGAGCGGACTGACCAGACTGGTAGAGAGCGGAATGACCAGACTGGAGGAGAGCGGAATGACCAGACTGGTACAGAGCGGAATGACCAGACTGGTACAGAGCGGAATGACCAGACAGGTACAGAGCTGAATGACGAGACTGGTACAGGGTGGAATGACCTGACAGGTACAGAGCGGAATGACCTGACAGGTACAGAGTAGAATGACCAGACTGGTACTGACTGGAATGACCAGACTGGTAGGGAGTGGAATGACCAGACGGGTACAGAACGGAATGACCAGACTGGTAGGGAGCGGAATGACCAGACAGGAACAGAGTGGAATGATCAGACAGGTAGAGAGTGAAATGACCAGAATGGTACAGAGTGGAATGACCAGACTTTTACAGACCGGAATGACCACACTGGTAGCGAGTGGAATGACCGGACCGGTACAGAGTGGAATGACCAGACAGGTACAGAGTGGAATATCCAGACCGGTAGAGAGAGGAATGACCAGACTGGTGCAGAGCGGAATGACCAGACTGGTACAGAGCGGAATGACCAGACTGGTACAGGGCAGAATGACCAGACTGGTAAAGAGTGGAATGATCAGACTGGTACAGAGTGGAATGACCAGACTGGTAGAGAGCGGAATGACCAGACTGGTGCAGAGTGGAATGAGCAGACAGGTACAGAGCGGAATGACTAGACTGGTACAGAGTGGAATGACCAGACTGGTAGAGAGGGGAATGACCAGACTGTTACAGAGCAGAATGACCAGACTGGTACAGAGTGGAATGACCAGACTGGTAGAGAGGGGAATGACCAGACTGTTACAGAGCGGAATGAATAGACTGGTACAGAGCGGAATGACCAGACTGGTAGAGAGCGGAATGACCAGACAGGTACAGAGTGGAATGATCAGACAGGTAGAGAGTGAAAACACCAGAATGGTACAGAGTGGAATGACCAGACTTTTACAGAGTGGAATGACCACACTGGTAGAGAGGGGAATGACCAGGCTGGTACAGAGCAGAATGACCAGACTGGTACAGAGCGGACTGACCAGACTGGTAGAGAGCGGAATGACCAGACTGGAGGAGAGCGGAATGACCACACAGTTACAGAGTGGAATGACCAGACTGGTAGAGAGCGGAATGACCAGACTGGTGCAGAGTGGAATGAGCAGACAGGTACAGAGCGGAATGACTAGACTGGTACAGAGTGGAATGACCAGACTGGTAGAGAGCGGAATGACGAGACGGGTACAGAACGGAATGACAAGACTGGTACAGAGTGGAATGACCAGACTGGTAGAGAGCGGAATGACCAGACTGGTGCAGAGTGGAATGAGCAGACAGGTACAGAGCGGAATGACTAGACTGGTACAGAGTGGAATGACCAGACTGGTAGAGAGGGGAATGACCAGACTGGTGGAGAGCGGAATGACCAGACTGGTACTGACTGGAATGACCAGACTTTTACAGAGCGGATTGACCACACTGGTAGAGAGTGGAATAACTGGACTGGAAGAGAGCGGAATGGCCACACTGGTACTGAGTGGAATGACCAGATTGGTTCAGGGTGGAATGACCAGACCGGTACTGACTGGAATGACCAGACTGGTACAGAGTAGAATGACCAGACTGTTACAGAGCGGAATGACCAGACAGGTACAGAGTGGAATGATCAGACAGGTAGAGAGTGAAAAGACCAGAATGGTACAGAGTGGAATGACCAGACTTTTACAGAGTGGAATGACCACACTGGTAGAGAGGGGAATGACCAGGCTGGTACAGAGCAGAATGACCAGACTGGTACAGAGCGGACTGACCAGACTGATAGAGAGCGGAATGACCAGACTGGAGGAGAGCAGAATGACCACACAGTTACCGAATGGAATGACCAGACTGGTAGACAGCGGAATGACCAGACTGGTACAGAGTAGAAAGGCCAGACAGGTACAGAGTGGAATAACCAGACCGGTAGAGAGCGCAATGACCAGACTGCTACAGAGCGGATTGACTAGACTGGTACAGACTGGAATGTCCAGAATGGTAGAGAGTGGAGAGACCAGACTGGTACAGAGTGGAATGACCAGACTGGTGCAGAGTGGAATGACCAGACTGGTAGAGAGCGGAATGACCAGACTTGTAGAGAGTGGAGAGACCAGACTGGTACAGAGTGGAATGACCAGACTGGTGCAGAGTGGAATGACCAGACTGGTAGAGAGTGTAGAGACCAGACTGGTACAGAGTGGAATGACCAGACTGGTGCAGAGTGGAATGACCAGACTGGTAGAGAGCGGAATGACCAGACTGGTACAGAGCGGAATGACCAGACTGGTACAGGGCAGAATGACCAGACTGGTAAAGTGTGGAATGATCAGACTGGTGGAGAGCGGAATGACCAGACTGGTGCAGAGTGGAATGAGCAGACAGGTACAGAGCGGAAGGACTAGACTGGTACAGAGTGGAATGACCAGACTGGTAGAGAGGGGAATGACCAGACTGGTACAGAGCGGAATGACCAGACTGGTACAGAGTGGAATGACCAGACTGGTACAGATCGGAATGACCAGACAGGTACAGAGTGGAATGATCAGACAGGTAGAGAGTGAAAACACCAGAATGGTACAGAGTGGAATGACCAGACTTTTACAGAGTGGAATGACCACACTGGTAGAGAGGGGAATGACCAGGCTGGTACAGAGCAGAATGACCAGACTGGTACAGAGCGGACTGACCAGACTGGTAGAGAGCGGAATGACCAGACTGGAGGAGAGCGGAATGACCAGACTGGTACAGAGCGGAATGACCAGACTGGTACAGAGCGGAATGACCAGACAGGTACAGAGCTGAATGACGAGACTGGTACAGGGTGGAATGACCTGACAGGTACAGAACGGAATGACCTGACAGGTACAGAGTAGAATGACCAGACTGGTACTGACTGGAATGACCAGACTGGTAGGGAGTGGAATGACGAGACGGGTACAGAACGGAATGACCAGACTGGTAGGGAGCGGAATGACCAGACAGGAACAGAGTGGAATGATCAGACAGGTAGAGAGTGAAATGACCAGACTGGTACAGAGTGGAATGACCAGACTTTTACAGACCGGAATGACCACACTGGTAGCGAGTGGAATGACCGGACTGGAAGAGAGTGGAATGGCCACACTGGTACTGAGTGTAATGACCAGACCGGTACAGAGTGGAATGACCAGACAGGTACAGAGTGGAATATCCAGACCGGTAGAGAGCGGAATGACCAGACTGGTACAGAGTGGAATGAGCAGACAGGTACAGAGGAGTAGGACCAGACTGGCACAGAGCGGAATGACCAGACTGGTACAGAGTGGAATGACCAGACTGGTAGAGAAGGGAATGACCAGATTGGTACTGAGCAGAATGACCAGACTGGTACAGAGTGGAATGACCAGACTGGTAGAGAGGGGAATGACCAGACTGGTACAGAGCGGAATGACCAGACTGGTACAGAGTGGAATGACCAGACTGGTACAGATCGGAATGACCAGACAGGTACAGAGTGGAATGATCAGACAGGTAGAGAGTGAAAATACCAGAATGGTACAGAGTGGAATGACCAGACTTTTACAGAGTGGAATGACCACACTGGTAGAGAGGGGAATGACCAGGCTGGTACAGAGCAGAATGACCAGACTGGTACAGAGCGGACTGACCAGACTGGTAGAGAGCGGAATGACCAGACTGGAGGAGAGCGGAATGACCAGACTGGTACAGAGCGGAATGACCAGACTGGTACAGAGCGGAATGACCAGACAGGTACAGAGTGGAATATCCAGACCGGTAGAGAGCGGAATGACCAGACTGGTACAGAGTGGAATGAGCAGACAGGTACAGAGGAGAAGGACCAGACTGGCACAGAGCGGAAAGGCCAGACTGGTAGAGAGGGGAATGTCCAGATTGGTACTGAGCAGAATGACCAGACTAGTACAGAGCGGAATGAACAGACTGGTAGTGAGCGGAATGACCAGTCTGGAGGAGAGCGGAATGACCACACTGGTACAGAGTGGAATGAACAGACTGGTACACAGCGGTATGACCAGACTGGTACAGAGAAGAATGACCGGGCCGGTACAGAGAGGAATAACCAGACCGGTAGAAAGCGAAATGACCAGACTGGTAGAGAGTCGAATGGCCACATTGGTACTGAGAGGAATGACCAGACTGGTAGACAGCAGAATGACCAGACTGGTACAGAGCGGAATGACCAGACTGGTACTGAGCGGAATGCCCAGACTGGAGGAGAGCGGAATGACCACACTGTTACAGAGAGGAATGACCAGACTGGTAGACAGCGGAATGACCAGACTGGTACAGAGCGGAATGACCAGACTGGTACAGGGTGGAATGACCAGACTGGTACAGAGCGGAATGACCAGACTGATACAGAGCGGAATAACCAGACTGGTAAAGGGTGGAATTACCAGACGGGTACAGAGTGGAATGACCAGACAGGTACAGAGATGAATGACGAGACTGGTACAGAGTGGAATGACCAGTCTGGTACAGGGCAGAATGACCAGACTGGTAAAGAGTGGAATGATCAGACTGGTAGAGAGCGGAATGACCAGACTGGTGCAGAGTGGAATGAGCAGACAGGTACAGAGCGGAAGGTCTAGACTGGTACAGAGTGGAATGACCAGACTGGTAGAGAGGGGAATGACCAGACTGGTACAGAGCGGAATGACCAGACTGGTACAGAGTGGAATGACCAGACTGGTACAGATCGGAATGACCAGACAGGTACAGAGTGGAATGATCAGACAGGTAGAGAGTGAAAACACCAGAATGGTACAGAGTGGAATGACCAGACTTTTACAGAGTGGAATGACCACACTGGTAGAGAGGGGAATGACCAGGCTGGTACAGAGCAGAATGACAAGACTGGTACAGAGCGGACTGACCAGACTGGTAGAGAGCGGAATGACCAGACTGGAGGAGAGCGGAATGACCAGACTGGTACAGAGCGGAATGACCAGACTGGTACAGGGTGGAATGACCTGACAGGTACAGAGCGGAATGACCTGACAGGTACAGAGTAGAATGACCAGACTGGTACTGACTGGAATGAACAGACTGGTAGGGAGCGGAATGACCAGACGGGTACAGAACGGAATGACCAGACTGGTAGGGAGCGGAATGACCAGACAGGAACAGAGTGGAATGATCAGACAGGTAGAGAGTGAAATGACCAGACTGGTACAGAGTGGAATGACCAGACTTTTACAGACCGGAATGACCACACTGGTAGCGAGTGGAATGACCGGACTGGAAGAGAGTGGAATGGCCACACTGGTACTGAGTGGAATGACCAGACCGATACAGAGTGGAATGACCAGACAGGTACAGAGTGGAATATCCAGACTGGTAGAGAGAGGAATGACCAGACTGGTGCAGAGCGGAATGACCAGACCGGTACAGAGTGGAATGACCAGACAGGTACAGAGTGGAATATCCAGACCGGTAGAGAGCGGAATGACCAGACTGGTACAGAGTGGAATGAGCAGACAGGTACAGAGGAGAAGGACCAGACTGGCACAGAGCGGAAAGACCAGACTGGTAGAGAGGGGAATGACCAGATTGGTACTGAGCAGAATGACCAGACTAGTACAGAGCGGAATGAACAAACTGGTAGTGAGCGGAATAACCAGTCTGGAGGAGAGCGGAATGACCACACTGGTACAGAGTGGAATGAACAGACTGGTACACAGCGGTATGACCAGACTGGTACAGAGAAGACTGACCGGGCCGGTAGAAAGCAAAATGACCAGACTGGTAGAGAGTCGAATGGCCACATTGGAACTGAGTGGAATGACCAGACTGGTAGACAGCAGAATGACCAGACTGGTACAGAGCGGAATGACCAGACTGGCACAGAGCGGAATGCCCAGACTGGAGGAGAGCGGAATGACCACACGGTTACAGAGAGGAATGACCAGACTTGTAGACAGCGGCATGACCAGACTGGTACAGAGCGGAATGACCAGACTGGTACAGGGTGGAATGACCAGACTGGTACAGAGCGGAATGACCAGACTGATACAGAGCGGAATAACCAGACTGGTAAAGGGTGGAATGACCAGACGGGTACAGAGTGGAATGACCAGACAGGTACAGAGATGAATGACGAGACTGGTACAGAGTGGACTGACCAGACTGGTACAGGGTGGAATGTCCAGACGGGTACAGAGTGGAATGACCAGACGGGTACAGAGCTGAATGACCAGACTGGTACAGAGTGGAATGACCAGACTGGAACAGAGTGGAATGACCAGACTGGTAGGGAGCGGAATGACCAGACAGGAACAGAGTGGAATGATCAGACAGATACACAGTGGAATGACCAGACAGGTACAGAGTGGAATGAGCAGACTGGTACAGGGTGGAATGACCAGACTGGTAGCCAGCGGAATGACAAGACTGGTACAGAGCGGAATGACCAGACAGGTACAGGGTGGAATGACCAGACTGGTACAGAGCGGAATGCGCAGACTGGAGGAGAGCGGAATGACCACACTGTTACAGATTGGAATGACCAGACTGGTAGACAGCGGAATGACCAGACTGGTACTGACTGGAATGACCAGACCGGTACAGAGTGGAATGACAAGACAGGTACAGAGTGGAATAACCAGACCGGTAGAGAGCTGAATGACCAGACTGGTAGAGAGTCGAATGGCCACATTGGAACTGAGTGGAATGACCAGACTGGTACAGAGCTGAATGACCCGACTGGTACAGAGTGGAATGACCAGTCTGGTGGAGAGCAGAATGACCAGACTGCTAAAGAGCGGAATGAGCAGACTGGTACAGAGTGGAATGACCAGACTGGAACAGAGCGGAATGATCAGACTGGTACAGAGCGGAATTACCAGACCGGTACAGAGTGGAATAACCAGACCGGTAGAGATCGGAATGACCAGACTGGTACTGAGCGGAATGACCAGACTGGTACAGAGCGGAATGACCAGACTGGTACAGGGTGGAATGACCAGACGGGTACAGAGTGGAATGACCGGACAGGTACAGAGCGGAATGACTAGACTGGTACAGAGTGGAATGATCAGACTGGTACAGAGCTGAATGACCCGACTGGTACAGAGTGGAATGACCAGTCTGGTGGAGAGCAGAATGACCAGACTGCTAAAGAGCGGAATGACCAGACTGGTACAGAGTGGAATGACCAGACTGGAACAGAGCGGAATGATCAGACTGGTACAGAGCGGAATTACCAGACAGATACAGTGTGGAATGACCAGACCGGTACAGAGTGGAATGACCAGACCGGTACAGAGTGGAATAACCAGACCGGTAGAGAGCGGAATGACCAGACTGGTACAGAGCGGAATGCGCAGACTGGAGGAGCGCGGAATGACCATACTGTTACAGATTGGAATGACCAGACTGGTAGACAGCGGAATGACCAGACTGGTACAGAGCGGAATGACCAGACTGGTACAAGGTGGAATGACCGGACTGGTACAGAGCGGAATGACCACACTGGTAGAGAGTGGAATGACCGGACTGGAAGAGAGCGGAATGGCCACACTGGTACTGAGTGGAATGACCAGACCGGTACAGAGTGGAATGAGAAGACAGGTACAGAGTGGAATAACCAGACAGGTAGAGAGCGGAATGACCAGACTGGTACAGAGCGGAATGACCAGACTGGTACAGAGCGGAATGACCAGACTGGTACAGGGTGGAATGACCAGACGGGTACAGAGTGGAATGACCGGACAGCTACAGAGCGGAATGACCAGACTGCTACAGAGTGGAATGATCAGACTGGTACAGAGCTGAATGACCCGACTGGTACAGAGTGGAATGACCAGTCTGGTGGAGAGCAGAATGACCAGACTGCTAAAGAGCGGAATGACCAGACTGGTACAGTGTGGAATGACCAGACTGGAACAGAGCGGAATGATCAGACTGGTACAGAGCGGAATTACCAGACAGATACAGAGTGGAATGACCAGACTGGTACAGAGCGGAATGACCAGACTGGTACAGAGCGGAATGACCAGACTGGTACAGAGCGGAATGACCAGACTTGTACAGAGCTGAATGACGAGACTGGTACAGGGTGGAATGACCAGACTGGTGCAGAGCGGAATGACCTGACTGGCAGGGAGCGGAATGACCAGACCGGTACAGAACGGAATGACGAGACTGGTAGGGAGCGGAATGACCAGACAGGAACAGAGTGGAATGATCAGACAGCTAGAGAGTGAAATGACCAGACTGGTACAGAGTGGAATGACCAGACTTTTACAGACCGGAATGACCACACTGGTAGCGAGTGGAATGACCAGACTGATACAGAGTAGAATGACCCGACTAGTACAGAGCGGAAAGACAAGACTGCTTGAGAGCGGAATGTCCAGACTGGTAGAGAGTGGAATGACGAGACTGGTAAAGAGCAGCATGACCAGACTGGTACAGAGTGGAACGACCAGACGGCTACAGAGTGGAATGATCAGACTGGTAGAGAGTCGAATGGACACATTGGTGCTGAGTGGAATGACCAGACTGGTTGACAGCGAAATGACCAGACTGGTACAGAGTAGAATGACCAGACTGATAAAGAGTAGAATGACCAGAATGGTACAGAGTGGAATGACCAGACTGGTACAGAGTGGAATGACCAGACCGGTACAGAGTAGAATGACCAGACTGGTACAGAGTGGAATGACCAGATGGGTACAGAGCTGAATGACGAGACTGGTACAGAGTGGAATGACCAGACTGGTGGAGAGCAGAATGACCAGACTGCAGGAGAGCGGAATGACCAGACTGGTACAGAGCGGAATTACCAGACTTGTACAGAGTAGAATGACCAGACTGGTACTGACTGGAATGACCAGACTGGTAGGGAGCGGAATGACCAGACTGATACAGAGTAGAATGACCCGACTAGTACAGAGCGGAAAGACAAGACTGCTTGAGAGCGGAATGACCAGACTGGTAGAGAGTGGAATGACGAGACTGGTAAAGAGCAGCATGACCAGACTGGTACAGAGTGGAACGACCAGACGGCTACAGAGTGGAATGATCAGACTGGTAGAGAGTCGAATGGACACATTGGTGCTGAGTGGAATGACCAGACTGGTTGACAGCGAAATGACCAGACTGGTACAGAGTAGAATGACCAGACTGATAAAGAGTAGAATGACCAGAATGGTACAGAGTGGAATGACCAGACCGGTACAGAGTGGAATGACCAGAACGGTACAGAGTGGAATGAGAAGACAGGTACAGAGTGGAATAACCAGACAGGTAGAGAGCGGAATGACCAGACTGGTACAGAGCGGAATGACCAGACTGGTACAGAGCGGAATGACCAGACCGGTAGAGAGAGGAATGACCAGACTGGTACAGGGTGGAATGACCAGACTGGTACAGGGTGGAATGACCAGACGGGTACAGAGTGGAATGACCGGACAGCTACAGAGCGGAATGACCAGACTGCTACAGAGTGGAATGATCAGACTGGTACAGAGCTGAATGACCCGACTGGTACAGAGTGGAATGACCAGTCTGGTGGAGAGCAGAATGACCAGACTGCTAAAGAGCGGAATGACCAGACTGGTACAGTGTGGAATGACCAGACTGGAACAGAGCGGAATGATCAGACTGGTACAGAGCGGAATTACCAGACAGATACAGAGTGGAATGACCAGACTGGTACAGAGCGGAATGACCAGACTGGTACAGAGCGGAATGACCAGACTTGTACAGAGCTGAATGACGAGACTGGTACAGGGTGGAATGACCAGACTGGTGCAGAGCGGAATGACCTGACTGGCAGGGAGCGGAATGACCAGACAGGAACAGAGTGGAATGATCAGACAGCTAGAGAGTGAAATGACCAGACTGGTACAGAGTGGAATGACCAGACTTTTACAGACCGGAATGACCACACTGGTAGCGAGTGGAATGACCAGACTGATACAGAGTAGAATGACCCGACTAGTACAGAGCGGAAAGACAAGACTGCTTGAGAGCGGAATGACCAGACTGGTAGAGAGTGGAATGACGAGACTGGTAAAGAGCAGCATGACCAGACTGGTACAGAGTGGAACGACCAGACGGCTACAGAGTGGAATGATCAGACTGGTAGAGAGTCGAATGGACACATTGGTGCTGAGTGGAATGACAAGACTGGTTGACAGCGAAATGACCAGACTGGTACAGAGTGGAATGACCAGATGGGTACAGAGCTGAATGACGAGACTGGTACAGAGTGGAATGACCAGACTGGTGGAGAGCAGAATGACCAGACTGCTAGAGAGCGGAATGACCAGACTGGTACAGAGCGGAATTACCAGACTTGTACAGAGTAGAATGACCAGACTGGTACTGACTGGAATGACCAGACTGGTAGGGAGCGGAATGACCAGACAGGTACAGAGTGGAATGATCAGACAGGTATAGAGTGAAATGACCAGACTGGTACAGAGTGGAATGACCAGACTTTTACAGAGCGGAATGACCACACTGGTAGAGAGTGGAATGAACGGACTGGAAGAGAGCGGAATGGCCACACTGGTACTGAGTGGAATGACCAGACCGGTACAGAGTGGAATGACCAGACAGGTACAGAGTGGAATAACCAGACCGGTACAGAGCGGAATGACCAGACTGGTACAGAGCGGAATGACCAGACTGGTACAGAGTGGAATGATCAGACTGGTACAGAGCTGAATGACCCGACTGGTACAGAGTGGAATGACCAGTCTGGTGGAGAGCAGAATGACCAGACTGCTAAAGAGCGGAATGACCAGACTGGTACAGAGTGGAATGACCAGACTGGAACAGAGCGGAATGATCAGACTGGTACAGAGCGGCATTACCAGACAGATACAGAGTGGAATGACCAGACAGGTACAGAGTGGAATGACCAGACTGGTACAGGGTGGTATGACCAGACTGGTAGACAGTGGAATGACCAGACTGGTACAGAGCGGAATGACCAGACAGGTACAGAGTGGAATGACCAGACTTGTACAGAGCTGAATGACGAGACTGGTACAGGGTGGAATGACCAGACTGGTACAGAGAGGAATGCGCAGACTGGAGGAGAGCGGAATGACCACACTGTTACAGATTGGAATTACCAGACTGGTAGACAGCGGAATGACCAGACTGGTACAGAGCGGAATGACCAGACTGGTACAGGGTGGAATGACCAGACTGGTACAGAGCGGAATGACCACACTGGTAGAGAGTGGAATGACCGGACTGGAAGAGAGCTGAATGGCCACACTGGTACTGAGTGGAATGACCAGACCGGTACAGAGTGGAATGACCAGACAGGTACAGAGTGGAATAACCAGACCGGTAGAGAGCGGAATGACCAGACTGGTACAGAGCGGAATGACCAGACTGGTACAGAGCGGAATGACCAGACTGGTACAGGGTGGAATGACCAGACGGGTACAGAGTGGAATGACCGAACAGGTACAGAGCGGAATGACCAGACTGGTACAGAGTGGAATGATCAGACTGGTACAGAGCTGAATGACCAGACTGGTACAGAGTGGAATGACCAGTCTGGTGGAGAGCAGAATGACCAGACTGCTAAAGAGCGGAATGACCAGACTGGAACAGAGTGGAATGACCAGACTGGAACAGAGCGGAATGATCAGACTGGTACAGAGCGGAATTACCAGACAGGTACAGGGTGGAATGACCAGACTGGTACAGAGCGGAATGACCAGACAGGTACAGGGTGGAATGACCAGACTGAAACAGAGCGGAATGACCAGACTAGTACAGAGCGGAATGACCAGACTGGTACAGGGTAGAATGACTAGACGGGTACAGAGTGGAATGACTGGACTGGTACAGAGCGGAATGACCAGACTGGTACAGAGTGGAATGATCAGACTGGTACAGAGCTGAATGACCCGACTGGTACAGAGAGGAATGACCAGACTGGTGGAGAGCAGAATGACCAGACTGCTAGAGAGCGGAATGACCAGACTGGTACAGAGTGGAATGACCAGACTGGTACAGAGTGGAATGACCAGACTGGTACAGAGCTGAATGACCCGACTGGTACAGAGTGGAATGACCAGACTGGTGGAGAGCAGAATGACCAGACTGCTAGAGAGCGGAATGACCAGACTGGTACAGAGCGGAATTACCAGACTTGTACAGAGTGGAATGACCAGACTGGTACTGACTGGAATGACCAGACTGGTAGGGAGCGGAATGGCCACACTGGTACTGAGTGGAATGACCAGACCGGTACAGAGTGGAATGACCAGACAGGTACAGAGTGGAATAACCAGACCGGTAGAGAGCCGAATGACCACACTGGTACAGAGCGGAATGACCAGACTGGTACAGAGCGGAATGACCAGACTGGTACAGTGTGGAATGACCAGACGGGTACAGAGTGGAATGACCGGACAGGTACAGAGCGGAATGACCAGACTGGTACAGAGTGGAATGATCAGACTGGTACAGAGCAGAATGACCCGACTGGTACAGAGTGGAATGACCAGTCTGGTGGAGAGCAGAATGACCAGACTGCTAAAGAGCGGAATGACCAGACTGGAACAGAGCGGAATGATCAGACTGGTACAGAGCGGAATTACCAGACAGATACAGAGTGGAATGACCAGACTGGTACAGAGCGGAATGACCAGACTGGTACAGAGCGGAATGACCAGACTGGTACAGAGCGGAATGACCAGACTTGTACAGAGCTGAATGACGAGACTGGTACAGTGTGGAATGACCAGACTGGTACAGAGAGGAATGACCTGACTGGTAGGGAGAAGAATGACCAGACGGGTACAGAACGGAATGACGAGACTGGTAGGGAGCGGAATGACCAGACAGGAACAGAGTGGAATGATCAGACAGGTAGAGAGTGAAATGACCAGACTGGTACAGAGTGGAATGACCAGACTTTTACAGACCGGAATGACCACACTGGTAGCGAGTGTAATGACCAGACTGATACAGAGTAGAATGACCCGACTAGTACAGAGCGGAACGACCAGACTGCTACAGAGTGGAATGATCAGACTGGTAGAGAGTCGAATGGACACATTGGTGCTGAGTGGAATGACCGGACTGGTAGACAGCGAAATGACCAGACTGGTACAGAGTAGAATGACCAGACTGGTACAGAGTAGAATGACCAGACTGATAAAGAGTAGAATGACCAGACTGGTACAGAGTGGAATGACCAGACCGGTACAGAGTAGAATGACCAGACCGGTACAGAGTGGAATAACCAGACCGGTAGAGAGCGAAATGACCAGACTGGTAGAGAGTCGAATGGCCACATTGGTACTGAGTGGAATGACCAGACTGGTAGACAGCGGAATGACCAGACTGGTACAGAGCGGAATGACCAGACTTGTACAGGGTGGAATGACCAGACTGGTACAGAGCGGAATGACGAGACTGGTACAGGGTGGAATGACCAGACTGGTACAGAGCGGAATGCGCAGACTGGAGGAGAGCGGAATGACCACACTGTTACAGAGTGTAATGACCAGACTGGTAGACAGCTGAATGACCAGACTGGTACAGAGCGGAATGACCAGACTGGTACAGGGTGGAATGACCAGACCGGTACAGAGTGGAATGACTGGACTGGTACAGAGCGGAATGACCAGACTGGTACAGAGTGGAATGATCAGACTGGTACGGAGCTGAATGACCTGACTGGTACTGAGTGGAATGACCAGACGGGTACAGAGTGGAATGACCAGACGGGTACAGAGCTGAATGACGAGACTGGTAAAGAGCAGCATGACCAGACTGGTACAGAGTGGAATGACCAGACTGGTACTGACTGGAATGACCAGACTAGTAGGTTGCGGAATGACCTGACAGGTACAGAGTGGAATGATCAGACAGGTATAGAGTGAAATGACCAGACTGGTACAGAGTGGAATGACCAGACTTTTACAGAGCGGAATGACCACACTGGTAGAGAGTGGAATGACCGGACTGGAAGAGAGCGGAATGGCCACACTGGTACTGAGTGGAATAACCAGACCGGTACAGATCGGAATGACCAGACTGGTACGGAGCGGAATGACCAGACTGGTACAGAGTGGAATGATCAGACAGGTAGAGAGTGAAATGACCAGACTGGTACAGAGTGGAATGACCAGACTGGTACAGGGTGGAATGACCAGACTGGTACAGTGTGGAATGACCAGACTGGTACAGAGCGGAATGACGAGACTGGTACAGGGTGGAATGACCAGACTGGTACAGAGCGGAATGCGCAGACTGGAGGAGAGCGGAATGACCACACTGTTACAGAGTGTAATGACCAGACGGGTACAGAGTGGAATGACTGGACTGGTACAGAGCGGAATGACCAGACTGGTACAGAGTGGAATGATCAGACTGGTACGGAGCTGAATGACGAGACTGGTACAGAGTGGAATGACCAGACTGGTGGAGAGCAGAATGACCAGACTGCTAGAGAGCAGAATGACCAGACTGGTACAGAGCGGAATGACCAGACTAGTACAGAGCGGAATTACCAGACTTGTACAGAGTGGAATGACCAGACTGGTACAGACTGGAATGTCCAGACTGGTAGGGAGCGGAATGACCTGACAGGTACAGAGTGGAGTGATCAGACAGGTATAGAGTGAAATGACCAGACTGGTACAGAGTGGAATGACCAGACTTTTACAGAGCGGAATGACCACACTGGTAGAGAGTGGAATGACCGGACTGGAAGAGAGCGGAATGGCCACACTGGTACTGAGTGGAATGACCAGACCGGTACAGAGTGGACTGACCAGTCAGGTGCAGAGTGGAATAACCAGACTTTTACAGAGCGGAATGACCACACTGGTAGAGAGTGGAATGACCGGACTGGAAGAGAGCGGAATGGCCACACTGGTACTGAGTGGAATGACCAGACCGGTACAGAGTGGACTGACCAGTCAGGTGCAGAGTGGAATAACCAGACCGGTACAGATCGGAATAACCAGACTGGTACGGAGCGGAATGACCAGACTGGTACAGAGTGGAATCATCAGACAGGTACAGAGCTGAATGACCCGACTGGTACAGAGTGGAATGACCAGTCTGGTGGAGAGCAGAATGACCAGACTGCTAAAGAGCGGAATGACCAGACTGGTACAGAGTGGAATGACCGGACTGGAACAGAGCGGAATGATCAGACTGGTACAGAGCGGAATTACCAGACAGATACAGAGTGGAATGACCAGACAGGTACAGAGTGGAATGACCAGACTGGTACAGGGTGGAATGACCAGACTGGTAGACAGCGGAATGACCAGACTGGTACAGAGCGGAATGACCAGACAGGTACAGAGTGGAATGACCAGACTTGTACAGAGCTGAATGACCAGACTGGTACAGAGCGGAATGACCAGACTGGTACAGAGCGGAATGACCAGACTTGTACAGAGCTGAATGACGAGACTGGTACAGTGTGGAATGACCAGACTGGTACAGAGAGGAATGACCTGACTGGTAGGGAGAAGAATGACCAGACGGGTACAGAACGGAATGACGAGACTGGTAGGGAGCGGAATGACCAGACAGGAACAGAGTGGAATGATCAGACAGGTAGAGAGTGAAATGACCAGACTGGTACAGAGTGGAATGACCAGACTTTTACAGACCGGAATGACCACACTGGTAGCGAGTGTAATGACCAGACTGATACAGAGTAGAATGACCCGACTAGTACAGAGCGGAACGACCAGACTGCTACAGAGTGGAATGATCAGACTGGTAGAGAGTCGAATGGACACATTGGTGCTGAGTGGAATGACCGGACTGGTAGACAGCGAAATGACCAGACTGGTACAGAGTAGAATGACCAGACTGGTACAGAGTAGAATGACCAGACTGATAAAGAGTAGAATGACCAGACTGGTACAGAGTGGAATGACCAGACCGGTACAGAGTAGAATGACCAGACCGGTACAGAGTGGAATAACCAGACCGGTAGAGAGCGAAATGACCAGACTGGTAGAGAGTCGAATGGCCACATTGGTACTGAGTGGAATGACCAGACTGGTAGACAGCGGAATGACCAGACTGGTACAGAGCGGAATGACCAGACTTGTACAGGGTGGAATGACCAGACTGGTACAGAGCGGAATGACGAGACTGGTACAGGGTGGAATGACCAGACTGGTACAGAGCGGAATGCGCAGACTGGAGGAGAGCGGAATGACCACACTGTTACAGAGTGTAATGACCAGACTGGTAGACAGCTGAATGACCAGACTGGTACAGAGCGGAATGACCAGACTGGTACAGGGTGGAATGACCAGACCGGTACAGAGTGGAATGACTGGACTGGTACAGAGCGGAATGACCAGACTGGTACAGAGTGGAATGATCAGACTGGTACGGAGCTGAATGACCTGACTGGTACTGAGTGGAATGACCAGACGGGTACAGAGTGGAATGACCAGACGGGTACAGAGCTGAATGACGAGACTGGTAAAGAGCAGCATGACCAGACTGGTACAGAGTGGAATGACCAGACTGGTACTGACTGGAATGACCAGACTAGTAGGTTGCGGAATGACCTGACAGGTACAGAGTGGAATGATCAGACAGGTATAGAGTGAAATGACCAGACTGGTACAGAGTGGAATGACCAGACTTTTACAGAGCGGAATGACCACACTGGTAGAGAGTGGAATGACCGGACTGGAAGAGAGCGGAATGGCCACACTGGTACTGAGTGGAATAACCAGACCGGTACAGATCGGAATGACCAGACTGGTACGGAGCGGAATGACCAGACTGGTACAGAGTGGAATGATCAGACAGGTAGAGAGTGAAATGACCAGACTGGTACAGAGTGGAATGACCAGACTGGTACAGGGTGGAATGACCAGACTGGTACAGTGTGGAATGACCAGACTGGTACAGAGCGGAATGACGAGACTGGTACAGGGTGGAATGACCAGACTGGTACAGAGCGGAATGCGCAGACTGGAGGAGAGCGGAATGACCACACTGTTACAGAGTGTAATGACCAGACGGGTACAGAGTGGAATGACTGGACTGGTACAGAGCGGAATGACCAGACTGGTACAGAGTGGAATGATCAGACTGGTACGGAGCTGAATGACGAGACTGGTACAGAGTGGAATGACCAGACTGGTGGAGAGCAGAATGACCAGACTGCTAGAGAGCAGAATGACCAGACTGGTACAGAGTGGAATGACCAGACTAGTACAGAGCGGAATTACCAGACTTGTACAGAGTGGAATGACCAGACTGGTACAGACTGGAATGTCCAGACTGGTAGGGAGCGGAATGACCTGACAGGTACAGAGTGGAGTGATCAGACAGGTATAGAGTGAAATGACCAGACTGGTACAGAGTGGAATGACCAGACTTTTACAGAGCGGAATGACCACACTGGTAGAGAGTGGAATGACCGGACTGGAAGAGAGCGGAATGGCCACACTGGTACTGAGTGGAATGACCAGACCGGTACAGAGTGGACTGACCAGTCAGGTGCAGAGTGGAATAACCAGACTTTTACAGAGCGGAATGACCACACTGGTAGAGAGTGGAATGACCGGACTGGAAGAGAGCGGAATGGCCACACTGGTACTGAGTGGAATGACCAGACCGGTACAGAGTGGACTGACCAGTCAGGTGCAGAGTGGAATAACCAGACCGGTACAGATCGGAATAACCAGACTGGTACGGAGCGGAATGACCAGACTGGTACAGAGTGGAATCATCAGACAGGTACAGAGCTGAATGACCCGACTGGTACAGAGTGGAATGACCAGTCTGGTGGAGAGCAGAATGACCAGACTGCTAAAGAGCGGAATGACCAGACTGGTACAGAGTGGAATGACCGGACTGGAACAGAGCGGAATGATCAGACTGGTACAGAGCGGAATTACCAGACAGATACAGAGTGGAATGACCAGACAGGTACAGAGTGGAATGACCAGACTGGTACAGGGTGGAATGACCAGACTGGTAGACAGCGGAATGACCAGACTGGTACAGAGCGGAATGACCAGACAGGTACAGAGTGGAATGACCAGACTTGTACAGAGCTGAATGACGGGACTGGTACAGGGTGGAATGACCAGACTGGTACAGAGCGGAATGCGCAGACTGGAGGAGAGCGGAATGACCACACTGTTACAGATTGGAATGACCAGACTGGTAGACAGCGGAATGACCAGACTGGTACAGAGCGGAATGACCAGACTGGTACAGGGTGGAATGACCAGACTGGTACAGAGCGGAATGACCACACTGGTAGAGAGTGGAATGACCGGACTGGAAGAGAGCGGAATGGCCACACTGGTACTGAGTGGAATGACAAGACCGGTACAGAGTGGAATGACTAGACAGGTACAGAGTGGAATAACCAGACCGGTAGAGAGCGGAATGACCAGACTGGTACAGAGCGGAATGACCAGACTGGTACAGAGTGGAATGACCAGACTGGTACAGGGTGGAATGACCAGATGGGTACAGAGTGGAATGACCGGACAGGTACAGAGCGGAATGACCAGACTGGTACAGAGTGGAATGATCAGACTGGTACAGAGCTGAATGACCCGACTGGTACAGAGTGGAATGACCAGTCTGGTGGAGAGCAGAATGACCAGACTGCTAAAGAGCGGAATGACCAGACTGGTACAGAGTGGAATGACCAGACTGGAACAGAGCGGAATGATCAGACTGGTACAGAGCGGAATTACCAGACAGATACAGAGTGGAATGACCAGACAGGTACAGAGTGGAATGACCAGACTGTTACAGGGTGGAATGACCAGACTGGTAGACAGCGGAATGACCAGACTGGTACAGAGCGGAATGACCAGACTGGTACAGAGTGGAATGACCAGACTGGAGGAGAGCGGAATGACCACACTGTTACAGAGTGCAATGACCAGACTGGTAGACAGCGGAATGACCAGACTGGTACAGAGCGGAACGACCAGACTGGTACAGGGTGGAATGACCAGACTGGTACAGAGCGGAATGACCAGACTAGTACAGAGCGGAATGACCAGACTGGTACAGGGGAGAATGACCAGACGGGTACAGAGTGGAATGACTGGACTTGTACAGAGCGGAATGACCAGACTTTTACAGAGCGGAATGACCACACTGGTAGAGAGTGGAATGACCGGACTGGAAGAGAGCGGAATGGCCACACTGGTACTGAGTGGAATGACCAGACCGGTACAGAGTGGAATGACCAGACCGGTACAGAGTGGAATAACCAGACCGGTACAGAGCGGAATGACCAGACTGGTACGGAGCGGAATGACCAGACTGGTACAGAGTGGAATGATCAGACTGGTACAGAGCTGAATGACCCGACTGGTACAGAGTGGAATGACCAGACTGGAGGAGAGCGGAATGACCACACTGTTACAGAGTGGAATGACCAGACTGGTAGACAGCGGAATGACCAGACTGGTACAGAGCGGAATGACCAGACTGGTACAGAGCGGAATGACCAGACTGGTACAGGGTGGAATGACCAGACGGGTACAGAGTGGAATGACCGGACAGCTACAGCGCAGAATGACCAGACAGGAACAGAGTGGAATGATCAGACAGGTAGAGAGTGAAATGACCAGACTGGTACAGAGTGGAATGACCAGACTTTTACAGACCGGAATGACTACACTGGTAGAGAGTAGAATGACCGGACTGGAAGAGAGCGGAATGGCCACACTGGTACTGAGTGGAATGACCAGACCGGTACAGAGTGGAATGACCAGACTGATACAGAGTAGAATGACCCGACTAGTACAGAGCGGAAAGACCAGACTGCTTGAGAGTGGAATGACGAGACTGGTAAAGAGCAGAATGACCAGACTGGTACAGAGCAGAACGACCAGACTGCTACAGAGTGGAATGATTAGACTGGTAGAGAGTCGAATGGACACATTGGTGCTGAGTGGAATGACCAGACTGGTAGACAGCGAAATGACCAGACTGGTACAGAGTAGAATGACCAGACAGATAAAGAGTAGAATGACCAGACTGGTACAGAGTGGAATGACCAGACTGGTACAGAGTGGAATGACCAGACCGGTACAGAGTAGAATGACCAGACCGGTACAGAGTGGAATAACCAGACCGGTAGAGAGCGAAATGACCAGACTGGTAGAGAGTCGAATGGCCACATTGGTACTGAGTGGAATGACCAGACTGGTAGACAGCGGAATGACCAGACTGGTACAGAGCGGAATGACCAGACTGGTACAGGGTGGAATGACCAGACTGGTACAGAGCGGAATGCGCAGACTGGAGGAGAGCGGAATGACCACACTGTTACAGATTGGAATGACCAGACTGGTAGACAGCGGAATGACCAGACTGGTACAGAGCGGAATGACCAGACTGCTACAGGGTGGAATGACCAGACTGGTACAGAGCCGAATGACCACACTGGTAGAGAGTGGAATGACCGGACTGGAAGAGAGCGGAATGGCCACACTGGTACTGAGTGGAATGACCAGACCGGTACAGAGTGGAATGACCAGTCTGGTACAGAGTGGAACAACCAGACCGGTAGAGAGCGGAATGACCAGTCTGGTACAGAGCGGAATGACCAGACTGGTACAGAGTGGAATGACCAGACTGGTACAGGGTGGAACGACCAGACGGGTACAGAGTGGAATGACCGGACAGGTACAGAGCGGAATGACCAGACTGGTACAGAGTGGAATGATCAGACTGGTACAGAGCTGAATGACCCGACTGGTACAGAGTGGAATGACCAGTCTGGTGGAGAGCAGAATGACCAGACTGCTAAAGAGCGGAATGACCAGACTGGTACAGAGTGGAATGACCAGACTGGAACAGAGCGGAATGATCAGACTGGTACAGAGCGGAATTACCAGACAGATACAGAGTGGAATGACCAGACAGGTACAGAGTGGAATGACCAGACTGGTACAGGGTGGAATGACCAGACTGGTAGACAGCGGAATGACCAGACTGGTACAGAGCGGAATGACCAGACTGGTACAGAGTGGAATGACCAGACTGGAGGAGAGCGGAATGACCACACTGTTACAGAGTGGAATGACCAGACTGGTAGACAGCGGAATGACCAGACTGGTACAGAGCGGAATGACCAGACTGGTACAGGGTGGAATGACCAGACTGAAACAGAGCGGAATGACCAGACTGGTACAGGGTAGAATGACCAGACGGGTACAGAGTGGAATGACTGGACTGGTACAGAGCGGAATGACCAGACCTTTACAGAGCGGAATGACCACACTGGTAGAGAGTGGAATGACCGGACTGGAAGAGAGCGGAATGGCCACACTGGTACTGAGTGGAAATACCAGACCGGTACAGAGTGGAATGACCAGAAAGGTACAGAGTGGAATAACCAGACTGGCACAGAGCGGAATTACCAGACAGATACAGAGTGGAATGACCAGTCAGGTACAGAGTGGAATGACCAGACTGGTACAGGGTGGAATGACCAGACTGGTAGACAGCGGAATGACCAGACTGGTACAGAGCGGAATGACCAGACAGGTACAGAGTGGAATGACCAGACTTGTACAGAGCTGAATGACGGGACTGGTACAGGGTGGAATGACCAGACTGGTACAGAGCGGAATGCGCAGACTGGAGGAGAGCGGAATGACCACACTGTTACAGATTGGAATGACCAGACTGGTAGACAGCGGAATGACCAGACTGGTACAGAGCGGAATGACCAGACTGGTACAGGGTGGAATGACCAGACTGGTACAGAGCGGAATGACCACACTGGTAGAGAGTGGAATGACCGGACTGGAAGAGAGCGGAATGGCCACACTGGTACTGAGTGGAATGACCAGACCGGTACAGAGTGGAATGACCAGACAGGTACAGAGTGGAATAACCAGACCGGTAGAGAGCGGAATGACCAGACTGGTACAGAGCGGAATGACCAGACTGGTACAGAGTGGAATGACCAGACTGGTACAGGGTGGAATGACCAGATGGGTACAGAGTTGAATGACCGGACAGGTACAGAGCGGAATGACCAGACTGGTACAGAGTGGAATGATCAGACTGGTACAGAGCTGAATGACCCGACTGGTACAGAGTGGAATGACCAGTCTGGTGGAGAGCAGAATGACCAGACTGCTAAAGAGCGGAATGACCAGACTGGTACAGAGTGGAATGACCAGACTGGAACAGAGCGGAATGATCAGACTGGTACAGAGCGGAATTACCAGACAGATACAGAGTGGAATGACCAGACAGGTACAGAGTGGAATGACCAGACTGTTACAGGGTGGAATGACCAGACTGGTAGACAGCGGAATGACCAGACTGGTACAGAGCGGAATGACCAGACTGGTACAGAGTGGAATGACCAGACTGGAGGAGAGCGGAATGACCACACTGTTACAGAGTGCAATGACCAGACTGGTAGACAGCGGAATGACCAGACTGGTACAGAGCGGAATGACCAGACTAGTACAGAGTGGAATGACCAGACTGGTACAGGGGAGAATGACCAGACGGGTACAGAGTGGAATGACTGGACTGGTACAGAGCGGAATGACCAGACTTTTACAGAGCGGAATGACCACACTGGTAGAGAGTGGAATGACCGGACTGGAAGAGAGCGGAATGGCCACACTGGTACTGAGTGGAATGACCAGACCGGTACAGAGTGGAATGACCAGACCGGTACAGAGTGGAATAACCAGACCGGTACAGAGCGGAATGACCAGACTGGTACGGAGCGGAATGACCAGACTGGTACAGAGTGGAATGATCAGACTGGTACAGAGCTGAATGACCCGACTGGTACAGAGTGGAATGACCAGACTGGAGGAGAGCGGAATGACCACACTGTTACAGAGTGGAATGACCAGACTGGTAGACAGCGGAATGACCAGACTGGTACAGAGCGGAATGACCAGACTGGTACAGAGCGGAATGACCAGACTGGTACAGGGTGGAATGACCAGACGGGTACAGAGTGGAATGACCGGAGAGCTACAGAGCAGAATGACCAGACAGGAACAGAGTGGAATGATCAGACAGGTAGAGAGTGAAATGACCAGACTGGTACAGAGTGGAATGACCAGACTTTTACAGACCGGAATGACTACACTGGTAGAGAGTAGAATGACCGGACTGGAAGAGAGCGGAATGGCCACACTGGTACTGAGTGGAATGACCAGACCGGTACAGAGTGGAATGACCAGACTGATACAGAGTAGAATGACCCGACTAGTACAGAGCGGAAAGACCAGACTGCTTGAGAGTGGAATGACGAGACTGGTAAAGAGCAGAATGACCAGACTGGTACAGAGCAGAACGACCAGACTGCTACAGAGTGGAATGATTAGACTGGTAGAGAGTCGAATGGACACATTGGTGCTGAATGGAATGACCAGACTGGTAGACAGCGAAATGACCAGACTGGTACAGTGTAGAATGACCAGACAGATAAAGAGTAGAATGACCAGACTGGTACAGAGTGGAATGACCAGACTGGTACAGAGTGGAATGACCAGACCGGTACAGAGTAGAATGACCAGACCGGTACAGAGTGGAATAACCAGACCGGTAGAGAGCGAAATGACCAGACTGGTAGAGAGTCGAATGGCCACATTGGTACTGAGTGGAATGACCAGACTGGTAGACAGCGGAATGACCAGACTGGTACAGAGTGGAATGACCAGACTGGTACAGGGTGGAATGACCAGACTGGTACAGAGCGGAATGACGAGACTGGTACAGGGTGGAATGACCAGACTGGTACAGAGCGGAATGCGCAGACTGGAGGAGAGCGGAATGACCACACTGTTACAGAGTGTAATGACCAGACTGGTAGACAGCGGAATGACCAGACTGGTACAGAGCGGGATGACCAGACTGGTACTGAGTGGAATGACCAGACCGGTACAGAGTGGAATGACCAGACTGGTACAGAGTGGAACAACCAGACCGGTAGAGAGCGGAATGACCAGACTGGTACAGAGCGGAATGACCAGACTGGTACAGAGTGGAATGACCAGACTGGTACAGGGTGGAACGACCAGACGGGTACAGAGTGGAATGACCGGACAGGTACAGAGCGGAATGACCAGACTGGTACAGAGCGGAATGATCAGACTCGTACAGAGCTGAATGACCCGACTGGTACAGAGTGGAATGACCAGTCTGGTGGAGAGCAGAATGACCAGACTGCTAAAGAGCGGAATGACCAGACTGGTACAGAGTGGAATGACCAGACTGGAACAGAGCGGAATGATCAGACTGGTACAGAGCGGAATTACCAGACAGATACAGAGTGGAATGACCAGACAGGTACAGAGTGGAATGACCAGACTGGTACAGGGTGGAATGACCAGACTGGTAGACAGCGGAATGACCAGACTGGTACAGAGCGGAATGACCAGACTGGTACAGAGTGGAATGACCAGACTGGAGGAGAGCGGAATGACAACACTGTTACAGAGTGGAATGACCAGACTGGTAGACAGCGGAATGACCAGACTGGTACAGAGCGGAATGACCAGACTGGTACAGGGTGGAATGACCAGACTGAAACAGAGCGGAATGACCAGACTGGTACAGGGTAGAATGACCAGACGGGTACAGAGTGGAATGACTGGACTGGTACAGAGCGGAATGACCAGACCTTTACAGAGCGGAATGACCACACTGGTAGAGAGTGGAATGACCGGACTGGAAGAGAGCGGAATGGCCACTCTGGTACTGAGTGGAATGACCAGACCGGTACATAGTGGAATGACCAGAAAGGTACAGAGTGGAATAACCAGACCGGTACAGAGCGGAATGACCGGACTGGTACGGAGCGGAATGACCAGACTGGCACAGAGCGGAATTACCAGACAGATACAGAGTGGAATGACCAGACAGGTACAGAGTGGAATGACCAGACTGGTACAGGGTGGAATGACCAGACTGGTAGACAGCGGAATGACCAGACTGGTACAGAGCGGAATGACCAGACAGGTACAGAGTGGAATGACCAGACTTGTACAGAGCTGAATGACGGGACTGGTACAGGGTGGAATGACCAGACTGGTTCAGAGCGGAATGCGCAGACTGGAGGAGAGCGGAATGACCACACTGTTACAGATTGGAATGACCAGACTGGTAGACAGCGGAATGACCAGACTGGTACAGAGCGGAATGACCAGACTGGTACAGGGTGGAATGACCAGACTGGTACAGAGCGGAATGACCACACTGGTAGAGAGTGAAATGACCGGACTGGAAGAGAGCGGAATGGCCACACTGGTACTGAGTGGAATGACCAGACCGGTACAGAGTGGAATGACCAGGCAGGTACAGAGTGGAATAACCAGACCGGTAGAGAGCGGAATGACCAGACTGGTACAGAGCGGAATGACCAGTCTGGTACAGAGTGGAATGACCAGACTGGTACAGGGTGGAATGACCAGATGGGTACAGAGTGGAATGACCGGACAGGTACAGAGCGGAATGACCAGACTGGTACAGAGTGGAATGATCAGACTGGTACAGAGCTGAATGACCCGACTGGTACAGAGTGGAATGACCAGTCTGGTGGAGAGCAGAATGACCAGACTGCTAAAGAGCGGAATGACCAGACTGGTACAGAGTGGAATGACCAGACTGGAACAGAGCGGAATGATCAGACTGGTACAGAGCGGAATTACCAGACAGATACAGAGTGGAATGACCAGACAGGTACAGAGTGGAATGACCAGACTGTTACAGGGTGGAATGACCAGACTGGTAGACAGCGGAATGACCAGACTGGTACAGAGCGGAATGACCAGACTGGTACAGAGTGGAATGACCAGACTGGAGGAGAGCGGAATGACCACACTGTTACAGAGTGCAATGACCAGACTGGTAGACAGCGGAATGACCATACTGGTACAGAGCGGAACGACCAGACTGGTACAGGGTGGAATGACCAGACTGGTACAGAGCGGAATGACCAGACTAGTACAGAGCGGAATGACCAGACTGGTACAGGGGAGAATGACCAGACGGGTACAGAGTGGAATGACTGGACTGGTACAGAGCGGAATGACCAGACTTTTACAGAGCGGAATGACCACACTGGTAGAGAGTGGAATGACCGGACTGGAAGAGAGCGGAATGGCCACACTGGTACTGAGTGGAATGACCAGACCGGTACAGAGTGGAATGACCAGACCGGTACAGAGTGGAATAACCAGACCGGTACAGAGCGGAATGACCAGACTGGTACGGAGCGGAATGACCAGACTGGTACAGAGTGGAATGATCAGACTGGTACAGAGCTGAATGCCCCGACTGGTACAGAGTGGAATGACCAGACTGGAGGAGAGCGGAATGACCACACTGTTACAGAGTGGAATGACCAGACTGGTAGACAGCGGAATGACCAGACTGGTACAGAGCGGAATGACCAGACTGGTACAGAGCGGAATGACCAGACTGGTACAGGGTGGAATGACCAGACGGGTACAGAGTGGAATGACCGGACAGCTACAGAGCAGAATGACCAGACAGGAACAGAGTGGAATGATCAGACAGGTAGAGAGTGAAATGACCAGACTGGTACAGAGTGGAATGACCAGACTTTTACAGACCGGAATGACTACACTGGTAGAGAGTAGAATGACCGGACTGGAAGAGAGCGGAATGGCCACACTGGTACTGAGTGGAATGACCAGACCGGTACAGAGTGGAATGACCAGACTGATACAGAGTAGAATGACCCGACTAGTACAGAGCGGAAAGACCAGACTGCTTGAGAGTGGAATGACGAGACTGGTAAAGAGCAGAATGACCAGACTGGTACAGAGCAGAACGACCAGACTGCTACAGAGTGGAATGATTAGACTGGTAGAGAGTCGAATGGACACATTGGTGCTGAGTGGAATGACCAGACTGGTAGACAGCGAAATGACCAGACTGGTACAGAGTAGAGTGACCAGACAGATAAAGAGTAGAATGACCAGACTGGTACAGAGTGGAATGACCAGACTGGTACAGAGTGGAATGACCAGACCGGTACAGAGTAGAATGACCAGACCGGTACAGAGTGGAATAACCAGACCGGTAGAGAGCGAAATGACCAGACTGGTAGAGAGTCGAATGGCCACATTGGTACTGAGTGGAATGACCAGACTGGTAGACAGCGGAATGACCAGACTGGTACAGAGCGGAATGACCAGACTGGTACAGGGTGGAATGACCAGACTGGTACAGAGCGGAATGACGAGACTGGTACAGGGTGGAATGACCAGACTGGTACAGAGTGGAATGGTCAGACTGGTACGGAGCTGAATGACCCGACTGGTACTGAGTGGAATGACCAGACGGGTACAGAGTGGAATGACCAGACGGGTACAGAGCTGAATGACGAGACTGGTACAGAGTGGAATGACCAGACTGGTGGAGAGCAGAATCACCAGAGTGCTAGAGAGCAGAATGACCAGACTGGTACAGAGTGGAATGACCAGACTAGTACAGAGCGGAATTACCAGACTTGTACAGAGTGGAATGACCAGACTGGTACTGACTGGAATGACCAGACTGGTAGGGAGCGGAATGACCTGACAGGTACAGAGTGGAATGATCAGACAGGTATAGAGTGAAATGACCAGACTGGTACAGAGTGGAATGACCAGACTTTTACAGAGCGGAATGACCACACTGGTAGAGAGTGGAATGACCGGACTGGAAGAGAGCAGAATGGCCACACTGGTACTGAGTGGAATGACCAGACCGGTACAAAGTGGACTGACCAGTCAGGTGCAGAGTGGAATAACCAGACCGGTACAGATCGGAATGACCAGACTGGTACGGAGCGGAATGACCAGACTGGTACAGAGTGGAATCATCAGACAGGTACAGAGCTGAATGACCCGACTGGTACAGAGTGGAATGACCAGTCTGGTGGAGAGCAGAATGACCAGACTGCTAAAGAGCGGAATGACCAGACTGGTACAGAGTGGAATGACCAGACTGGAACAGAGCGGAATGATCAGACTGGTACAGAGCGGAATTACCAGACAGATACAGAGTGGAATGACCAGACAGGTACGGAGTGGAACGACTAGACTGGTACAGGGTGGAATGACCAGACTGGTAGACAGCGGAATGACCAGACTGGTACAGAGCGGAATGACCAGACAGGTACAGAGTGGAATGACCAGACTTGTACAGAGCTGAATGACGGGACTGGTACAGGGTGGAATGACCAGACTGGTACAGAGCGGAATGCGCAGACTGGAGGAGAGCGGAATGACCACAATGTTACAGATTGGAATGACCAGACTGGTAGACAGCGGAATGAACAGACTGGTACAGAGCGGAATGACCAGACTGCTACAGGGTGGATTGACCAGACTGGTACAGAGCGGAATGACCACACTGGTAGAGAGTGGAATGACCGGACTGGAAGAGAGCGGAATGACCACACTGGTACTGAGTGGAATGACCAGACCGGTACAGAGTGGAATGACCAGACAGGTACAGAGTGGAATAACCAGACCGGTAGAGAGCGGAATGACCAGACTGGTACAGAGCAGAATGACCAGACTGGTACAGAGTGGAATGACCAGACAGGTACAGAGTGGAATAACCAGACCGGTAGAGAGCGGAATGACCAGACTGGTACAGAGCGGAATGACCAGACTGGTACAGAGTGGAATGACCAGACTGGTACAGGGTGGAATGACCAAACGGGTACAGAGTGGAATGACCGGACAGGTACAGAGCGGAATGATCAGACTGGTACAGAGTGGAATGATCAGACTGGTGCAGAGCTGAATGACCCGACTGGTACAGAGTGGAATGACCAGTCTGGTGGAGAGCAGAATGACCAGACTGCTAAAGAGCGGAATGACCAGACTGGTACAGAGTGGAATGACCAGACTGGAACAGAGCGGAATGATCAAACTGATACAGAGCGGAATTACCAGACAGATACAGAGTGGAATGACCAGACAGGTACAGAGTGGAATGACCAGACTGGTACAGGGTGGAATGACCAGATTGGTAGACAGCGGAATGACCAGACTGGTACAGAGCGGAATGACCAGACTGGTACAGAGTGGAATGACCAGACTGGAGGAGAGCGGAATGACCACACTGTTACAGAGTGGAATGACCAGACTGGTAGACAGCGGAATGACCAGACTGGTACAGAGCGGAATGACCAGACTGGTACAGGGTGGAATGACCAGACTGAAACAGAGCGGAATGACCAGACTGGTACTGAGTGGAATGACCAGACCGGTACAGAGTGGAATGACCAGACTGATACAGAGTAGAATGACCCGACTAGTACAGAGCGGAAAGACCAGACTGCTTGAGAGTGGAATGACGAGACTGGTAAAGAGCAGAATGACCAGACTGGTACAGAGCAGAACGACCAGACTGCTACAGAGTGGAATGATTAGACTGGTAGAGAGTCGAATGGACACATTGGTGCTGAGTGGAATGACCAGACTGGTAGACAGCGAAATGACCAGACTGGTACAGAGTAGAGTGACCAGACAGATAAAGAGTAGAATGACCAGACTGGTACAGAGTGGAATGACCAGACTGGTACAGAGTGGAATGACCAGACCGGTACAGAGTAGAATGACCAGACCGGTACAGAGTGGAATAACCAGACCGGTAGAGAGCGAAATGACCAGACTGGTAGAGAGTCGAATGGCCACATTGGTACTGAGTGGAATGACCAGACTGGTAGACAGCGGAATGACCAGACTGGTACAGAGCGGAATGACCAGACTGGTACAGGGTGGAATGACCAGACTGGTACAGAGCGGAATGACGAGACTGGTACAGGGTGGAATGACCAGACTGGTACAGAGCGGAATGCGCAGACTGGAGGAGAGCGGAATGACCACACTGTTACAGAGTGTAATGACCAGACTGGTAGACAGCGGAATGACCAGACTGGTACAGAGCGGAATGACCAGACTGGTACAGGGTGGAATGACCAGACTGGTACAGGGTAGAATGACCAGACGGGTACAGAGTGGAATGACTGGACTGGTACAGAGCGGAATGACCAGACTGGTACAGAGTGGAATGATCAGACTGGTACGGAGCTGAATGACCCGACTGGTACTGAGTGGAATGACCAGACTTGTACAGAGTGGAATGACCAGACGGGTACAGAGTTGAATGACGAGACTGGTACAGAGTGGAATGACCAGACTGGTGGAGAGCAGAATGACCAGACTGCTAGAGAGCAGAATGACCAGACTGGTACAGAGTGGAATGACCAGACTAGTACAGAGCGGAATTACCAGACTTGTACAGAGTGGAATGACCAGACTGGTACTGACTGGAATGACCAGACTGGTAGGGAGCGGAATGACCTGACAGGTACAGAGTGGAATGATCAGACAGGTATAGAGTGAAATGACCAGACTGGTACAGAGTGGAATGACCAGACTTTTACAGAGCGGAATGACCACACTGGTAGAGAGTGGAATGACCGGACTGGAAGAGAGCAGAATGGCCACACTGGTACTGAGTCGAATGACCAGACCGGTACAAAGTGGACTGACCAGTCAGGTGCAGAGTGGAATAACCAGACCGGTACTGATCGGAATGACCAGACTGGTACGGAGCGGAATGACCAGACTGGTACAGAGTGGAATCATCAGACAGGTACAGAGCTGAATGACCCGACTGGTACAGAGTGGAATGACCAGTCTGGTGGAGAGCAGAATGACCAGACTGCTAAAGAGCGGAATGACCAGACTGGTACAGAGTGGAATGACCAGACTGGAACAGAGCGGAATGATCAGACTGGTACAGAGCGGAATTACCAGACAGATACAGAGTGGAATGACCAGACAGGTACGGAGTGGAATGACTAGACTGGTACAGGGTGGAATGACCAGACTGGTAGACAGCGGAATGACCAGACTGGTACAGAGCGGAATGACCAGACAGGTACAGAGTGGAATGACCAGACTTGTACAGAGCTGAATGACGGGACTGGTACAAGGTGGAATGACCAGACTGGTACAGAGCGGAATGCGCAGACTGGAGGAGAGCGGAATGACCACAATGTTACAGATTGGAATGACCAGACTGGTAGACAGCGGAATGAACAGACTGGTACAGAGCGGAATGACCAGACTGCTACAGGGTGGAATGACCAGACTGGTACAGAGCGGAATGACCAAACGGGTACAGAGTGGAATGACCGGACAGGTACAGAGCGGAATGACCACACTGGTACTGAGTGGAATGACCAGACCGGTACAGAGTGGAATGACCAGACAGGTACAGAGTGGAATAACCAGACCGGTAGAGAGCGGAATGACCAGACTGGTACAGAGCGGAATGACCAGACTGGTACAGAGTGGAATGACCAGACTGGTACAGGGTGGAATGACCAAACGGGTACAGAGTGGAATGACCGGACAGGTACAGAGCGGAATGATCAGACTGGTACAGAGTGGAATGATCAGACTGGTACAGAGCTGAATGACCCGACTGGTACAGAGTGGAATGACCAGTCTGGTGGAGAGCAGAATGACGAGACTGCTAAAGAGCGGAATGACCAGACTGGTACAGAGTGGAATGACCAGACTGGAACAGAGCGGAATGATCAAACTGATACAGAGCGGAATTACCAGACAGATACAGAGTGGAATGACCAGACAGGTACAGAGTGGAATGACCAGACTGGTACAGGGTGGAATGACCAGATTGGTAGACAGCGGAATGACCAGACTGGTACAGAGCGGAATGACCAGACTGGTACAGAGTGGAATGACCAGACTGGAGGAGAGCGGAATGACCACACTGTTACAGAGTGGAATGACCAGACTGGTAGACAGCGGAATGACCAGACTGGTACAGAGCGGAATGACCAGACTGGTACAGGGTGGAATGACCAGACTGAAACAGAGCGGAATGACCAGACTGGTACAGGGTAGAATGACCAGACGGGTACAGAGTGGAATGACTGGACTGGTACAGAGCGGAATGACCAGACCTTTACAGAGCGGAATGACCACACTGGTAGAGAGTGGAATGACCGGACTGGAAGAGAGCGGAATGGCCACACTGGTACTGAGTGGAATGACCAGACTGGTACAGAGTGGAATGACTAGACAGGTACAGAGTGGAATAACCAGACCGGTACAGAGCGGAATGACCGGACTGGTACGGAGCGGAATGACCAGACTGGCACAGAGTGGAATGATCAGACTGGTACAGAGCTGAATGACCCGACTGGTACAGAGTGGAATGACCAGTCTGGTGGAGAGCAGAATGACCAGACTGCTAAAGAGCGGAATGACCAGACTGGTACAGAGTGGAATGACCAGACTGGAACAGAGCGGAATGATCAGACTGGTACAGAGCGGAATTACCAGACAGATACAGAGTGGAATGACCAGACAGGTACAGAGTGGAATGACCAGACTGGTACAGGGTGGAATGAACAGACTGGTAGACAGCGCAATGACCAGACTGGTACAGAGCGGAATGACCAGACTGGTACAGAGCGGAATGACCACACTGGTAGAGAGTGGAATGACCGGACTGGAAGAGAGCGGAATGGCCACACTGGTACTGAGTGTAATGACCAGACCGGTACAGAGTGGAATGACCAGACAGGTACAGAGTGGAATAACCAGACCGGTAGAGAGCGGAATGACCAGACTGGTACAGAGCGGAATGACCAGACTGGTACAGAGCTGAATGAACCGACTGGTACAGAGTGGAATGACCAGTCTGGTGGAGAGCAGAATGACCAGACTGCTAAAGAGCAGAATGACCAGACTGGTACAGAGTGGAATGACCAGACTGGAACAGAGCGGAATGATCAGACTGGTACAGAGCGGAATTATCAGACAGATACAGAGTGGAATGACTTGACAGATACAGAGTGGAATGACCAGACTGGTACAGGGTGGAATGACCAGACTGGTACAGAGTGGAATGACCAGACTGGAGGAGAGTGGAATGACCACACTGTTACAGAGTGGAATGACCAGACTGGTAGACAGCGGAATGACCAGACTGGTACAGAGCGGAATGACCAGACTGGTACAGGGTGGAATGACCAGACTGAAACAGAGCGGAATGACCAGACTAGTACAGAGCGGAATGACCAGACTGGTACAGGGTATTATGACCAGACGGGTACAGAGCGGAATGAACAGACTGGTACAGAGTGGAATGACCAGACTGGAGGAGAGTGGAATGACCTCACTGTTACAGAGTGGAATGACCAGACTGGTAGACAGCGGAATGACCAGACTGGTACAGAGCGGAATGACCAGACTGGTACAGAGTGGAATGATCAGACTGGTACAGAGCTGAATGACCAGACTGGTACAGAGTGGAATGACCAGACTGGTACAGAGTGGAATGACCAGACTGGTACAGAGCGGAATTACCAGACTTGTACAGAGTGGAATGACCAGACTGGTAGACAGAGGAATGACCAGACTGGTACAGAGCGGAATGACCAGACTGGTACAGAGTGGAATGACCAGACTGGAGGAGAGTGGAATGACCACACTGTTACAGAGTGGAATGACCAGACTGGTAGACAGCGGAATGACCAGACTGGTACAGAGCGGAATGACCAGACTGGTACAGAGTGGAATGACTAGACTGGTACAGAGTGGAATGACCAGACTGGTACAGAGCGGAATTACCAGACTTGTACAGAGTGGAATGACCAGACTGGTAGGGAGTGGAATGACCAGACAGGTACAGAGTGGAATGATCAGACAGGTATAGAGTGAAATGACCAGACTGGTACAGAGTGGAATGACCAGACTTTTACAGAGCGGAATGACCACACTGGTAGAGAGTGGAATGACCGGACTGGAAGAGAGCGGAATGGCCACACTGGTACTGAGTGGAATGACCAGACTGGTAGGGAGCGGAATGACCAGACCGGTACTGAGTGGAATAACCAGACCAGTAGAGAGCGGAATGACCAGACTGGTACAGAGCGGAATGACCAGACTGGTACAGAGCGGAATGACCAGACTGGTACAGGGTGGAATGACCAGACGGGTACAGAGTGGAATGACCGGACAGGTACAGTGCGGAATGACCAGACTGGTACAGAGTGGAATGATCAGACTGGTACAGAGCTGAATGACCCGACTGGTACAGAGTGGAATGACCAGTCTGGTGGAGAGCAGAATGACCAGACTGCTAAAGAGCGGAATGACCAGACTGGTACAGAGTGGAATGACCAGACTGGAACAGAGCGGAATGATCAGACTGGTACAGAGCGGAATTACCAGACAGATACAGAGTGGAATGACCAGAGAGGTACAGAGTGGAATGATCAGACTGGTAGGGAGCGGAATGACCAGACTGGTACAGAGTGGAATGATCAGACAGGTATAGAGTGAAATGACCAGACTGGTACAGAGTGGAATGACCAGACTTTTACAGAGCGGAATGACAACACTGGTAGAGAGTGGAATGACCGGACTGGAAGAGAGCGGAATGGCCACACTGGTACTGAGTGGAATGACCAGACTGGTAGGGAGCGGAATGACCAGACCGGTACTGAGTGGAATAACCAGACCAGTAGAGAGCGGAATGACCAGACTGGTACAGAGCGGAATGACCAGACTGGTACAGAGCGGAATGACCAGACTGGTACAGGGTGGAATGACCAGACGGGTACGGAGTGGAATGGCCGGACAGGTACAGTGCGGAATGACCAGACTGGTACAGAGTGGAATGATCAGACTGGTACAGAGCTGAATGACCCGACTGGTACAGAGTGGAATGACCAGTCTGGTGGAGAGCAGAATGACCAGACTGCTAAAGAGCGGAATGACCAGACTGGTACAGAGTGGAATGACCAGACTGGAACAGAGCGGAATGATCAGACTGGAACAGAGCGGAATTACCAGACAGATACAGAGTGGAATGACCAGACAGGTACAGAGTGGAATGACCAGACTGGTACAGGGTGGAATGACCAGACTGGTAGACAGCGGAATGACCAGACAGGTACAGAGTGGAATGACCAGACTGGTACTGACTGGAATGACCAGACTGGTACAGAGCGGAATGACCAGACTGGTACAGGGTGGAATGACCAGACGGGTACAGAGTGGAATGACCGGACAGGTACAGAGCGGAATGACCTGACTGGTACAGAGTGGAATGATCAGACTGGTACAGAGCTGAATGACCCGACTGGTACAGAGTGGAATGACCAGTCTGGTGGAGAGCAGAATGACCAGACTGCTAAAGAGCGGAATGACCAGACTGGTACAGAGTGGAATGACCAGACTGGAACAGAGCGGAATGATCAGACTGGTACAGAGCGGAATTACCAGACAGGTACAGAGTGGAATGACCAGACTGGTACAGGGTGGAATGACCAGACTGGTAGACAGCGGAATGACCAGACAGGTACAGAGTGGAATGCCAGACTGGTACAGGGTGGAATGACAAGACTGGTAGACAGCGGAATGACCAGACATGTACAGAGTGGAATGACCAGACAGGTACAGAGCTGTATGACGAAACTGGTACAGGGTGGAATGACCAGACTGGTACAGAGCGGAATGTGCAGACTGGAGGAGAGCGGAATGACCACACTGTTACAGATTGGAATTACCAGACTGGTAGACAGCGGAATGACCAGACTGGTACAGAGCGGAATGACCAGACTGGTACAGGGTGGAATGACCAGACTGGTACAGAGCGGAATGACCACACTGGTAGAGAATGGAATGACCGGACTGGAAGAGAGCGGAATGGCCACACTGGTACTGAGTGGAATGACCAGACCGGTACAGAGTGGAATGACCAGACAGGTACAGGGTGGAATGACCAGACTGGTACAGGGCGGAATGACCACACTGGTAGAGAGTGGAATGACCGGACTGGAAGAGAGCGGAGTGGCCACACTGGTACTGAGTGGAATGACCAGACCGGTACAGAGTGGAATGACAAGACAGGTACAGAGTGGAATAACCAGACCGGTAGAGAGCGGAATGACCAGACTGGTACAGAGCGGAATTACCAGACTTGTACAGAGTGGAATGACCAGACTGGTAGACAGCGGAATGACCAGACTGGTACAGAGCGGAATGACCAGATTGGTACAGAGTGGAATGACCAGACTGGAGGACAGTGGAATGACCACACTGTTACAGAGTGGAATGACCAGACCGGTAGACAGCGGAATGACCAGACTGGCACAGAGCGGAATGACCAGACTGGTACAGAGTGGAATGATCAGACTGGTACAGAGCTGAATGACCAGACTGGTACAGAGTGGAATGACTAGACTGGTACAGAGTGGAATGACCAGACTGGTACAGAGCGGAATTACCAGACTTGTACAGAGTGGAATGACCAGACTGGTAGGGAGCGGAATGACCAGACAGGTACAGAGTGGAATGATCAGACAGGTATAGAGTGAAATGACCAGACTGGTACAGAGTGGAATGACCAGACTTTTACAGAGCGGAATGACAACACTGGTAGAGAGTGGAATGACCGGACTGGAAGAGAGCGGAATGGCCACACTGGTACTGAGTGGAATGACCAGACTGGTAGGGAGCGGAATGACCAGACCGGTACTGAGTGGAATAACCAGACCAGTAGAGAGCGGAATGACCAGACTGGTACAGAGCGGAATGACCAGACTGGTACAGAGCGGAATAACCAGACTGGTACAGGGTGGAATGACCAGACGGGTACAGAGTGGAATGGCCGGACAGGTACAGTGCGGAATGACCAGACTGGTACAGAGTGGAATGATCAGACTGGTACAGAGCTGAATGACCCGACTGGTACAGAGTGGAATGACCAGTCTGGTGGAGAGCAGAATGACCAGACTGCTAAAGAGCGGAATGACCAGACTGGTACAGAGTGGAATGACCAGACTGGAACAGAGCGGAATGATCAGACTGGTACAGAGCGGAATTACCAGACAGATACAGAGTGGAATGACCAGACAGGTACAGAGTGGAATGACCAGACTGGTAGACAGCGGAATGACCAGACAGGTACAGAGTGGAATGACCAGACTGGTACAGGGTGGAATGACCAGACTGGTAGACAGCGGAATGACCAGTCAGGTACAGAGTGGAATGACCAGACTGGTACTGACTGGAATGACCAGACTGGTAGGGAGCGGAATGACCAGACCGGTACAGAGTGGAATAACCAGACCGGTAGAGAGTGGAATGACCAGACTGGTACAGAGCGGAATGACCAGACTGGTACAGAGCAGAATGACCAGACTGGTACAGGGTGGAATGACCAGACGGGTACAGAGTGGAATGACCGGACAGGTACAGAGCGGAATGACCTGACTGGTACAGAGTGGAATGATCAGACTGGTACAGAGCTGAATGACCCGACTGGTACAGAGTGGAATGACCAGTCTGGTGGAGAGCAGAATGACCAGACAGCTAAGAGCGGAATGACCAGACTGGTACAGTGTGGAATGACCAGACTGGAACAGAGCGGAATGATCAGACTGGTACAGAGCGGAATTACCAGACAGATACAGAGTGGAATGACCAGACAGGTACAGAGTGGAATGACCAGACAGGTACAGAGTGGAATGACCAGACTGGTACAGGGTGGAATGACCAGACTGGTAGACAGCGGAATGACCAGACAGGTACAGAGTGGAATGCCAGACTGGTACAGGGTGGAATGACAAGACTGGTAGACAGCGGAATGAGCAGACTGGTACAGAGCGGAATGACCAGACTGGTACAGGGTGGAATGACCAGACTGGTACAGAGCGGAATGACCAGACTGGTACAGGGTATTATGACCAGACGGGTACAGAGCGGAATGAACAGACTGGTACAGAGTGGAATGACCAGACTGGAGGAGAGTGGAATGACCTCACTGTTACAGAGTGGAATGACCAGACTGGTAGACAGCGGAATGACCAGACTGGTACAGAGCGGAATGACCAGACTGGTACAGAGTGGAATGATCAGACTGGTACAGAGCTGAATGACCAGACTGGTACAGAGTGGAATGACCAGACTGGTACAGAGTGGAATGACCAGACTGGTACAGAGCGGAATTACCAGACTTGTACAGAGTGGAATGACCAGACTGGTAGACAGAGGAATGACCAGACTGGTACAGAGCGGAATGACCAGACTGGTACAGAGTGGAATGACCAGACTGGAGGAGAGTGGAATGACCACACTGTTACAGAGTGGAATGACCAGACTGGTAGACAGCGGAATGACCAGACTGGTACAGAGCGGAATGACCAGACTGGTACAGAGTGGAATGATCAGTCTGGTACAGAGCTGAATGACCAGACTGGTACAGAGTGGAATGACTAGACTGGTACAGAGTGGAATGACCAGACTGGTACAGAGCGGAATTACCAGACTTGTACAGAGTGGAATGACCAGACTGGTAGGGAGTGGAATGACCAGACAGGTACAGAGTGGAATGATCAGACAGGTATAGAGTGAAATGACCAGACTGGTACAGAGTGGAATGACCAGACTTTTACAGAGCGGAATGACCACACTGGTAGAGAGTGGAATGACCGGACTGGAAGAGAGCGGAATGGCCACACTGGTACTGAGTGGAATGACCAGACTGGTAGGGAGCGGAATGACCAGACCGGTACTGAGTGGAATAACCAGACCAGTAGAGAGCGGAATGACCAGACTGGTACAGAGCGGAATGACCAGACTGGTACAGAGCGGAATGACCAGACTGGTACAGGGTGGAATGACCAGACGGGTACAGAGTGGAATGACCGGACAGGTACAGTGCGGAATGACCAGACTGGTACAGAGTGGAATGATCAGACTGGTACAGAGCTGAATGACCCGACTGGTACAGAGTGGAATGACCAGTCTGGTGGAGAGCAGAATGACCAGACTGCTAAAGAGCGGAATGACCAGACTGGTACAGAGTGGAATGACCAGACTGGAACAGAGCGGAATGATCAGACTGGTACAGAGCGGAATTACCAGACAGATACAGAGTGGAATGACCAGAGAGGTACAGAGTGGAATGATCAGACTGGTAGGGAGCGGAATGACCAGACTGGTACAGAGTGGAATGATCAGACAGGTATAGAGTGAAATGACCAGACTGGTACAGAGTGGAATGACCAGACTTTTACAGTGCGGAATGACAACAGTGGTAGAGAGTGGAATGACCGGACTGGAAGAGAGCGGAATGGCCACACTGGTACTGAGTGGAATGACCAGACTGGTAGGGAGCGGAATGACCAGACCGGTACTGAGTGGAATAACCAGACCAGTAGAGAGCGGAATGACCAGACTGGTACAGAGCGGAATGACCAGACTGGTACAGAGCGGAATGACCAGACTGGTACAGGGTGGAATGACCAGACGGGTACGGAGTGGAATGGCCGGACAGGTACAGTGCGGAATGACCAGACTGGTACAGAGTGGAATGATCAGACTGGTACAGAGCTGAATGACCCGACTGGTACAGAGTGGAATGACCAGTCTGGTGGAGAGCAGAATGACCAGACTGCTAAAGAGCGGAATGACCAGACTGGTACAGAGTGGAATGACCAGACTGGAACAGAGCGGAATGATCAGACTGGAACAGAGCGGAATTACCAGACAGATACAGAGTGGAATGACCAGACAGGTACAGAGTGGAATGACCAGACTGGTACAGGGTGGAATGACCAGACTGGTAGACAGCGGAATGACCAGACAGGTACAGAGTGGAATGACCAGACTGGTACTGACTGGAATGACCAGACTGGTACAGAGCGGAATGACCAGACTGGTACAGGGTGGAATGACCAGACGGGTACAGAGTGGAATGACCGGACAGGTACAGAGCGGAATGACCTGACTGGTACAGAGTGGAATGATCAGACTGGTACAGAGCTGAATGACCCGACTGGTACAGAGTGGAATGACCAGTCTGGTGGAGAGCAGAATGACCAGACTGCTAAAGAGCGGAATGACCAGACTGGTACAGAGTGGAATGACCAGACTGGAACAGAGCGGAATGATCAGACTGGTACAGAGCGGAATTACCAGACAGGTACAGAGTGGAATGACCAGACTGGTACAGGGTGGAATGACCAGACTGGTAGACAGCGGAATGACCAGACAGGTACAGAGTGGAATGCCAGACTGGTACAGGGTGGAATGACAAGACTGGTAGACAGCGGAATGACCAGACATGTACAGAGTGGAATGACCAGACAGGTACAGAGCTGTATGACGAGACTGGTACAGGGTGGAATGACCAGACTGGTACAGAGCGGAATGTGCAGACTGGAGGAGAGCGGAATGACCACACTGTTACAGATTGGAATTACCAGACTGGTAGACAGCGGAATGACCAGACTGGTACAGAGCGGAATGACCAGACTGGTACAGGGTGGAATGACCAGACTGGTACAGAGCGGAATGACCACACTGGTAGAGAATGGAATGACCGGACTGGAAGAGAGCGGAATGGCCACACTGGTACTGAGTGGAATGACCAGACCGGTACAGAGTGGAATGACCAGACAGGTACAGGGTGGAATGACCAGACTGGTACAGGGCGGAATGACCACACTGGTAGAGAGTGGAATGACCGGACTGGAAGAGAGCGGAGTGGCCACACTGGTACTGAGTGGAATGACCAGACCGGTACAGAGTGGAATGACAAGACAGGTACAGAGTGGAATAACCAGACCGGTAGAGAGCGGAATGACCAGACTGGTACAGAGCGGAATTACCAGACTTGTACAGAGTGGAATGACCAGACTGGTAGACAGCGGAATGACCAGACTGGTACAGAGCGGAATGACCAGATTGGTACAGAGTGGAATGACCAGACTGGAGGACAGTGGAATGACCACACTGTTACAGAGTGGAATGACCAGACCGGTAGACAGCGGAATGACCAGACTGGCACAGAGCGGAATGACCAGACTGGTACAGAGTGGAATGATCAGACTGGTACAGAGCTGAATGACCAGACTGGTACAGAGTGGAATGACTAGACTGGTACAGAGTGGAATGACCAGACTGGTACAGAGCGGAATTACCAGACTTGTACAGAGTGGAATGACCAGACTGGTAGGGAGCGGAATGACCAGACAGGTACAGAGTGGAATGATCAGACAGGTATAGAGTGAAATGACCAGACTGGTACAGAGTGGAATGACCAGACTTTTACAGAGCGGAATGACAACACTGGTAGAGAGTGGAATGACCGGACTGGAAGAGAGCGGAATGGCCACACTGGTACTGAGTGGAATGACCAGACTGGTAGGGAGCGGAATGACCAGACCGGTACTGAGTGGAATAACCAGACCAGTAGAGAGCGGAATGACCAGACTGGTACAGAGCGGAATGACCAGACTGGTACAGAGCGGAATAACCAGACTGGTACAGGGTGGAATGACCAGACGGGTACAGAGTGGAATGGCCGGACAGGTACAGTGCGGAATGACCAGACTGGTACAGAGTGGAATGATCAGACTGGTACAGAGCTGAATGACCCGACTGGTACAGAGTGGAATGACCAGTCTGGTGGAGAGCAGAATGACCAGACTGCTAAAGAGCGGAATGACCAGACTGGTACAGAGTGGAATGACCAGACTGGAACAGAGCGGAATGATCAGACTGGTACAGAGCGGAATTACCAGACAGATACAGAGTGGAATGACCAGACAGGTACAGAGTGGAATGACCAGACTGGTAGACAGCGGAATGACCAGACAGGTACAGAGTGGAATGACCAGACTGGTACAGGGTGGAATGACCAGACTGGTAGACAGCGGAATGACCAGACAGGTACAGAGTGGAATGACCAGACTGGTACTGACTGGAATGACCAGACTGGTAGGGAGCGGAATGACCAGACCGGTACAGAGTGGAATAACCAGACCGGTAGAGAGTGGAATGACCAGACTGGTACAGAGCGGAATGACCAGACTGGTACAGAGCAGAATGACCAGACTGGTACAGGGTGGAATGACCAGACGGGTACAGAGTGGAATGACCGGACAGGTACAGAGCGGAATGACCTGACTGGTACAGAGTGGAATGATCAGACTGGTACAGAGCTGAATGACCCGACTGGTACAGAGTGGAATGACCAGTCTGGTGGAGAGCAGAATGACCAGACAGCTAAGAGCGGAATGACCAGACTGGTACAGTGTGGAATGACCAGACTGGAACAGAGCGGAATGATCAGACTGGTACAGAGCGGAATTACCAGACAGATACAGAGTGGAATGACCAGACAGGTACAGAGTGGAATGACCAGACAGGTACAGAGTGGAATGACCAGACTGGTACAGGGTGGAATGACCAGACTGGTAGACAGCGGAATGACCAGACAGGTACAGAGTGGAATGCCAGACTGGTACAGGGTGGAATGACAAGACTGGTAGACAGCGGAATGAGCAGACTGGTACAGAGCGGAATGACCAGACTGGTACAGGGTGGAATGACCAGACTGGTACAGAGCGGAGTGACCACACTGGTAGACAGTGGAATGACCGGACTGGAAGAGAGCGGAATGGCCACACTGGTACTGAGTGGAATGACCAGACCGGTACAGAGTGGAATGACCAGACAGGTACAGGGTGGAATGACCAGACTGGTACAGAGCGGAATGACCACACTGGTAGAGAGTGGAATGACCGGACTGGAAGAGAGCGGAGTGGCCACACTGGTACTGAGTGGAATGACCAGACCGGTACAGAGTGGAATGACCAGACTGGTACAGAGTGGAATAACCAGACCGGTAGAGAGCGGAATGACCAGACTGGTACAGGGTGGAATGACCAGACGGGTACAGAGTGGAATGACCGGACAGGTACAGAGCGGAATGACCAGACTGGTACAGAGTGGAATGATCAGACTGGTACAGAGCTGAATGACCCGACTGGTACAGAGTGGAATGACCAGTCTGGTGGAGAGCAGAATGACCAGACTGCTAAAGAGAGGAATGACCAGACTGGTACAGAGCGGAATGATCAGACTGGTACAGAGCGGAATTACCAGACAGATACAGAGTGGAATGACCAGACAGGTACAGAGTGGAATGACCAGACTGGTACAGGGTGGAATGACCAGACTGGTAGACAGCGGAATGACCAGACAGGTACAGAGTGGAATGCCAGACTGGTACAGGGTGGAATGACAAGACTGGTAGACAGCGGAATGACCAGACAGGTACAGAGTGGAATGACCAGACAGGTACAGAGCTGAATGACGAGACTGGTACAGGGTGGAATGACCAGACTGGTACAGAGCGGAATGCGCAGACTGGAGGAGAGCGGAATGACCACACTGTTACAGATTGGAATGACCAGACTGGTAGACAGCGGAATGACCAGACTGGTACAGAGCGGAATGACCAGACTGGTACAGGGTGGAATGACCAGACTGGTACAGAGCCGAATGACCACACTGGTAGAGAGTGGAATGACCGGACTGGAAGAGAGCGGAATGGCCACACTGGTACTGAGTGGAATGACCAGACCGGTACAGAGTGGAATGACCAGACAGGTACAGGGTGGAATGACCAGACTGGTACAGAGCGGAATGACCACACTGGTAGAGAGTGGAATGACCGGACTGGAAGAGAGCGGAATGGCCACACTGGTACTGAGTGGAATGACCAGACCGGTACAGAGTGGAATGACCAGACAGGTACAGAGTGGAATAACCAGACAGGTACAGAGCGGAATGACCAGACTGGTACAGAGTGGAATGATCAGACTGGTACAGAGCTGAATGACCCGACTGGTACAGAGTGGAATGACCAGTCTGGTGGAGAGCAGAATGACCAGACTGCTAAAGAGCGGAATGACCAGACTGGTACAGTGTGGAATGACCAGACTGGAACAGAGCGGAATGATCAGACTGGTACAGAGCGGAATTACCAGACAGATACAGAGTGGAATGACCAGACTGGTACAGAGCGGAATGACCAGACTGGTACAGAGCGGAATGACCAGACTGGTACAGGGTGGAATGACCAGACTGGTACAGAGCGGAATGACCTGACTGGTAGGGAGCGGAATGACCAGACGGGTACAGAACGGAATGACCAGACTGGTAGGGAGCGGAATGACCAGACAGGAACAGAGTGGAATGATCAGACTGGTACAGAGCTGAATGACCCGACTGGTACAGAGTGGAATGACCAGTCTGGTGGAGAGCAGAATGACCAGACTGCTAAAGAGCGGAATTACCAGACTGGTACAGAGAGGAATGACCAGACTGGTACAGGGTGGAATGACCAGACTGGTACAGAGCGGAGTGACCACACTGGTAGAGAGTGGAATGACCGGACTGGAAGAGAGCGGAATGGCCACACTGGTACTGAGTGGAATGACCAGACTGGTAGGGAGCGGAATGACCAGACCGGTACTGAGTGGAATAACCAGACCAGTAGAGAGCGGAATGACCAGACTGGTACAGAGCGGAATGACCAGACTGGTACAGAGCGGAATAACCAGACTGGTACAGGGTGGAATGACCAGACGGGTACAGAGTGGAATGGCCGGACAGGTACAGTGCGGAATGACCAGACTGGTACAGAGTGGAATGATCAGACTGGTACAGAGCTGAATGACCCGACTGGTACAGAGTGGAATGACCAGTCTGGTGGAGAGCAGAATGACCAGACTGCTAAAGAGCGGAATGACCAGACTGGTACAGAGTGGAATGACCAGACTGGTAGACAGCGGAATGACCAGACAGGTACAGAGTGGAATGCCAGACTGGTACAGGGTGGAATGACAAGACTGGTAGACAGCGGAATGACCAGACAGATACAGAGTGGAATGACCAGACAGGTACAGAGTGGAATGACCAGACTGGTACAGGGTGGAATGACCAGACTGGTAGACAGCGGAATGACCAGACAGGTACAGAGTGGAATGCCAGACTGGTACAGGGTGGAATGACAAGACTGGTAGACAGCGGAATGACCAGACAGGTACAGAGTGGAATGACCAGACAGGTACAGAGCTGAATGACGAGACTGGTACAGGGTGGAATGACCAGACTGGTACAGAGCGGAATGCGCAGACTGGAGGAGAGCGGAATGACCACACTGTTACAGATTGGAATGACCAGACTGGTAGACAGCGGAATGACCAGACTGGTACAGAGCGGAATGACCAGACTGGTACAGGGTGGAATGACCAGACTGGTACAGAGCCGAATGACCACACTGGTAGAGAGTGGAATGACCGGACTGGAAGAGAGCGGAATGGCCACACTGGTACTGAGTGGAATGACCAGACCGGTACAGAGTGGAATGACCAGACAGGTACAGGGTGGAATGACCAGACTGGTACAGAGCGGAATGACCACACTGGTAGAGAGTGGAATGACCGGACTGGAAGAGAGCGGAATGGCCACACTGGTACTGAGTGGAATGACCAGACCGGTACAGAGTGGAATGACCAGACAGGTACAGAGTGGAATAACCAGACAGGTACAGAGCGGAATGACCAGACTGGTACAGAGTGGAATGATCAGACTGGTACAGAGCTGAATGACCCGACTGGTACAGAGTGGAATGACCAGTCTGGTGGAGAGCAGAATGACCAGACTGCTAAAGAGCGGAATGACCAGACTGGTACAGTGTGGAATGACCAGACTGGAACAGAGCGGAATGATCAGACTGGTACAGAGCGGAATTACCAGACAGATACAGAGTGGAATGACCAGACTGGTACAGAGCGGAATGACCAGACTGGTACAGAGCGGAATGACCAGACTGGTACAGGGTGGAATGACCAGACTGGTACAGAGCGGAATGACCTGACTGGTAGGGAGCGGAATGACCAGACGGGTACAGAACGGAATGACCAGACTGGTAGGGAGCGGAATGACCAGACAGGAACAGAGTGGAATGATCAGACTGGTACAGAGCTGAATGACCCGACTGGTACAGAGTGGAATGACCAGTCTGGTGGAGAGCAGAATGACCAGACTGCTAAAGAGCAGAATTACCAGACTGGTACAGAGTGGAATGACCAGACTGGTACAGGGTGGAATGACCAGACGGGTACAGAGTGGAATGACCGGACAGGTACAGAGCGGAATGACCAGACTGGTACAGAGTGGAATGACCAGACGGGTACAGAGTGGAATGACCGGACAGGTACAGAGCGGAATGACCAGACGGGTACAGAGTGGAATGACCGGACAGGTACAGAGCGGAATTACCAGACTGGTACAGGGTGGAATGACCAGACGGGTACAGAGTGGAATGACCGGACAGGTATAGAGTGGAATGATCAGACTGGTACAGAGCTGAATGACCCGACTGGTACAGAGTGGAATGACCAGTCTGGTGGAGAGCAGAATGACCAGACTGCTAAAGAGCAGAATGACCAGACTGGTACAGAGTGGAATGACCAGAGTGGAACAGAGCGGAATGATCAGACTGGTACAGAGTGGAATGACCAGACTGGTACAGGGTGGAATGACCAGACTGGTACAGGGTGGAATGACCAGACGGGTACAGAGTGGAATGACCGGACAGGTACAGAGCTGAATGACCCGACTGGTACAGAGTGGAATGACCAGTCTGGTGGAGAGCAGAATGACCAGACTGGTACAGAGTGGAATGACCAGACTGGTACAGGGTGGAATGACCAGACTGGTAGACAGCGGAATGACCAGACTGGTACAGAGCGGAATGACCAGACAGGTACAGAGTGGAATGACCAGACCGGTACAGAGTGGAATGACCAGACAGGTACAGAGTGGAATATCCAGACCGGTAGAGAGCGGAATGACCAGACTGGTACAGAGTGGAATGAGCAGACAGGTACAGAGGAGAAGGACCAGACTGGCACAGAGTTGAAAGACCAGACTGGTAGAGAGGGGAATGACCAGATTGGTACTGAGCAGAATGACCAGACTAGTACAGAGCGGAATGAACAGACTGGTAGTGAGCGGAATGACCAGTCTGGAGGAGAGCGGAATGACCACACTGGTACAGAGAGGAATAACCAGACCGGTAGAAAGCGAAATGACCAGACTGTTAGAGAGTCGAATGGCCACATTGGTACTGAGTGGAATGACCAGACTGGTAGACAGCGGAATGACCAGACTGGTACAGAGCGGAATGACCAGACTGGTACAGAGCGGAATGCCCAGACTGGAGGAGAGCGGAATGACCACACTGTTACAGAGAGGAATGACCAGACTGGTAGACAGCAGAATGACCAGACTGGTACAGAGCGGAATGACCAGACTGGTACAGGGTGGAATGACCAGACTGGTACAGAGCGGAATGACCAGACTGGTACAGAGCGGAATGACCAGACTGGTACAGGGTGGAATGACCAGACGGGTACAGAGTGGAATGACCGGACAGGTACAGAGCAGAATGACCAGACAGGAACAGAGTGGAATGATCAGACAGGTAGAGAGTGAAATGACCAGACTGGTACAGAGTGGAATGACCAGACTTTTACAGACCGGAATGACCACACTGGTAGAGAGTGGAATGACCGGACTGGAAGAGAGCGGAATGGCCACACTGGTACTGAGTGGAATGACCAGACCGGTACAGAGTGGAATGACCAGACTGATACAGAGTAGAATGACCCGACTAGTACAGAGCGGAAAGACCAGACTGCTTGAGAGTGGAATGACGAGACTGGTAAAGAGCAGAATGACCAGACTGGTACAGAGCAGAATGACCAGACTGCTACAGAGTGGAATGATCAGACTGGTAGAGAGTCGAATGGACACATTGGTGCTGAGTGGAATGACCAGACTGGTAGAGAGCGGAATGACCAGACTGGTAAAGAGCAGAATGACCAGACTGGTAGAGAGCGGAATGACCAGAGTGGTAAAGAGCAGAATGACCAGACTGGTACAGAGCAGAATGACCAGACTGCTACAGAGTGGAATGATCAGACTGGTAGAGAGTCGAATGGACACATTGGTGCTGAGTGGAATGACCAGACTGGTAGACAGCGAAATGACCAGACTGGTACAGAGTAGAATGACCAGACTGATAAAGAGTAGAATGACCAGACTGGTACAGAGTGGAATGACCAGACTGGTACAGAGTGGAATGACCAGACCGGTACAGAGTAGAATGACCAGACCGGTACAGAGTGGAATAACCAGACCGTTAGAGAGCGGAATGACCAGACTGGTACAGAGCAGAATGACCAGACTGGTACAGGGTGGAATGACCAGACGGGTACAGAGTGGAATGACCGGACAGGTACAGAGCGGAATGACCAGACTGGTACAGAGTGGAATGATCAGACTGGTACAGAGCTGAATGACCCGACTGGTACAGAGTGGAATGACCAGTCTGGTGGAGAGCAGAATTACCAGACTGCTAAAGAGCGGAATGACCAGACTGGTACAGAGTGGAATGACCAGAGTGGAACCGAGCGGAATGATCAGACTGGTACAGAGCGGAATTACCAGACAGATACAGAGTGGAATGGCCAGACAGGTACAGAGTGGAATGACCAGACTGGTACAGAGCGGAATTACCAGACAGATACAGAGTGGAATGGACAGACAGGTACAGAGTGGAATGACCAGACTGGTACAGGGTGGAATGACCAGACGGGTACAGAGTGGAATGACCCGACTGGTACAGAGTGGAATGACCAGTCTGGTGGAGAGCAGAATGACCAGACTGCTAAAGAGTGGAATGACCAGACTGGTACAGAGTGGAATGACCAGACTGGTACAGGGTGGAATGACCAGACGGGTACAGAGTGGAATGACCGGACAGGTACAGAGCGGAATGACCAGACAGGTACAGAGTGGAATGACCAGACTGGTACAGGGTGGAATGACCAGACGGGTACAGAGTGGAATGACCGGACAGGTACAGAGCGGAATGACCAGACTGGTACAGAGTGGAATGTTCAGACTGGTACAGAGCTGAATGACCCGACTGGTACAGAGTGGAATGACCAGTCTGGTGGAGAGCGGAATAACCAGACCGGTAGAAAGCGAGATGACCAGACTGTTAGAGAGTCGAATGGCCACATTGGTACTGAGTGGAATGACCAGACTGGTAGACAGCGGAATGACCAGACTGGTACAGAGCGGAATGACCAGACTGGTACAGAGCGGAATGCCCAGACTGGAGGAGAGCGGAATGACCACACTGTTACAGAGAGGAATGACCAGACTGGTAGACAGCGGAATGACCAGACTGGTACAGAGCGGAATGACCAGACTGGTACAGGGTGGAATGACCAGACTGGTACAGAGCGGAATGACCAGACTGGTACAGAGCGGAATGACCAGACTGGTACAGGGTGGAATGACCAGACGGGTACAGAGTGGAATGACCGGACAGGTACAGAGCAGAATGACCAGACTGGTACAGAGTGGAATGATCAGACTGGTACGGAGCTGAATGACCCGACTGGTACAGAGTGGAATGACAAGACTGGTGGAGAGCAGAATGACCAGACTGCTAGAGAGCGGAATGACCAGACTGCTATAGAGCGGAATGACCAGAGTGGTACAGAGCGGAATGAATAGACTGGTACAGAGTGCAATGACCAGACTGGCAGAGAGCGTAATGAGCAGACTGGTACAGAGCGGAATGACCAGACTGGTACAGAGTGGAATGACCAGACTGGGAGAGAGTGGAATGACCAGACTGGCACAGTGCGGAATGACCATACTGGTAAAGAGTGGAATGACCTGACTGGTTCTGAGCGGTATGACCAGACTGGTACAGATTGGAATGACCAGACTGGTACAGAGCTGAATGACCAGACTGGTACAGGGTGGAATGACCAGACGGGTACAGAGTGGAATGACCGGACAGGTACAGAGCGGAATGACCAGACTGGTACAGAGTGGAATGATCAGACTGGTACAGAGCTGAATGACCCGACTGGTACAGAGTGGAATGACCAGTCTGGTGGAGAGCGGAATAACCAGACCGGTAGAAAGCGAGATGACCAGACTGTTAGAGAGTCGAATGGCCACATTGGTACTGAGTGGAATGACCAGACTGGTAGACAGCGGAATGACCAGACTGGTACAGAGCGGAATGACCAGTCTGGTACAGAGCGGAATGCCCAGACTGGAGGAGAGCGGAATGACCACACTGTTACAGAGAGGAATGACCAGACTGGTAGACAGCGGAATGACCAGACTGGTACAGAGCGGAATGACCAGACTGGTACAGGGTGGAATGACCAGACTGGTACAGAGCGGAATGACCAGACTGGTACAGAGCGGAATGACCAGACTGGTACAGGGTGGAATGACCAGACGGGTACAGAGTGGAATGACCGGACAGGTACAGAGCAGAATGACCAGACTGGTACAGAGTGGAATGATCAGACTGGTACGGAGCTGAATGACCCGACTGGTACAGAGTGGAATGACAAGACTGGTGGAGAGCAGAATGACCAGACTGCTAGAGAGCGGAATGACCAGACTGCTATAGAGCGGAATGACCAGAGTGGTACAGAGCGGAATGAATAGACTGGTACAGAGTGCAATGACCAGACTGGCAGAGAGCGTAATGAGCAGACTGGTACAGAGCGGAATGACCAGACTGGTACAGAGTGGAATGACCAGACTGGGAGAGAGTGGAATGACCAGACTGGTACAGTGCGGAATGACCATACTGGTAAAGAGTGGAATGACCTGACTGGTTCTGAGCGGTATGACCAGACTGGTACAGATTGGAATGACCAGACTGGTACAGAGCTGAATGACCAGACTGGTACAGGGTGGAATGACCAGACGGGTACAGAGTGGAATGACCGGACAGGTACAGAGCGGAATGACCAGACTGGTACAGAGTGGAATGATCAGACTCGTAGAGAGCGGAATGACCTGACTGGTACAGAGTCGACTGACCAGACTGGAATGACCAGACTGGTATAGAGTTGAATGACCAGACTGGTACACAGCTGAATGACCAGACTGGTAGAGAGCGGAATGACCAGTCAGTTACAGAGCGGAATGACCAGACTGGTAGAGAGTGGAATGACCAGACTGGTACAGAGTGGAATGATCAGATAGGCAGAGAGAGGAATGACCAGACTGGTAGAGAGTGGAATGACCAGACTGGTACATAGTGGAATGACTTGACTGGTAGAGAGCGGAATGACCAGACTGGTAGAGAGTGGAATGACCAGACTGGTACAGAGCGGAATGACCAGAGTGGTACAGAGCGGAATGAACAGACTGGTACAGAGTGCAATGACCAGACTGGCAGAGAGCGTAATGAGCTGACTGGTACAGAGCGGAATGACCAGACTGGTACAGAGTGGAATGACCAGACTGGGAGAGAGTGGAATGACCAGACTGGTACAGCGCGGAATGACCATACTGGTAAAGAGTGGAATGACCTGACTGGTTCTGAGCGGTATGACCAGACTGGTACAGATTGGAATGACCAGACTGGTACAGTGCGGAATGACCAGTCTGGTAGAGAGTGGAATGATCAGACTGGTACAGAGTGGAATGACCAGACTGGTACAGACTGGAATGAGCAGACTTGTTCAGAGCGGAATGACCTGATTGTTACAGGGTGGAATGACCAGACTGGTACAGAGTGGAATGACCAGACTGGTACAGGGTGGAATGACCAGACTGGTACAGAGTGGAATGTCCAGACTGGTACAGAGTGGAATGCCCAGGCTGGTAGAGAGTGGAATGACCAGACTGGTACAGAGTGGAATGACCAGACTGGTACAGAGTGGAATGACCAGACTGGTAGAGAGTGGAATGACCAGACTGGTACAGAGTGGAATGACCAGACCGGTACAGAGTGGAATGACCAGACTGGTACAGAGTGGAATGACCAGACTGGTACAGAGTGGAATGTCCAGACTGGTACAGAGCGGAATGACCAGACTGGTACTGAGTGGAATGACCAGACTGGTACAGAGTGGAATGACCAGACTGGTAGAGAGTGGAATGACCAGACTGGTACAAACTGACAGGAAGGTGACAGTAAACTGAAATGTTGATGTGGAGAAGAACATCTCTGAATGCACATGTCGAACCTTGAAGTGGACGTGCTCCAGCAGCAGAAGACCACACATATTCTCTCAGTTGCCAATTTACTAGTTTGGTGAGGTAGATAATAAAGTGGCCGCAGGGCATTTATTAGCTCAATTCTGAATGATGTGTAACTTCCCTAAATTTATTATGGACTGCGGTTCCCATTATAGAACATGCATCATGATCATTCACTACAGTGCTAATTTTGACATCACGTGGAGATGCTTGGCCAAAGCAGAGATAAGCTCATTTTCTTAGCAAGAACGAACTTGCAATGTCTAAATGCTGTAATTCTTGGAACAGGAAACATTGAACTCTAATATTCTGGTCGATTGCCACAAAGACATCCTGTAGAAATCATAGTTTCCAATCCACACTGTAATGCTCTTGAAGCCAACTGAACGCTTAGAGATCCACTCCCACCGCAACATGCACAACATCCATTTTCTTGGCTTTTGGCATCATGGGCCTTCTGAAAATCAGATTATAACTATTCCATCCACTCTCATACATTGTTCTAACTTGAATGTGCCACTGTTTCTTCATTGTTTCTGCATTCCATCCTAATAGCACATCACCACTTGCACTGTTATTTTCTGTTTACAATACATGATGCAGAGGGAGGCCAATCTGCCCATTGGATACATGCCAGCTCCCAAAGAAGTGACACACTAAAGGCCATAGGAATTTCTCCGTGTGATGTTGAAATTGCCACTGAAATAAATAATCATGATGCATATTTTATCATCTTTGGAGGGACACGAACGCCAACATTTCTTATTGTCCTGTGTACTGAGGGACTCTGAAAATACTGTTTGGCATGCCATCCAGACAGATCATTTATCACATCAGTGCATTGAGGTAGTACAAGGCAAGCCAATAACAGAATGCAGAATAAAGTATTACAGTTACAGAGGATGTGCGGTGCAGTAGGTATTAAGGTGCAAGGTCATAACAGGTCAATTGTGAGGTCAAAGGGTCCGTTTTATTTTGTTACAGGGCCATTCAAGAGTCTGATTACAGCAGGATTGAAACTGGTGTTGAGCCTGGTCATTTGTGCTTTAAGGATTTTGTATCTTCTGCCCGTTGGGAGAAGGGAGAAGAGGGAATGCCCAGGGTAGGTGGGATCTTTGATTATGCTGGCTGCTTTACTGGGACTGTTAGTTGTGTGGACAGCGTCCATGGAAAGGAAGCTGGATTCCCTAAAGTTCTGAGCTGTGTCCACAACTCTCCACTGAACAGTTCTAGTCCCCTGATATCCTCGGCTCGGCTGGCCTCCGTGAGATTCTCGCCCAGATAACATAACTGGCCCACGTACTGAGTTTGCATGATCTCCTTGTGATCATGTGGGTTTCATTCCAGGTGAAGGGCCTCGGCCCGAAGCATCGACTGTTATTTCCTTGACAGATGCTGACTGGCCTGCTAAGTTCCTCCAGCTTCATGGTTCTGGCATCTGCGAAGGAGGCAACCCTCATCAATCCCACTCCCCAGTCCCCCCTACCCCTGCAACTCATTGCCTCCTACCACATTCCCATATACTCTCCCCCTTTGATGGGCTCTCTCTCCATTAACTCACACAGAGTGGAATCTGCAGCTGCCCATTTGCATACCACCCAACATCCTACTCACATCCCTGGATCAATAGCCCAGGAAATCTGCCTCCAGGTCCCAGGCCGTTATCAGTGCATACCAACTACTGCACAGAGTCTTGCCATCTTCAGAAGTTTTCTGATGACTCTGCCATAGTTGGATGCATCAGCAAGGGAGATGAGGCTCAGTACAGGGCTATGGTGGGAAACTTTGTCACATGGTGTGAGCAGAATCATCTGCAGCTTAATGTGAAAAAGACTAAGGAGCTGGTGGTGGACCTGAGGAGGGCTAAGGCATCGGTGACCTCTGTTTCCATCCATGGGGTCAGTGTGGACATGGTGGAGGATTACAAATACCTGGGGGTATGAATTGATAATAAACTGGACTGGTCAAAGAACACTGAGGCTGTCTACAAGAAGGGTCAGAGCCGTCTCTACTTCCTGAGGAGACCAAGGTCCTTTAACATCTGCCGGACGATGCTGAGGATGTTCTTCGAGTCTGTGGTGGCCAGTGCTAACATGTTTGCTGTTGTGTGCTGGGGCAGCAGGCTGAGGGTAGCAGACACCAATAGAATCAACAAACTCTTTCGTAAGGACAGTGATGTTGTGGGGGTGAAACTGGACTCTCTGATGGTGGTGTCTGAAAAGACGATGCTGCCCAAGTTGCATGTCATCTTGGACAATGTCTCCAATCCACTCCATAATGTACTGGTTAGGCACAGGAGTACATTCAGCCAGAGACTCATTCCACCGAGATGTAACTCTGAGCGTCATAGGAAGTCATTCCTGCCTGTGGCCATCAAACTTTACAACTCCTCCCTCGGAGTGTCAGACACCCTGAGCCAATAGGCTGGTCCTGGACTTATTTCCACTTGGCATAATTTACCTATTATTATTTAATTATTTATGGTTTTATATTGCTATATTTCTACACTATTCTTGGTTGGTGCGACTGTAACAAAACCCAATTTCCCTCGGGATCAATAAAGTATGTCTGTCTGTCTGTCTGTCACAGTGGTTCCACTTCTGCGGAGAGAGCTGAGGAGAGACTCTGTGCCACCAACGTAATGACTGAGTAATGTCGGCTGTGTGTACTTTGCCTCTGAGAGAGGGCACGTCCGGGGTCAAAGGTCAGTTTACGGGCAAATCACTGTGGGAATGATGGATGCAAACTCAGGCTGGGGTCCACTCTGCTCTCCTGGGATCCCAGAAACATTTACTGGAAGATATGCAGGGGAGATATACGACCAGTGTTAATCCTCTCGCTGTTCCCAACAGACGTCACAAAAAAAGACCAGTGGGATCCTGCTGTGTACCAACTGACCTTCACTACATCAAAGTCAAAGTAAATTTAATATCAAAAGTACATTTAAGTCACCAAATAGTACCCTAAGATTCATCTTCTTCACGCATGCGCAGGAAAATAAAGCAATACAATAGAATTTATTAAAAAACACACATTAATAAAGGCTGGCAAAAAAAGCAACATGCAAAAGGCAATAAATGGGGCAAAATTAAAATTTTAAATCAAACAATACTGAGGACATGAATTTGCAGAGTCCTTGAAAGTGAGTCTGTAGGTTGTGGAATCAGTTGAGAATTCGGATGACCACAGTTATCCATGCTGGTTTGCCTGACGGTTGTAGGGTAATAACAATCCCCGAACTGCCTGGTGTGGGACCTCCTTCCCAATGGTAATAGTGAAGTCAAAATCAAAGTGGCTTTATGCCACCATATACAACCTTGAGGTGTAGGGGGCTCTGGACAGGGGTAGTTCCTTTGGAGTCTGGAAGCTGCACTCTACCTTGTAGGGTGGATGGACAACCCATCTCCCTAATCTCTCGCGTCTGCCTCCTAATGGAACACCCCGGTACACTGCTGGTGGGGTAAACGGCGCAAGGGGGTCGTGTTGGCACGGCACCCCGGGCGAAGCCCTGTTCACTTGCAGAGAACACGAGACTGCCAGCAGATCCTCTCAGCAGTGTCCTCTGCAAGGGTCAGCTGGGAAAAGCCTGGCCTCTAGATCAGCCGGCAGCAAGCGGATTGAGACCTTGTGCACGGGGCACCACGCACCTCCCCTACCCAGGGGTCTACCTGAGCTCAACGGAGGAGGCCTGGCCGGCGAAATGGCAGGGTTTGGAAATAAAGACCTCTGCCTGGCTGGGATGCTGGTCAGCCCTCCTTACACCGGGGAAGGGCATTAGTTATGAATAGACTTGGCAGCGGCCAGTTGATTAATTTAGTCCCGCCCATTTCTTTTGTCTGCGGGGCCGTGAAGAGGCTGGAGGACATCTTCTGGGACATCGGGTCTCTGCTACAGCCCTGAATCTTCCGATTGAGGAGGGCGGTCAGTCACCCAGCTGGTGACTCTCCATCTCAGGACCATACAGAGACACCTGGTCTCATCCACAGGGGGGATGGTGCTCTAGCTGCGGTGGGGGAATGGTCCCCATCCTTTCACCGTAGACATCGAGGAGACTCAGGGAAGAGGAAAGTTCCACCTGATGGGCCGGGAGTGCTCGTCGGACCCGGACCTCGGGATCCCACGTGGGGGAGGGTCCCCACACAACGTGAGCCATCTCGTGTGGATGCCCACCGCGACGTCCCAAGGCATTTCTTGCACGGGCTGCTCTTGCAAACATTTCGCTCCTCGTCTTCGTCTGCCGGCCAGACTCACCTTGACGGTTTGTTTTACCATCTGGCAGCGAGGGAAGTCAGAACCAGGTTAATATCACCGGCACGTGACGTGAAATTCGTTAACTTAGCAGCAGCAGTTCAATGCAATTCAATAACCTAGCACAGAGAGAGAGAAAAAAATAAAACATAATGATAAATAAACAAGTAAATCAATTACGTATATTGAATAGATTATTAAAAATGTGCAAAAACAGAAATACAGTATATTAAAAAAGTGAGGTAGTGTCCAAAGCTTCAAAGTCCATTTAGGAATCGGATGGTAGAGGGGAAGAAGCTGTTCCTGAATCACTGAGATTCCCCTGTGGAAATCCCTTTGACAGGAGTCTTTCCCCTGTACATTGGGGCCTGGGGTGGAAGGCGTTACCCAGGGCGGAACTGTGCAACAGGTTTTTAAGCAGGTTCACTGACACCCGGTCGACCTGTCCATTCTGCGCCCGGGAGGAGTCAGTGTACCCGGCTGAAATGGAGTTTGAGAGGTCGCAGCCCCTGTTTGAGTGTCTGGAGGAGCTGCTGCTCAGGATCCGGTTGTACTTCAGACCATTGCTCCTCACAAATGGACACGCAGTATGGCAGGGGGCAGGTCACGAGGAGGACCTCCTAGTGGGCTTGCTCCTGGGCCTGGCCAAGATCCATCTATGGGTTTAGGTGGCACAAAGTTGAGGACTCTACCAGGGCCGACTGCCTGGCTCTCTCCTGAGGATACATTTGTGCCTGGCTGGGGTAGGGAGCATGGGGTCACAATGATTATAGTGGGGGGTTTCTGGGAGCAGCAAGCCCCTCCTAGGGAATTGATATTTCAATTTGAATTTATTCACTGTCTTGTAAATACCAAATGTTTGTACTCTGTGCATTTGTTGTGTAAATAACCTTCTAAAGTTTTGTAATTAAAAAGGACCTCATTGACAAAATCACCAGGCAGGACAGACGAGTTTACTGAAGAACCCCCACAGCCGTATGTTTGAGACCAGGGCGCGCCACCAATTTGGAGGAGATCGGCTGTGATCTGGCCTGGAGAGGGATGGGCGACTACAGGCCTCACTAGCCCAAGGCACACAAAAGCGCCCCCACGATCCGTAAAAGGGACTGTGGGGTCCGAAATGAACCAAACCAATACCACCTTGAGATTAGTTTTCTTGCAGGCACTCACAGGAAAATAAAGATATACAATAGAATTTATGAAAAGCTATGCGTAAATGTTGACAAACTTCTATGGATGTGTAGTGGAGAGTAGGGAGCATGGGGCCACAGCCTGGTATGGAAGCACAATGCCCTTGAAGGAAAATCCCACAAAAAGTAGTTGATTCAACCCAATCCATCATGGATAAAGCTCTCCCCACCATTCTACATGAAGCATTATCACAGGAAAGCAGCATCCATCATCAGGATACCCAGGACACGCTCCCTTCTAGCTACTACCATCAGGAAGAAGGTACAGGAGCCTCAGTACCCACCCCAGCATGTTTTACCCCTCAACCATCAGGACCTTGAACCAGAGGGAATAACTTCATTTGCCCCATTGCTGAAATGTCTCCACGACCTATGGACTGACTCACTTTCAAGTACTCTTTATCTCATGTTCTCAATATTTATTGCTTATCTATTTATTATCACTATTTCTTCCTTTTTGTATTTACGCAGTATGTTGGTTTGAATGCCCAAGTTGGTCTGATTCACTGATTCAATTATGGTTATTACTTTATTATGGATTTACTGACAATGCCTGCTAGAAGATCAATCTCAGGTTTGTATAAGGTGCCATATATGGACTTTGATAATAAATTTACTTTGAACTTCAAACAAGCTGGCAAACAACCAATGTGCAGCAGAAGACAGACTGTGGAAATAGAAATGAATTAATACTGAGCACATACATTGTAGTGTCCTTGAAAACAAGTCTGTAGTGACTTGGCTGTGTGGGACTGCCTGGAGCAGTAGAAATGTGACGTAAGGCTCGGCTCGGCTGCCTTGAGGTGATGCAATGCCGGGTGATTAGATTCTGTTGATTCTGTTGGGTTTAACGCCAAGTGGACTTCAGGAATCTCTGAACTGCCAGCACCCCACCCAGAGGAGATACCAAGAATCTCGGAGCCATATCTTGTGGGCCTTGTTTGTCCTCTAGGACTGGCTCTGGAGCATTGGAAGACGGAAAATGCTCCATTATTCAAGAAAGAAAACAGGGATGCTCCTGGGAATTATAGATCACTGAGTGGTAGGCAAACTAATTTGGAGGATTACTAGGACAGAATTTACGAGTATTTTCTTTTTGGAGAGGAGGATGAGAGGCAGCTTGATAGTGGGGTACAAGATGAGAGGAGGCATAGTCAGAGTGGACAACCAGAGACCCTTTCCCAGGTCAAAATGGCTAATGGTCACGGCCAGAGAACATCCATTTAAAGTGAGTGGGGAAAGGTTTAGGGTGAGTAGAGATAGCCTAGGAAATTATAGACCAGTGAGTCTTACCTCAGTGGTTGATAAGTTGATGGAGAAGATCCTGAGAGGCAGGATTTATGAACATTTGGAGAGGTATAATATGATTAGGAATAGTCAGCATGGCTTTGTCAAGGGCAGGTTGTGCCTTACGAGCCTGATTGAATTTTTTGAGGATGTGACTAAACACATTGAAGGAAGAGCAGTAGATGTAGTGTATATGGATTTCAGCAAGGCATGTGATAAGGAACCCCATGCAAGGCTTATTGAGAAAGTAAGGAGGTATGGGATCCAAGGGGACATTGCTGTGTGGATCCAGAACTGGCTTGCCCACAGAAGGCAAAGAGTGGTTGCAGATGGATCATATTCTGCATGAAGGTCGGTGACCAGTGGAGTGCCTCAGGGATCTGTTCTGGGACCCCTATTCTTTGTGATTTTTTATAAATGACCTGGATGAGGAAGTGGAGGGATGGGTTAGTAAGTTTGCTGATGACACAAAGGTTGGAGGTGTCGTGGATAGTGTAGAGGGCTGTCAGAGGTTACAACGGGAACATTGATAGGATGCAAAACTGGGCTGAGAAGTGGCAGATGGAGTTCAACACAGATAAGTTTGAAGTGGTTCATTTTGGTAGATCAAATATGATGGCAGAATATATTATTAATGGTATGCCTCTTGGCAGTGTGGAGGATCAGAGGGATCTTGGGGTCTGGGCCCATAGGATGCTCAAAGGAGCTGTGCAGGTTGACTCCGTGGTTAAGAAGGTGTAGTCTGTATTGGCCTTCATCAATCGTGGAATTGAATTTAGAAGCCCAAAGGTAATGTTGCAGCTATATAGGACCCTGGTCAGACCCCACTTGGAGAATGAACTCAGCCTTTTCTCCTTGGAGCGACAGAGGATGAGAACTGACATGATAGAGGTGTATAAGATAATGAGAGGCATTGATCGTGTGGATAGTCAGAGGCTTTTTCCTAAGGCTGAAGTAGCTAGCATGAGAGGGCACATTTTTAAGGTTCTTGGAAGTAGGTACAGAGGAGATGTCAGGGAAAGTTTTTTACGCAGAGAGTGAGTGTGTGGAATGGGCGCCAGCGACAGTGGTTGAGGCAGATATGATAGGGTCTTTTAAGAGACTCCTGGATAGGTACATGAAGCTTAGAAAATAGAAGGCTATGGGTAACCCTAGGTAATTTCTAAGGTAAGCACAGCTTTGTGGGCTGAAGGGCCTGTATTGTGCTGTAGGTTTTCAATGTTTCTAAACTGTGTTTAGAGGCTTGTGTTCAGTTCTGGAAGAACCCCATTTCAGGAAGAACATGGAGGTTTTGGAGTGGGTGCAGAAGATTTTCACCAGGATGCTGTCTGGTTTAGAGGATATAAAATATAAGGAAAAGTTGGACAGATTAAGATTGTTTTCTCCTGAACGACGCAAGCTGAGGAGAAACTTATAGAAGTTTATAAAATGATGTGAGGCATCGACAAGGTCATTTATACCAATGGACTGAGGGCATGTACTTAAGATGAGATGAGAAACGTGTAAGGTAAGTTTTTTATTAAACACAGAGATTGGTGAGGCCCTCTCACTAGGAGTCAGCCAGTCACCACCTCTCATCAGCCAGGAGTGATGGTGGAGGGGAGATAGCATAGGAGGGGTTTAAGAGGCTGTTAGATAGTCATATGGACATGCAGAGAGAGGGAGAGATATGGTCATTAATCAGGAAAGAGGGATTAGTTTAATTAGGAGTCATTGGTTTAGTAAGTTCAATATCACTAATCATAGAGATCATCCTCACCTTGACCATTACTGACTGGTTTGCAGCAACATCCCCTCACAATATACAACAAAAATCTACAGTGACCTGTCAGGTCAGCAGTAAAGGTCATAGGCCACAGTCTACCATTAATGCAGGTGCTGTATGCGTCCAGGAAAAGGAGTAGGTAGGGATAATAATTGTGGACACCACCCACCCTGCAAAATGTCTTCTCCAAAAGCTCCCTCTAGGAAGTGCTACAGGGCAATTAAAACAAAAACTTTCCCCCATCATGCTTCTTCCTCACAGTCAATCTCATCAACTCCCACCCCCCTCTATTACTGCACTGTGAACACTTTAAACCACAGTTTTGTAAAGCTGTTTACATTGTAAACATGCTGGTATTTACATATTTATGCACATTTTATTCTGAATCTGTACCTCTAGCTTTATTTTCATATAATGCTTTACTGTTTAATTTTTAACTGTTGTCAATATTTGTTGAAAGTCCCACCAACACATCACAGCAATTTCCTAACACATGTATACGTCTGTGGTGAATAAAGCTGACCCCTGATCCTTGTTGTATGTTGTGAAGACGGTGTCCTCCCACTCTCACTTGTGGATATCACTGGATAGGATCAAGGAAGGATAGGAGTTCACGAACACACCATTGACCTCAGCCATAAGAGGGCCTGTGCTCTTTACGAGAAAATTGTGTGTGTGTTTTGGGGAGGGGGGGTGTGGTGCTGTCACTTTGTAATGTCCTCCCAATAAGCTACAGATTTCTTAGATTAGAATCAAAATCAGGTTTAATATCACCAGCATACGTCGTGAAGTTTGTTAACTTTACAGCTGCAAATCAATGTAAAACATGATAAATATAGAAAAAAACTGAATTACAGTAGTTATATATATAGATATATATATAGATAGGTAGAAAGATATAGATATATAAAATAGTTAAGTTAAAATAAATAGTACTGTGTAAAATAAATAAATAGTACTGTGCTCAGTTCTCGTTAACTCACTATAGGAAGGATGTGGAAATCATAGAAAGGGTGCAGAGGAAATTTACAAGGATGTTGCCTGGATTGGGGAGCATGCCTTATTAGAATAGGTTGAGTGAACTCGGCCTTTTCTCCTTTGAGAGGCAGAGGATGAGAGGTGACCTGATAGTGTACAAGATGATGAGAAGCACTGATCATGTGGATAGTCAGAGGCTTTTTCACAGGGCTGAAATGGTTGCCACAAGAGGACACAGTTTTAAGGTGCTTGGAAGTAGCTACAGAGGAGATGACAGGGGTAAGGTTTTTACGTGGAGAGTGGTGAGTGCGTGGAATGGGCTGCCGGCAACGGTGGTGGAGACGGATACGATAGGGTCTTTAAAGAGACTTTTGGATAGGTACATGGAACTTAGAAAAATGGAGTACTGTGGGTAAGCCTAGTAATTTTTTAAATAGGGACATGTTCGGCACAGCTTTGTGGGCCAAAAGGCCTGTATTGTGCTGTAGGTGTTCTATGTTTCTATGATATCAGAGGTAGGTCTCTGCTGTCTGGGACTCTCTGCCAATAGGATCACTGAAATACTGCACCAACTTGGGCATTCAACCAGTGTGCAAATACTAAAAGGAAGAAATAATAAACAAATAAACAAATAAATAGATAGATAGATAGATAGATAAATAAATAAGCAATAGATATTGAGAACATGAAAGTCCTTGAGAGTGAGGCTGTGGAAACAGTTCAGTGAGGGGGCAGTGAAATTGAGTTCAAGAGTCTGATAATTGGGGGTTAATAACTGCTCCTGAGCCTTGTGGAGTGAGTCTTGAGAACAGCATATCATAGGCTTAAGGGCACATGTTGTACTATACTATTCTATGTTATCTGTTATTTTAAAAAAAACACAAAAAAATTCTCTGTTGAATTAACTGTTGAACTTTTGCAAGAGACTTTCAAAAGCTTAATACCTTGAACAATTAGGGAGAAGCTGGGGACCATGAAGATGATCTATAACGGACTGGAAAGCTTGAGCTTGCCAAAATACTTTGACTTCTCTCGTTTGCATTACAACAGACTCCAGAGTCTGGAAAGTGTTACGAAACCGTGCGACACCCTGACAGCCTGGAGTACATATCACCAGAAGTCTGCGGTCGTTGACAGGAGATTACGCAGGGAATTGTAAGAACTTTGAAGGGGTTCAAAGGAGGTTAACACAAATGACTCCAGGATTGGAGTGGCTTGCAATAAGAAGAGTGTTTGATGGCTCTGTGCCCCTGTTCTCTGGAATTCAATAGAAGGGTGACCTAATTGAAATGACCTAGTGGATGGACAGAGGGTGTTTCCTATGGTGGGAGAGTCTAGGACCAGAAGACACAACCTCAGAATGGAGGCCATCCTTTTACAAAGGAGGTGAGGAGGGATTTCTTTAGCCAGAGAATGGTGAATGTGTGGAATTTGTTGCCACAGGTAGCTATGGAGACCAAGTCATTGGGTGTATTTAAGGCGGAGGTTGATAAATGCTTGATTGGTCAGGACATGAAAGGATATGGGTGAGAGGAAAAATGGATCAGCCATGACAAAATGGCAGAGCAGACTCGATGGGTCAAATGGCCTAATTCTGCTCCTATATCTGATGGTCCTATGCTATCTAGGGCCCAGCAAGCTTGTGCCGGCTGATTGTGGTGAGCACTTCAGTCATCGTCTTCCTTTTGCGCTCTGCCAGTATCCCTGCGGTTCATTTCTCCCTCAGCTGGCTCCCAGCTCCAGCAACCTGCATCCATTGTGGAGTCTACACATTTGCACGATATCCCTGTGACTGCATGGCTTCCCCTGCCCCCCCCCCCCCGCCACGTCCCAGAGAGGTGCAAGGGTGCAGGTTGGGAGGCAGATTTGCCACCGTGAATTGTGGCCAGTGTGCAGGAGCATGCTAAAATCTGGGGTGGGGGGGCGGGGTGGGGGAGTTGGTGGAGAGAATAAAATGAGATCAGCATCGCAGGGGTGTGAAGAGCAGGTGAATGGTTGGTACAAAGTGCACCTGTAGGACTCTGTGAATGATACTTCCTGTGACTCCATTCCTAAGGTATGCTCTGTGGCTAGTTAACTAGCTAATAAAAATTTCCTCTAGTCTAGGCATGCGATAGAATTGAAGAGTTATTGATAAACATATGGAAAAAGATAGTGGGAGAATGGTGTTGTTCCGTGAGTCACCATAGACTCAATAAGGCACAATAACTTCCTTCCAGAGTGCAAAGAAATGTTTTAGTACTGATCAAGTTCCTCTGAAAAGCCACTACTGATTATAATCGGAAACTCAGATCAGGAGCTCTCAGTCTTTTGACACACTCTAGCGCACCTAACTGACTGACTGACTTGCTTGCTTATTTTATCTATATATATGTATACATACACATACAGATATAATACACACACCCACACACAGTTTATATATATATATATATATTGATATTATGACATATATATCATGATATCAAGCTTTCTGCCCCAGTAAGCTCAATTACACCCAATTGACCAATTAACCTACTGTCCCGTACATTTTTGGAATGTGGGAGTAAACAGGAAAACCCACGTGGTCACGGGGAGAACGTACAAATCTTACAGACAGTGGTGGATTTGAACTCAGGCTGTTGGCGCTGTAATATAGTGTTACGCTAACTGCTGTGCTACCATGACGCCCAACAGGTCCTTGGCCACTGAGGACAGGTGGGTGGCTTGTACACCTCGAGCTGAGACTCGGCTCTGGGCCATGTACCAGGTCAACCTCACCTTCTAGCAGTGGGAGGTCTCTTGGCCTGAAGAGATTCAAGATTGAAGTTATGGAGGTGGAATGGAAAGAGCAGGTAGGACCACAGTTTTAGAAGCCGACTTTTACCCCCCCCCCCCCACCACCTCCCCATCCACCTTCTCACACTGGTCCCGATCAATGATTTGGATCAGAGGTTGATATCCTTTCCTCCTGCCCATTTTGTCTCTGGATACCACAAACCATAGTATGGCCTCACATGTCAGCATTGCGAGGTCCACCTTAGCTACTGTCTGCCGTAATGAATCCTTGCAGCAGCTTTTCACAGCAGCAAACAGTTGTGCCCTCTGCCTGATGGGAGGGTGGAGAAGAGAAAGTGTCCAGGTGGGCGGGCTCTTTGATTTACTGAGACAGCGAGAAGTGCTAACAGGGTGGGCAGTTTTCATGATAGACTGGACAGTGCTCACAACTCTGTGCAATTTCTTGCAGTCCTGTACAGAGCAGATGCCAAACCAAGCTGATAGGATGCTTTCTATGATAAAAATTGGTGAGGCTCAAGGGGGATGTGCCACATTTCTTTAGACTCCTGAGGAAGTAGAGGCATAAAGCTTCCTTGCACATGGCTTCTAAGTGGCTGGACCAGGTCAGGCTATTGATGATGACCACTACAAGGAACTTAAAACATACCTATCGTATCTGCTTCCACCATCACCCCTAGTAGTACCCACCACTGTGTGTGTAAAAAAATGTACCCTGCACATGTCCTTTGAACTTCCTGCCTCTCACCTTAAATGCATGAGCTCTAGTATTAGACATTTTGATCCTGGGGAAAAGATACCAGCTACCTACCTATAATCTTATAAACCTCATTCAGGTCTTCCTTCAGCCTCCAGCAGTCTGGACAGCACAACACAACCCGAGTTTGTCCAACCTCTCTTTACAGCACACACCCTCCAATGCAGAACCTCTTCCTTACTCTCCACCTCCATCCTGTAATGACTGATCAGTCACCCTCAAAACCTTCTCTGCATCTCCACCAGTGCACGTCTGTCGTGTAAGTGGCGGCTTCGGCCCAGGTGCCTTCTTAACCACATTTTCCCAAAGCGGAACGCTGCAGATGCTGGAATTGTGAACGTAAAACAAAAATAGGCAGCAATTCAGTCAGCATCTGCAGAGAGAGGGCCAAGGTTAAACCTTTCAGGCTGATCACTTTGTCAGATACTACCCGACCAGCATTTTCCATTTTGGTTCTGCATCTTCAGTTCCATTGGACTGAATTCAATAGGACTGGTCTGTACCTGAAGCCCTCCAGTGTCACAAAGCTTGCCAATGGGCACAATCAATACATTATGCTTTGACACTTGAGGCATTGCAAGATACTGGAGCTATCTATTTAAGAGTAATTATATTTATAGCTGCAGTACATCGATTTCTGGTAGATGGAGCTGGTCGGCTGGGAAGGCAGTCCATCTAAGAGAGGGAAAACTCTGATTTCAAACCTCCGCCGCCTTGCGGCCATACCCACTCATGGGAAAAGCTTCGGGAGTAAACCCTGAGGACAAATCCGGAGCTGGAGTCCCTGAGGCAGTCCGACGTTGCCTTCAGCTTCTGCGACAACACTGGTGTCAAGCTTCATCAGCCCTTGCCCTTGCCCTTCCCTTGGATGACATCGGTGGCATGGAGAGGGGAGACTAGCAGCATGGGCAACTGCCTGTGCCCTGTAGAGGACACTCCAAGACTTTCCAGGTGCAGATCTATGGTCTTGCGAGATTAGTGGATGCCACACACATCGATTTATACACTACTGTATTATTGATGGTGATAGGTAATGTCAGTTCTGTTTTCAAAACAACTTATTGCTAGATATTAGAAATGCATTACCTGAGTGTAGTGTTGAGATGTTTTACTCTAGAAAGTTTTACATCTTTTTGAAACAAAATTAGCTAATCATTTTAACCAATAACCGTATAACAATTACAGCACTGAAACAGGCCATCTTGGCCCTTCTAGTCCGTGCCGAATGCTTACTCTCACCTAGTCCCACCGACCCGCATTCAGCCCAAAACCCTCCATTCCTTTCCTGTCCATATACCTATCCAATTTTACTTTAAATGACAATATCGAACCTGCCTCTACCACTTCTACTAGAAGCTCGTGCCACACAGCTACCACTCTCTGAGTAAAGAAATTCCCCCTCGTGTTACCCCTAAACTTTTACCCCCAATTCTCAACTCATGTCCTCTTGTTTGAATCTCCCCTACTCTCAATGGAAAAAGCCTATCCACGTCAACTCTATCTATTCCCCTCATAATTTTAAATACCTTTATCAAGTCCCCCCTCAACCTTCTACGCTCCAAAGAATAAAGACCTAACTTGTCCAACCTTTCTCGGTAACTTAGCTGCTGAAACCCAGGTAACATTCTAGTAAATCTCCTCTGCATTCTCTCTATTTTGTTGACATCTTTCCTGTAATTCGGTGACCAGAAGTGGACACAATACTCCAAATTCGGCCACACCAATACCTTGTACAATTTTAACATTACATCCCAACTCCTATACTCACTGCTCTGATTTATAAAGGCCAGCGTACCAAAAGCTTTCTTCACCACCCTATCCATATGAGATTCCACCATTATTCTTAGATCACTCTGTTCCCTTCTGAACACTGTCCGGGGTGTTACCGGGGTTGGAGGTTGTGTGAATGAGCTCGGGCTTTTCTCTCTGGAGTGCAGGAGGATGAGAAGTGGCTTGATAGAGGTGTACAAGATGATGTGAGATGTAGAGTGGGTAGCCAGAGATGTTTTCTTAGGAACAAGAGGGCATAATGGTAAAGTGATGGGATGAAAGTATAGGGGGAGATGTCAGAAATAGATTTTATACACTGAGTGTGTGTAAACTACACACAACTTTCAGTTCTTGAAACAACCTGCACAGCCCTAATCACCAAGATTACATTAAGTATATATACGTCTATTAAATAGTTAAATTAATTCCTGCAAAATAACAGAAATAAAAAAGTGGTGAGGTAGTGTTTAAGGGTTCACTGTCCATTTAGAAATGAGATGGCAGAGGGGAAGAAGCTGTTCCTGAATCACTGAGTGTGTGCCTTCAGGCTCCTGTACCTCTTCCTGATGGTAACAGTGAGAAAAGGGCATGCTGTTGATTCAGATTTGGTCCTCCGCACACTACCGTTGTGGCACATGGTTATTAGAGTTCCTGTAGCTCTAACCAGTCTGGCCATTCTCCTCTGGCCTGCCTCATCAACAAGGGATTCTCACCCACAGAAACGCTGCTCACTGGATGTTATTTTGTCTCTCACACCATTCTCTCTAGGCTGTAGACTGTGTTGTGCATGAAAATCCCAGGAGATCAGCAGTTTCTAAGATACTCAAACCGACCCATCTGGCCCCAACAATCATTCCACATTCCAAGCCTCTTTCATCACATTTCTTCCCCAGTCTGATGTTTGGTCTGAACAACAAATGAACCTCTTGACCATTTCGGCATGCTTTTCAAAATCAGATTTAACATCATCAGTACATTTTGTGAAATTTGTTAACTTTATGGCAGCAGTACAATTAAATACATGATAACTATAGAAAAAAATCTGAATTACATTAAGTGTGTGTATATGTATATATATATATATATATACACGTATATTAAATAGTTAAGTTAAAATGAGCAGTGAGGTAGTCTTCATGGATTCAGTGTCCATTTAGAGATCGGATGGCAGAGGGGAAGTCAGAATTGCTACGTGTTTGTGATGCTGCTGTAGGACAATGAGTATCCCTCAAAGTCTGCAAAATGGAAGAGCTGGTCATTGATATAAAGAAATAGGAAAAAGCACATGCCTCTGTAGGTGGAGATGGTGCTGAGGTGGAGATCCTTGAGAGCTTCAGGTTCATAGGTGTAAATGTCCTGGCCCAACCACTTGGATGCTACATCCAAGAAAGCACATCGGTGCTTCCACTTGTTCAGAAGGCTAAGGAGATTCAGCTCGCCCTTCTGAACACTCACTATCTTTCAGCGAGCGCCCTATTCAGATTGGATAAGGCAAGAACTTGGTAGACTAACCGCTCTGTCCAAGACTGTTGGCAATTGCAGAGGGTTGTGGACTCGGTCCAACCCATCTCAGAAACGAGCCCCCGCGCCCCCACCCACAGGCTTTGACTACTGCCTCGGGAATCCAACTAACACCATCAAGTACACTCCCCCACTTCACTTTGGACAGCCTCACGTCTTCCCCCCTCCCTTCAGACAGAAGACAGACATCAGATTCAAGAATAGCTACTTCTCTTCAACCACTCAGTTCTTCAACCAACCTGCACATTTAAGTTGCAGTTAAACCATGGCCACTTTGCGCTAAAATGGACAATTTTTTTGGTTCTATTTGTGCTCTCTTGTAAAAATTTATCATTAATTTATGTTTTTTTGTGAATGCTACTTACATGATTCTGCTGCAAGTAACTTTTTCATTGCATCTGTGCATACATGAACTTGTGCAGATGATAATAAACTCGACTCTGCCTTTGAACCTACTCAGAAGACGTAGAGTCATAGAAAAGTACAGCACAGAAAGAGGCCCTTTGGCCCTTCTAGTCCATGCCAAACCATTTAAACTGCCTTCTCCTAAAGACCTGCATCAGGACCATAGCCCTCTGTACCCCTAACACCCATGTATCGATCCAAACTTCTCTTAAAGATTGAAATTGAGCTCACATCCACTACTTAGGCTGGCAGATCATTCCACACTCTTATGACCTGAGTGAAGAAGTTTCCCCTCATGGTCCTTTTCACCTTTCACCTTTAACCCATAATCTCTAAGTGTAATCCTACCCAACCTCAGTGGAAAAAGCCTGCTTGCATTTACCCTATCTATACCTCTCCTAATTTTGTATACCTCTATCGAATTTTCTACATTCCAAGGAATAAAGTTACAACCTATTCAATCGCTCCTTATAACTGAAGTTTTACAGACCCGGCAACATCCTTGTAAATTTGCTCTGCACTCTTTCAACCTTGTTTACATCTTTCCTATAGGTAGGTGACCAAAACTGCACACAGTACTCCAAGTTAGACTTCACCAATGTCTTATACAGCTTCAACCCATCTCCTGTACTCATAAATTTGATTTATGAATACCAATGTGCAAAAAGTTTTCTTCAGGGCCTCATCTATCTGTGACAGCACTTTTAGTGAATTATGGACCTGTATTTCCAGATCCTTTCAGTTTGCCACACTCCTCAATGCCCTGCCATTCACTGTGTAAAATCTATCCTGGTTGGTCCTACCAAGGGCAACAGCTCGTACTTCTCAGCATTAAATTCCATCTGCCAGTTTCAGCCCATTTTCTAGTTGATCCAGATCCCACTGCAAGCTCTGATGGGCTTCCTCACTGTTCACTACACCCCAAGTCTTGGTTTCATCCGTAAATTTGCTGCTCCAGTTAACCACATTAGCATCCAGGTCATTGATGACAAACAACAAACCCAGCACCGAACCCTGCTGCGCTCCTCTAGTCTCAGGCCTCCAGTCAGAGAGGCAACCATCTACTATCACCCTCTGGCTTCTCCCACAAAACCAATGTCGAATCCAATTTAATACCTCATCTTGAATGCCAAGCAACTGAACCTCCTTAACCATCCTCCAATGCGGAACTTTGTCAAATGCCTTACTAAAGTCTACTGCTTTGCTTTCATCAACTTTTTGTCCCTCTTCCCTCCGAGAGAAGGTTCAGGAGCTTGAAGATTCGTACGGCCAGATTCTTTCCGACTGTGATAAGACTGCTGAACGGATCCTGACCCGGATCTGGGCCGTACCTTCCAAATATCCGGACCTGACTTGCACTACCTTACTTTCCCTTTTCTATTTTCTAATTATGATTTATTATTTTTATTTTTATTATATTTACTTCGATTTGTACTTCAGGAAGCGTGAAGCGCAGAATCAAATATCGCTGTGATGATTGTGCGCTCTAGTATCAATTGTCTGGTGACAATAAAGTAAACTTTCCTGGTAACTTCTTTGAAAAACTCTATAAGAATGGTTCAACATGACCTACCATGCACAAAGCCATGCTGACTATCCTAATCAGTCCACGTGTGTCCTAATACATATGTTTCCAGTCCCTTAGAATACTGTCAAATAACTTTCCCACTACTGATGTCAGGCTCACCAGCCTATAACTTCCTGGTTTACTTTTAGAGCTTTTCTTAAACAGCAGAATAACATTATCTATCCTCCAGTCCTCTGGTATCTCACCTGTCACTAAGGATGATTGAAATATCTCTGCCAGGCCCTCGGCAATTTCTGCTCTTGCCTCCCGCAGGGTTCGAGGGACCTGGGGATTTATCCACCCTAATTTGCCTCAAGACAGCAAACACCTCCTCCTCTGTAATCTGTAAAGGTCCACAAAGTTGATGCCACTTTGCCTCACTTCTATAGACTCTGTCTCCATTTCCTAAGTAAATACAGATGCAAAATATTATTTAAGATCTCCCCCATTTTTTTGGTGAAATACATGACTCAAAGAAAGGAAGAGTCCAATGATCAGTGTTGGCTATTCAGTAGTTAGCTGGAAAAGTTAACTTGGGTATGTTAATTATCTTATTGCCTTAATAATGGAGGGATATAAAGAGATCAAGTCCACATGAAGCTTAGCGATCTGAGATCAGAGAACTTGCCAAGAATTAGGACCATCAAGAAAAGGGAAAGGTATAGATTTGAGATTCCCAACCATTTTTATGCCATGGACCGAGAGGATCTCAGGTTGTGATCCCCTGGTGTAGATTACTGAAGTTGTCTGTCCATTAGTGATACACACATATGGTAGTATGACTGTCAGCTGTCAATCACTAACCCTGTATAAAAAACACTATTCTCACTCAGTGTGTCATGGGCACTAGCCTCCCCTCCATCGAGGACATCTTCAAAAGGCCATGCCTCAAAAAGGTGGTGTCCCTCATTGAAAACCCTCACCACCCAGGACATGCACTCTTCTTAATACTACCATCAGAGAGGAGGTACCGTAGACCCTCACTCAATAGTTTAGGAACAGTTTCGTCCCCTCCTCAATCAGATTTCTGAACGGACAATGGTGCCTGGAGACTAGTTAGAGCACTCCACAAAGGACGTCAAGGGGAAGTTTTTGCTGAGGCCATGTTAGAAGTATTTTGTAACGTAGGAGGTCTGCTGACACAGAAATGAACATACATGTAGAAAACAGAACAGGCTCTTTGGCCCACAATGTTGTGGCAAACCAATTAAATTAGTAACTGAATGGCTAACTAAACTAATGGACAGGCTAAGACTTGATTTCTTGAGAGATAAACTTATAGAGATGTATAAAAACATGAATGAACTCCAGACCTGGGGAATCAAGAACTTAGGTTTAAGGTGAGAGGCAAAAAATATAATAGGAACCTAAGGGCAGGTTTTTTTAAACACCAAGGTTGGTACACACACTTCTCAATCTCCTAGGTTGTAAGGAAACAAGTTCTATTCCATCAGTGCTCCCCCACTAACTCAGAGTTGAGAACCATTGTGGGATATTTTATACCAGGTCTTCGGGTTAACATTCTGCTGAACGCTCCACTCGCTGGGAGAGGGCGGTGTCATTAGAGATACAGTCTGTGAATCAAAATGACGCTCAAGTCAGAGGGATTGAATCTTATGCACACTATAAAGAAAACCATGACAATTAAGAGATGAATCAACTTCTTTTAGGTCTTTTACATGTGATTTTGGAACTGTCAGAGCCCGTGATTTGCAATTTGGAGATCATTTGGGTATTTCAGTGCTGTGCAGTCTCCAAGATGACTCTGGGAGGCAGAGGCAGCGTGTGGGAATCTCATGGTGAGGAGGCTGCAGGACACAGTGTGAGCCGATGCTTGACTCCATTTTGCTGACTAAAGCGACAAGGGAGATTGAAACATCGAAGTGAACGCAGAAGGTGAGCGCCAGCTGCCCGCATTTTTATTGCTGGTGGGATCACTCTGCTATGGCGAGAAGAAACTGCCTTTTGATCATTGGGGGATCACTCTGCTGTGGAGAGGGAAGACTGCCATTTGATCATTGGTGGGATCACTCCGTTAAGACTGGTCAGATCACTCTGCTATGGAGAGGGAAAGGTCCGCTGCTGGGTCAGGAGAACTTTACCCAGGTTTTCTGCATTTTGGATATGGACTTTTTCAGTCTTATGGGGTTTTTTTTATATTCTGTGTTTTTCACCCGATCTTTCTCATTTTTTTGTGTGTTCGGGAGGGGGATTTGGGTGTCAACGTCGCTGTTCAGTTTCTGTTTGATTTATGAGTGAAGAAGAGGGACTTGGGGGCTGATGATTGTGCTGTCGTTCTTTTCTTTCTTGGTTCCGTGGCTATCTGGAGATGAAGAATTTCAGAGTTGTATACTTTGGTAATAAGTCAACTTTTGAACCTTTGAAACCACGAACTTGCACTTGGTGAAACAGACATAGCTCAGTTTGAGGTTTGTTATGTCACCAAAGACTAGCAAATTTCTACAGATGTGTCATGAAGAGCATTCTAACTGGCTGCATCACCGCCTAATGCGGAGGGGCCACTGCACAGGACTGGAAAAAGCCACCCAGTACATACCCTTTTCTCATTACTACCATCAGGGAAGAGGCACAGGGGCCTGAAGACACACACTCAATGTTTTAGGAACAACTTCGTCCACTCCACCATCAGATTTCTGAACGGTCCATGAACACCACCTCACTGTTTTTTTTCTCTCTTTTTGCACTAAGATTTTTATTATAACTTATTGTATACTTTATGTATGGCAGAACAACACAAATTTCACAACATATGCCAGTGCTAATAAACCTGATTCTGATTCAGCAACGTATCTTCTCCTGATAACCAAACCACTCCTTTTTCCAGTGATTTTAATGCAAGCACCTTCCCCGTCACCTGTTCCTTGGGATTTGTTTTGGCCGATTTGCCCGGTGAGACCATCGTTGGAACCACAGACACCGTGAGGGAGCGTGGAAAGCCTGCGGGGTGAGTGAATGGGTAGAAAGTTTGTGGAAAGTTTTCCATGCCCTCCACTGGGCTCTGTCTGCTCCATGGATTAACTCAAGGGGTCTCAACACCACCTGAAATTATCCTTCCCCCACTGAGAGCAGCAGTGGGGGCTGTGCCTCTCAAGAGGAGAATGTTGCAATTTTAAGGTGGTTCTAAGCATGAATCATTTACTCTGTGCTGGTCTGGAATCGCTGCTGAATGCTGGTTTGCTGCACCATTTACATACATTAACCACATATATCAGGCCAGCATCGTGGCACGATGGTTAACATAACACTATTAATAGCACCACCAACCATTGCGTGTAAAGTGTTTGCACATTTCATATGTAAATCAAGAGCAAGAGATTTCAAAGTACGTTTATTATCAAGCAAAGTATAAATTATCCAAGCTAGTGATTTGTTTGCTTATGGGCAGCCACAAAGCACGGAACACGAAAGAGCCCAAGCAAGAAAAATAAAGACCAACACCCAATGTGCAGAGAAAGAGGAAAAAAAAGATATAAATCACACAAACAACAGAAGTGAGCCCTTAGATCCGAAACCTGGAGCAGCCCGGGCTAGGGCCAAGCCTCAGTATCGGTCCATCAGATCCCCGGCCATGGAGCACAGCAGTCTTCATAGCCTCAGTGCCCATGGAGAGAGGAGTGAACGTTGTGGAAGAACGAGCAGAGTCCACTCTCGCCTCCAATCCCAATGCCGTCTCGCCAATATATTACTTAAATTGTACAAACAGTGTATCGTACCTTGCACTAGGACCCAGGCACCACTGCCGCGAAAGGCTCCCGGCCTGGAACACACCACCCGGCAATGCGCTCCAAGGATAACTAGGGAGCGGGTAGGACCACTCAAGGATAAAGAGGGGAACATTTGCTTGGCCGTGGCGAATGTGAGTGAGTATTTTACTTCAGCATTTATCAAGGAAAAGGACATGGAGGACCGAGAGATCAGTGCTGAGTGCCTAAGTATGTTAAGGCATTTAGAGGTCAAGAAGGAGGAGGTGCTGAGTCTCCTAATGAGTATTAAGGCAGATAAGTCCCCAGGATTTGATGGGATTTACCCCAGATTATTGAGGGAGCCAAGAGACGAGATTGCTGGATTATCTCATATCCTCTCCAGGTGTAGGCGAGGTCCCGGAGGACTGGTGGGTGGCTAATGTATTCTATTTAAGAAGGGAACAAGGGAAAGTCCTAGAAACTATAGACCGGTGAGTCTCACGTCAGCTGTAGGGAAATTCTTCGGGATAGGATATATGAGCATTTGGAAACTTACTGCCTTATTAAGGAGAGCTAGTGGGTCAGGACATGTCTTACCAACTTTATTGAGTTTTTTAACAAGGTGACGAGAGATTGATGAAGGGAGAGCAATGGCTGTTACCTACATGGATCTTAGTAAGGCACTTGAAAAGTTCCTCATTGGAGGCTGATCCAGAAGATTAGGATGCATGGGGTTTGCGGCAAATTGGCTGTTTGGACTCAGAACCGGCTTACACATAGAAGACAGAGAATAGTGGTTGAAGAGGTATTTGAGCTGGAGGTCTGTAATTAGTGGTGTTCTACAGGGATCTGTACTGGGAACTCTGCTGTTTGCGATGAATATAAATTATCTGGGTGAAAATGCAGATGTAAATGTAAATGTGGATTAGTAAGCTTGCAGGTGATACCAAGATTGGTGGAGTTGTAGGTAGTGTAGAAGACTGGCAAAGAATACAGCAAGATATAGATCAGTTGCAGATATGGGCAGAGGAATGGACTTGAACCCAGATAAATGTGAGGAGTTTTACCTTGGCAGGCCAAATGCAAGGACAGGACTCTTAACAGTGTTGCTGAGCAGAGAGATCTTGTGGTCCACGTTCATAGCTCCTTGAAAGTGGCAACACAGGTTTATAAGGTGGCTAAGAGGCTCATAGAATGCTCGTTTTTATTAGTCGAGGCATTGAGTTCAAAAGTCAGGAGGTTATGTTGCAACTTTTAAAAGTCTGGTTAGGTCACATCTGGACTATTGCATACACTTCTGGTTGCCCCACTATAGGAAGGATGTCGAGGCTTTGGAAAGGGTGCAGAAGAGGTTTACCAGGATGCTGACAGGTTTAGAGGCCATGGGATATCATGAGAGGCTGCACGAACTCGGGTTGTTTTCTCTGGAGCAGCGGAGGCTGAGGGGAGATCTGATAGAGGTTTATCAGATTATGAGAGGCATAGACTGAGCAGACAAAGAGTATCTATTTCCCAGGATATGCATTAAAAGTGAGAAGGGGTAGGTTTAAGGTGATGTGAGGGGTAAGTTTTTACTCAGAGAGTGGTGGATGACTGGAATGGACTGTCTAGTATGGTGGTAGGGGCTTTTGAGAGATGTTTATTTAGGGACATGAATTTGAGAGAGATGGAGGGATTTAGACATTGTGTAGGTAGGAGGGATTAGTTTTTTTTTGGGGGGGGGGTTTGAGCTGGTTCAGTACAAAACTATGGGCGAAAGGGCCTATTCCTGTTCTGCCCGTGACCATGTGGGTACCCTCTGGGAGCTCCGATTTCCACCCACAGTCCAAAGAAATATGGGTTAGAAGGTTAGAGGGTACAATTGAGTGGGGTGGGCTCATTGGGCTGGAGGGGTATGTTGTTATGCTACATCTCTAAATAAAATATAAAATAAGAGCAAGTAACAACTGAGCAGGTGCTTACACTTCAGTGTATTGGCTTCTACTCACCAGGGTTTAGAAGCAACGAGCGGGGGTCTCATTGAAGTTTATTGAATATTAAAAGAACTAGATAGGGTGGATGTGGAAAGGATGTTTACAATAGTGGAGGAGTCTAGGATCACAGTTTCGGAACTGAGAGATGTCCCTATAGAAAGACTTACTACCTTAGCCTATCACCCCTACTGGGGCACGGGCTGCTGACAGCAGTTCACCGAAGTTCTCTATCTTGAGCCAGTCTTTCAAGTTGTCCCCGGGTGTAGCCCCTCTTCATCTTTCCTCTCGCAGGGATGAGGTCTTTGGAACTTCTGCTGGCATCTCTGTAGCTCTGGATTTTTATGGGATGGGGTCGCTAGCACCTTGCCCACCCCTCGTCCTTTTGAAGTCAGGCTTGGGACTGTCCGTGGCAGAGCTTTTAGAAGAGAGGTGAGGAGGAACTTCTTCAGCCAGAGGGTGATGAGCCTATGAAATTTCTTGCCACATACGCTGTAGAAGTCAAGTCATAGTGTATACTTAATGCAAAGATTGATAGGTTCTTGATTAGTCGAGGCGTCTGAGGTTATGGGGAGAAGGGAGGAGAATGGGGTTGTGAGGGATACTAAATTAATCATGAGTGAATGGCAGAGCAGACTCAATGGGCTGGATGGTCTAATTCTGTTTCTATGGCTTATGGTCTTAAAGCAAAGAATTGGCAGTTCTGGAATCACAATAGGAAAGGGAACTTCTAAAATGGTGGGGGGAGCAATGGAGTCTATAAAAGTCACGAAATCTAATGGAGGAGAAATCAGTTCAAATATCTCAGAACAAATGGCCACCTCATAAATCAGAGCAGACAGACAAGTGGGCAGAAAGTAATGAGAATGAAATGCAGACACACCCAGCAATGGAGCACAAAGTACATACCTACAGGTTAGATGAGTGGGTAGAAAGTTTGTGGAGTTACAGACCATCCCAACGCATTTCAAACTATTCAAAGTCATTAAGAAGGAAAAGATGGAGTACAATGGTAAGCTAGCCAATAATATTAAAGAGGAAACCAAAAGTTTCTTCAGTTACATGAAGTGCCAAAGAGAGGCAAGAGTGGATATCGGACCACTAGAAAGGAGAGGTATTAATGGGGGTCAAGGAAATGGCAAACGAACCAAGTAAATATTTTGCGCCAGTCTTCACTGTGGAAGACTCTAGCAGTGTGGTGGAAGTTCGAGATTTGTCAGGGGTCAGAAGTGTGTGAAGTTACTAGGGAGGAGGTTCTTCTGAAACTGAAAGGTCTGAAGGCAGGTAAGTCACCTGGACTAGATGGTGTACAACCCAGGGTTCTGATATAGGTGGCTGAAAAGATTGCAGAGGCATTAGTAATGATCTTTCAAGAATCACTAGATTCTGGAATGGCTCCAGAAGACTTGAAAACTATAAACATCTCTCCACTCTTTAAGAAGGGAGTGAGGCAGAAGAAAGGAAATTATAAGACAGTTAATCTGACCTCAGTGGTTGGGAAGCTGTTAGAGTTGATTGTTAAGGATGAGATTTCAGGGTACTCCGAGGCACATGATACGGAGGCTGTAGTCAGCATGGTTTCCTCAAGGGAAAATCTTGCCCAACAAATCTGTCGGACTTCTTTGAGGAGATTACAAGCAGGATAGACAAAGGAGAATCAGTTGATGTTGTGTGTTTGGATATTCAGAAGGCCTTTGATAAGATGCCACACGTGAGGCTGCTTAACCAGCTACTAGTCAATAGTATTACAGGGAAGATACTATCATGGATAGATCACTGGGTGATTGGCAGGAGGCAAAGAGTGGGAATAAAGGGAGCCTTTTCTGTTTGGCTGCCAGTGACTAGTGGTGTTCCACAAGGGTCTGGGTCGGGACCACTTCTCTTTAATGACAATGATTTTGATGATATTATTGTTGACTTTGTTACAAAGTTTGCAGATGATACAAAATAGGTGGAGGGGCAGGTAGTTTTGAGGAAGTAGGAAGGCTACAGGGGACTTAGACAGATTAGGAGAATGGGCAAAAGAATGGCAGATGCAATACAGTGTCGGGAAGTGTATGGTCATGCACTTTGGTAGAAGAAATAAAAGGGTAGACTATTTTCTAAATGGAGAGAAAATTCAACCTGAGGTACAAAGAGTCTTGGGAGACCTTGTGCAGGGTTCCCAGAAGGTTAATTTGCAGATTGAGTTGAGGAAGGCTAATGCGATGTTAGCATTCATTTCAAGAGGACAAGAATATGCAAACAAGGGTATAATATTTGCACTGGCAGGGCCTCACATGGAAGCTTTGGGCTCCTTATCTCAGAAGGGATATGCTGATGGTGGAGAGGGTTCAAATGAGGTCACAAAAATGACTCCAGGATTGAATGGCTTGTCATATGAAGTGTTTGATGGTTCTGTCCAGCATTCACCAGAATTCAAAAGAACAAGGGGTGGTGACCTAATTGAAATTTATTGAAGTTTGAAAGGTCTTGATAGCGTGGATGTTTCTTGTGGAAGATGAATCTAGGACCAAAGGACACAGCCTCAGGATAGAGGGGTGTCCTTTTATAATGGAGATGAGGAGGTATTTCCGTAGCCAGCGAGTGGTGAATCTGTGGAATTTGTTGCCACAGGCAGCTGAGGAGACCAAATGTTTACATATATTTAAGGCAGAAGCTGATAGATTCACGTTTGGTCAGGGCATGAAGGGATACAGGGAGAAAGCAGGAGTTTGGGGCTGAGAGGAAAAATGGATCACCATGATGAAATGGCAGAACAGACTTGATGGGCTGAATGGCCTAATTCTTATGGTCTAAATCATGAGATATAGGAACAGAACTAGGGATACTGGCCAAGTACTAAAGACCTGTACTGATCAATTGACCGGAGCATTCACTGAGATCTCTAACCTGTCACTTCGGCAGTGTGTGGTACCCACCTGCATCAAGCAGGTCTCAATTATACCATTGCCCAAGAAGAGCATGATGGCCTGCCCCACTGAGTATCAGCCAGTAGCACGTACATCCACAGTGAAGTATTTTGAGAGGTCGCTGATAAAACACATCAACTCCTGCCCGAGAAGCAACTTGGATCCGCTCCATTTTGCCGACAGGAGCAACAGGTCAACAGCAGGTGCCATCTCATTGGCTCTTCACTCAACCCTGCAACATCTGAACAGCAAAGATGCATACATCAGGATGCTCTTTATGGACTACAGCTCAGCATCTGCAAGACTAATCAGTAAGTTCCAAGACCGTGGCCTCAATACCTCCTTGTGCAGTCAGATCCTCAGTTTCCTCACTTGCAGACCTGAGTCAGTTCAGATTGGCAACATCTCTTCTTGATCTTCCAGTCAAGATGGTGCCAGCATGCAATGCTCCCTCGACATCTTCCAGATAGCAAATGAAAGTATCCTCTTTACATCTTTTTTGCCTGTTTTTCTCCTTAAGTGTGTTTCTGGAACTGTTACAGTTTGTAAATTGTTTGAGTGATTCAGCACTTTACTGTCGCCGAGAAGATTCCAGGAAGCGAGTGCGTACTTGGACGGCCTCGACGTGCAGGAACTTTGAGGTGGGGCGCAAGCAGATGTTCAACTCCATTTCTCTGTTTAAAGTGTTCATGAATCGCTGATTAAAGTGTTGAGGCAATTTGAGACTTCAAATGCAGAAGGTGATTAAGAATTTCAGGACCGACTGCCCGCCTTTTGATCGCTGCTGGCGGAGTCCATGAGCAGTGTATTGCGGTGAGGCTCGCTGTGGCAGGCGGGTAGGCCTCTCTGCCTCATGTGTTGTCCCTCCCTTTCGATGAATGTCGGTGATATCGGAGGATGGTATAGCGGTTCTACATTTACGGACTGTGGACTCTTTCAGACTTACGGTTTTTATATTCTGCACTTTAAAAAAAAATCACCTGTTCTTTTTGCGTTTTGTTCTGGAGATGAGGGTGTTTGGGGTTAGTTTTTTGTCCAGAGGAGGGGCTTTTTTTGGGGGTCTGATGCTCTCGCCTGTTATATTTTGTGCAAGGGGAGGGGGTTGAGGATCAGGATACCGTTCTCTATTGTACAGGGGCTAGGGGTGTGGGTTTGATGTTTCTCTCTGAACAACTTCCATGTTCTTTGCTTTGTGGCTATTTGGAGAAGACAGATTTCACAGTTGTATTGGGTACATGCTTTGACAATAAATGATCGTCTGATCCTCTGAACCTGCGATCTCCACCAGCACAAGTGCACCACAAGGCTGTGTGCTTAGCCTTCTGCTCTCCTCGCTTTACACTTATGACTGTATGGCAAAGCACAACTCCAATTCCATATTTAAGTTTGCTGACAAAAACCAGTCATAGGACAAATCAAAGGTGGTGATAAATCACCTTATAGGAGTGACATTGAAAAGCTGGCTGAGTTGTGCCATTAACAACAGTCATTGTCAGCAAGACCAATAACCTGAATATTGACTTCAGGAAAAGAAACCCAGAGGTCCATGAGCCAGTTCACATTGGAGAATTAGAGGTGAAGAGGGTTAGTAAATTTGAGTTCCTCGGTGTTTTACTTTGGAGGACCTGTCCTGGGCACAGGAAGCAAGTCCAATTACGAAGAAAGCACAGCATCACCTCCACTTACTTAGGAGTAAGCAGAGATTTGTAAAACATATAAAACTTTGACAAACTTCTATAGATGTGTAATGGAGAGTATATTGACTGGCTGCATCACAGCCTGGTATTAAAACATCAATGCTTTTGAACATAAAAACCTACAAAAAGTCGTGGATATGGCTCAGTCCATCACGGATAAAGATGGGCACATCTATGTGAAATACTGTTGTAGGAAAGCAGCTCCCATGATCAGGGACCCCCAACTACGCAGGACATGTTCTCTTCTCATTGCTGCCATCAGGAAGGTGGTACAGGAGCGTCAGGACTCACACCACCACATTCAGGAACAGCAATGTGTTGTTAAGTGCCTTGCTCAAGGACACAACACGCTGCCTCAGCTGAGGCTCGAACCAGTGACCTTCAGATCACTAGACCAATGCCTTATCCACTAGGCCACGCGCCAACACAATTTATTGAGTACTGTATGTACACAAGAAAACGAGTCGCAGGGTTTTATATAGTGACATAGATGCACTTTGATAGTATATTTACTTTAAACTAAGTATTGTGGGTTCCATCTGCTCTGTGTTAATGAGTTCAAGGAGTCATTGAGAAGGCGACAATGAGAAATAAAATGTAACAAAGCTTCTCACAAGTGGTGTTGTTAAACCAGTGATCACCACGAGCAGTAGGACCCTGGTCCAAAATTCAGATTACTTAACTAAATGTCAGTTCAGGATATGGAGAAATATCTCTCTCCCACTAGCTCACATATAACAAACAGACAAGAGCCTTGTGCCGCTGCCAAAGAATGGTGAACTCCCACAAGGGAAATTCCACATGTTTATTGGAACACTGAACAAGGCACTATTTATTTATTTTTTTAAAAAGTTCAAGAGCATAGACACTTTAAGTACACTTTATAACCTAGTGGAAATACTTTAATTATTTAATATATTACTGACAGTATAAACACGAGACCCAAGGAATAAAATTGGCTTGGAGGGAGGAGGAAGAACAAAGAGGGCGGTAGTGGAGGGCTGTTCAAATTAGAGGACTCTGGCCAGTGGTGTAATACAGAGATCAGTGCTGGGTCGACTGTATCTGTATTGATGATTTGAATGAGAAGGCAAGTGGCAGGATTAGCACCATAGTTAGCATAGTGAACAGTAAGAAGGCGGTGTAAGGTTACATCAGGATCTAGAACCTGGGGTCCATGGACCTCTTGTTAATGGTAGGAGTCCAAGGCATAAAAGTGGTTGGGAACGCTTGATCTAGATCAACTGGGAAAGAGGACCAAGAAATGGCTAACGAAATTTAACTCAGACAAGTAAGTATTGTGTGCAGTTCCGGTCATCTGCCTCCAGGAAAGAGTGAAAGAGTGCAGAGAAAATTTATGAGGATGTTACTGGGACTTGAGGGCCTGAGTTATAGGGAAAGGTGGAAAAGGTTGAGTTCATTCCATAGAAGAGTGAGAGATTTGATAGAGCTATAGCACATTATGATGGGTACAGATAGGTTCAATGCAAGCAGGCTTTTTCCACTGAGGTTGTAGGTTCAGGTCAAAAGGTGAAATATTTAAAGGGAATAGACAATAGGTGCAGAAGTATCTGAGGGAGAGCTTCTTCACCCACAGGGTGGTGCAAGTGATTTCAATTGCAACATTCAAGAGGAATTTGGAGAAGTAGATGGATGGAAGGGTGATGAAGGGCAATGGTCCAGGTACATGTCAATTGGACTAGGCACAATAACTGTTCAGCATTGTCTAGATGGGCTGAAGGGCCTGTCTGCACCAGAGTGATCCATGACTCTATGTACATTTTAGGAAGTTAAACCAGAGAAGGTCTTACAAAATGAATGGCAGGGCAACATTGTGAAACAAACAAACAGGACACAAGAACATAATCCCTGAAAATGGTGCCAATTGCCTTATCAGTCAGGGCTTTGAGTGCAACAGTTATGCTGTGGAACTGCACATTTTTGCGACCACATTTGCCGCATTATTTATAGCTTTGGCTGCAATATTATAGGAATGGTGTGAATAAGCTTAAGAGGACACAAAGGATTTTTCTGGGATTGGAGCCTCAATTATAAAGAGATGGGATAGGCTGGGATAGCTTTCCCTGTGTCAGAGGAGGCTGAGAAGCTCAGATAAGGTGGATGGTTAGTTTTTCTCCCCAGGACTGAGAAGTCTAAACCTAGACGGTGTGGATTTAAGGAGGGACAGAAATAATTTAAAGGAGACCTGGGGTCAAGTTTTTACGCCACACTGAGGGTGGTGGATATACGGAATAAACCAGCTGAGGAAATAACAGAGGCAGGCACAGCTTCTTCTCCCAGCCTTAACACTCTGTCTGAATGCCCTGACGCCCCCACCCCAACTCGCACACTCTTATCCTGCACTCGTCACTTTTCATCTTTTATTGCTGCTGTTACACATATTTACATGACTGTTAGTTTTATTATAATAAAGTGGGGATACAGTCCTTAAACTAGAGTGGAGATAAAAGTCAAGAGAATAAAGGTCAATGACTGGGAGGAACCGCGGTGAACCTCTCCTATATGTTTATCACCATAGAAACCCAGGAAAGGCTTCTGAACAGGGGCTTCACTTTTGTATTGACTGCAAAGCTCCATAAGGAACTCGGTTCTACGGGAAAGTTAAATTTACAGATTTCTTCGGCCACTCACTCAGATGTCTCCCTGCTGTTAACATGTATACGGTTAAATGACAATAATCTTGAACTTGAACTTAATTTTGTTAGCGTGAAAAAGGTTTTTATTCCATAACGGCACTGAAACACAAATAACAGGAAGGCTTCCACATGAGAAAGGTAATATTGGGAGAATGGGTTCACCCCATGACAATGTTCACCCCACTCTCCAGCTTACCCGTCTCTGGTTATCGGGAAATCGAAACAGGTGCTCGACAAATGTGTGAATTGGCAGGTGAGGGAACCAACTCGATTTACAGTTAGGGATGGGACACTGAAGAGGTGGAATGCAAAAGGGGGCAAAAGCCTAGCTGGCACACTTAACTGTTCAGTTCTTTACAGCAGTGGCCCGGTGGTTGGGGACCACTGCTTTACAGAATCCCAGTGAGTTGCACAAGGAACTAAGATAGAAACAGTCTAATCTTCAAAGTCAGATCAAGGCATTCCAAACCGATAAACTATTTAAATTGTGGCACTGCTGAAACTCAATTTGTGGTATTATAAAGACAAAATAAAACTTTGCTCTTGCTTTGACCAACAGCTGTTGGTAGGGTACTTGTACTGTTTTCTAGGCATAAAACACTGTGCCACTGTGTCCAAGTCCAGGTCATATCTGTGTACATTGTCTAAACAAAGCATTCACATTACAATTGGAGAGTAGATATAATTAGCTCAAGTGTTGAAAATCATTCATCGATAAGCATGTGAAACGACAGTTAAGCTCTGGACAGGTTTGGGCTGATGATCTGTTAGCCCTAGATAAGCAGGCTCTAGTTGGCAAAGACTTCCCCCATTGGGATCCAGATGTTCTTGCACTGTGTGGCATGGTAGAGGAACTCTTCCCCTGTCCCCTGTTGGGAATTGCACCAGTCACGTTGGACCCCGTAGTTCACCCAAGTCTGCTTCAGGTTTTCTGCTGATGACCATTCAACAAACTTTGACCCCTAGAGAAAACAAAGCAGGCGTGAATTTTAAGATGCTCTGCAGATGCTGGAAATCTAAAGCAACACGTACAAACTACTGGAGGAACTCGGCAGGACAGGCAGCTTCTAAGGACAGGAATAGACAGTTGATGTTTCTGGCTGAGACCCTTTATCAGGACCGGGGATAGAAGCCAGAATAAGAAGGTGGTGGGGTGGGAGGGGTAGGAGTGCAAACTAGAAGGTGATGGGTGAAGCCAAGTGAGTGGGGGGAGTGGGGGTTGAAGTTAGAAGCTGGGAGGTGGAAAGGGTAAAGGGCTGAAGAAGAAAGTGTCTGATAAGGGAGGAGAGAGGACCATGGGAGAAAGTGAAGGACAACCACCAGAGGACGTGATAAAACACACGAATTATTTTGTTTTGCAGATATAAGTGAAAGTAGTGATGGGCAACACGACCGCTTGCCACAACCGGTTTGGTGATATAGATTAAGCCAGAATGACAAAGAGGAACAGTTCTGCATTATTTTCATGTTATTTGGTCACAGAACACAGTGAAGGGGCTACGGTAGCATAGCATTCAGCGCAATGCTTTACAGCAATCATGATCGGGGATCAACCCCGCCATTGTCAGCAGGGAATTTTTTATGTTCTCCTGCCCCCGTGACATTGTGTGTTTTCTCTGGGTGCTCCAGTTTCCTTCCACATTCTAAAGACACAATATTTAAGGTTAGTGGGGATGCGGAGTTGGCACCGAAAGCATGGCAGTACTTACAGGCTACCCCCAGCACATCCTCAAACTGGGTTGGTTGTTGATACACTGTATGTTTCAATGTGACAAATAAAGCGAATCTTTATCTTTGATAACACTGAGAAAGTCAGTGCTTTAGAAGTCAAGTTTTTAAAATATATGAAATGCCACTGCCAATTAGAATTCATGCCCCAGCAAAGAGTTATGAGCCTTTGGATTGAAGGATAGATGGATACTAGGAAGAACAAATGCCCTTTAAATGTCATGGAAGTTCTGCTTCTAATAGACCCACCAGACAGCAAGTTCTAGACCTACAGTAACCTTTTGGCGATGTCAAAATTTTCCTCAACTTCCACTTTAAAGAAAGGATGTGCTGACATTGAGAAGGTCCAAAGGATGTTCCCATGAATGATCACGGAATTAAAACAGTTAATGTATGAGGAGCATTTGTTGGTTGTGGGCTTGTACTTGCTAGAGTTTAGAAGAATGAGGGCGAGTCTCCTTGAACGCTATCATATATTGAAACACCTGGACAGAGTTGATGTGGAGAGAACGTTTCCAATAGTGGGAGAGTATAGGAGCAGTGGACCCAGCCTCAAAATAGAAGAACATTCCTTTAGAAAGAGATGAGGAGGAATTTCTTTAGCCAGAGGGTGGCGTATCTGTGGAATTTATTGCCTTAGATGGTTACGGAGACCAAGCCATTGGGCATATTTAAAGCGGTGGTTGATAGGTTCTTGATTAGTAAGGATGTCAAAGGTTACGGGGAGAAGACAGGAGAATGGGATTGAAAGGAATAATACATCAACTGTGATGGAATGGTGTAGCAGACTTGATGGGCTGAATGGCCTAATCCTGCTCCAGTGTCTTAAGGCCTATAATCCTTCAACTAATTATCTTTAAAGGTTGCAGACTCTCACCAGGATACTGCCCGGATTAGAGTATAGACTATAAAAAGAGGTTGGATGCATTTTCGGTGTCAGAGTCTGAGGGAAACTTGATAGAAGTTTATTAGATTATGAGAGGTAGAGACAGGGTAGATGGGATCTTTTACCCACAGTACAAATCTCAAACAATGAAAAAAAAGTCAAATTGATTCAAGGACAATCACTGAAGCGGAGCTAAAGTTGGCGGCTTCTCCCAGCTCACCAACGAAGCAGTCAAGTTCTTCCTATTCTAATGTCTCTACTTTCCTTTTCAGGGTGGCTAAAGTCCCAGTGGGATCTTTTGTCTACAGCACCACTCAAAGACCGCAGTTCTGTGCGGCAGCACGTTGCCATTCTTGGAAATGGCTGATTGGCTGCGTTTTGCCACGTCAAGATTTGGCCTGAAAGTCAGGTGACTTCAAGGAGACCCCGTGGACATGAATTTTCGCTGGTGTCACATACTGAAATGTAGCAGGAGCCAGAATGTTGTAGGCAGCGAGAGTGGCTGTCGGAGGGCTCTGCATTTGAGTAATCGATTTGCTGATTCTTGAGTCGGGGAATTCTAAATAAATAAAAGCATCTCTTCAGATTGACTGTAACATCAAAATAGCGACTGCTGTCTCTCGCTTGTTAGTGAGAGAGTGCCTGTGAACAGTTAGTTTTTGATAGACTGTAGACCACGGGCTCTCTTTGGGGGCATTGCTTTTGCTTGCATGGTGGGTGGTGGGAATGATGATGCTTTATATTAGAATAAATGGGGGGGAAGGGTTGGATGCTTCTTGTGTGTGGGAGGGGTCCTTGGGGTTCTTTATTCTTTGGGGTTTTTTTCTTCCGTTTCAAGGAGGTTTGCAGAGAGTAAGAATCTCTGAGTAAGAATTCTCTGATATTAAAAATGACATGCATTTAAGACAACAAGAGGAGAGCTTAAAGGAGATGGGTAACACATGCTTTCATTTTACAGAGAGAGGGGCAGACAACTGGAACAGGCTGCAATTGGTCATGGTGGAAGCAGATACGATAGTGGTGTTTAATCTCTGTGCAAGGCTGTTAGACACACTGATATACAAGGAATGGACGAATATGGATCATGTGCAGAGGAAAGAGATTTAGTTTAATTTTGCATTGTATTCAGTGTAGGCTTTTGTGGGCAATAATGTCCTTCTTATTTACTTTCTCTAGGTCTCTTGCTGTTTGTACACTTTTGATTAAATCCCACCACAGGCTATCTTGATTCTGAAGAGAGCAACCGCAACCTAAGCAATCTTATAAAAACAGGAGATTTTGTAGATGCTGGAAATCCAGAACATTACACACAAAATGCTGGAGGAATTCAGAGGGTCAGACAGCACCTGTGGGAAGGAATAAAGAGCTGACATTTCAGGCTGAGATCCTTCATCAGGACTCAAGAAGCTAGCTGCACCCACATCCTGGTAAAGGACAAGTGAAATCTCTTCGGTGATGGCAGCCAAGCATTGTGGGAAACAGCTGCAAGCCAGTGCCTTGCACAGAGATTAAATGCTGCAAGTCTCAGGATCTGACCTACATTGTAGCAAGAAAAATGAATCTGGGCACCGAGTCAACATTAAATAGGGGAACTACACAAGTTACTTGCATTAAGCATGCAAGATCAGACGTCACCTCGTGCAAGCACAAAAATACCACAGGAGAACTGAGGTAATATCAAGTTTAGAAGTAAAATGAACCCAGCACAAGTCTAGTCTTCAAACATTTCTTCAAAGATGTCAGCCTTCAATTACCTTAACAGTGGGGGCAAATAGAAGAAATGGCCACACTCTCACCCTGACAGAGATGATTGATTACTCACTATGGTCAATGAATAAGCAGTTCTCAATGGGAAGTAGGCTGCACGTGTTGTGAGCCATAGTTTGCTCTAGTTCATGCAGGGTCAGATATCCTTACATAACTCATTCAGTCTAGGACTGTTATAGCACAAGAGACAACTTCACACCCTGTGGCACTTGCTCATAGATCCTCTCTATCCGTCCCATTCACTGGCAACTTCTTCCACTGCCTTTTATGTGCTTAATGTCCATCCAAACCTCTTGTGAAGGCACTGGTGAACTCCATTTTCAACATGCTTTTACGTAGTAACCTCCAGATCACAACTACTCTGAGAGGAAAGTTTTTTTTCCCCATATAGGAGAGATTGAGTAGCCTAGGACAAGACTGACTAGAATTCAAAGGAATCAGAGGGGATCTTATAGAAACATATAAGATAATAAAAGGGATAGATACAATAGATGCAGGAAATTTATTTCTACTGATAATTAAGACAGGAAGTATTGGAGACAGATTTAAGATTCAGGGGAATAGATCTAGGATTGAAGGAGAAACTGCTTTTCCCAGAGAGTAGAGAATCTGTGGAATTCTCTGATCAGGGAAGCATTAGATAGTTCTTTGCATATCAGTGGAATTGAAGGTTACGGGGAAAGGGCAGGTGCTGAGTCCATAGCCAGATCAGCCATGATCTTACTGAATGGTCAACTCCTGCTCTTAGCTCTTGTGCATCTCTCTCATATTGGTTTCCAAACATTCAGATGTTGGCGGGCTTGAACATCTCTCCGGGCCTATCAAAAGGTGCAAATATTTGTCTTACATGTTTTTCTTGTGATCACAAGAACCTGATGGACATTGGTAATACAAAGAATTGCAAGTCCGGTTTACTCATTCATTGGGAAGACTGACGGCGGGAGACCTGTGTGGACTCGCTGTTGCACAGGCGAGGATGTCATGCCGTGACATCGCCCGTTACAGCCACCCAGGGGTGGAGGCGTTGTGGGGGAGAGCAGAGGCACAGCAGGCATGCTGGAATCCATGTGTGTTGGAGGCTGACCCTGAAGGCCAAACCTCCTGTTGGTGCTGCTCTCTAGTGTTCGCTCCCTAGAAGGCAGGCTGGACTACCTTCGGCCGTGGGAGATGAGGAACTTGTGCATGATTGTTTTTGCTGGAACTTAGCTCCAGGACAACATCCCATGCACCATTAATGTTCAGGCCATGCCACTCAGGACTTGCGATATTATTTTGTGACTGTGCTGTGTGCAACTGTACGTGCAGTGTTTCGCACCAGGGCCCCGGAGGAACGCTGTCTCATTGAGTTCGTGTATGGCTGAGTCTCACATACACTTGACTTAATCTGATGACTCTGACCCTTGAGCCATGTGCCCACTTAACCTTAATCTGAAATGGCTGGCACTTAACTGCCCATCCTTGATCACCCTTGAGATGCTGGAGGCGACGTTCCTGCTGAAATTGCTGTAGATCTTCTGGTCTTTGAAGGCACTACCAAAGTGGCGTCTTGGTGGAGAAGATCCAGGTCTCAGCCCCAGAGACAACAAAGGATCAGCAATATACTTCCAAGGCAGGATGGTGTGTGATCTGGAGGGGAAACTGCAGCCGTTGTTGCCCCCATGAACATGCTGCCCTTCTTGGTGGATGAGGTCACAGGTTTGGAAGGTATTGTTAGAACGACCTGTGTGTGTAACTGCATAGACAGACAGAACACACTGCATTCCATTTCTATCAGTGGACACACTGCAGGTCTAGTGTTTGAATCAAGTATATGCAATGCTCTGGGATGTGTTGGGCTTTTAGAGTCAGTCATAGAGCATTACAGGACAGAAACAGGCCCTCCAGTCCATCTAGTCCATGTCAAACTCTTATTCTGCGTAGTAGCATTCACCTGAAGCCAGGCCATGACCCTCTATAGACCTGTCCAAATTTCTTCACTGGTTGCTCATCCACGCAAGTATTCCATTGCACTTTTAACTTCTGCCTTTTTGATGGAAATACTTTGGGATCTCAAGAAGAACATCAAAACCTATAGGGTACCCAGCCCCTGATCTGCACTTGTAACCAAGTATTTAGTTAGTCCAGCTGAGTTGGTGATCAGCTGACAGCCAGGATTATTGATGGTGGGTGAACAAATGACGGCAATGCTATCGAACGTCAAGGGGAAGTGGCTAGACTCTCTCATGTTAGCTGCTGGCCAACATTTCTGAGATGCAAATTTTCTTTGCCACCTCAACCCACAAGTGGATACTGATACAGTCTTCTTGTACTCTGATATGCAAGGATGGATGCTAGGCAGTCATTAATAACCAACCTTAAGGTGGTCAGAAAGGGGAATGTCACTGATGAACCAGCTGAAGATGGTCAGGCCCACATCACTGTCCAGGATGCTCCTCCATTAGAGTCATAGTGTACTACAGCACCGCCTGCCTTGACGAACTATTACTCTGCTTGGTCCCATTGACCTCCACCTAGACCCTAGCCCTCCATACCACACTCATCCACTTAGCTTCTCTTAAATGTTACAATCAAACCCACATCTACCACTTCCACTGGCAGCTTGTTCCACACTCTCACCACCGTCTGAGTTAAGAAATTCCCCCTCATGTTCTCTTTAAACATTTCATCTTCACCCTTAACCTATGCTCTTGAGTTCTAGTCTCATCCACACTTAAGGGGGAAACCCTGTTTGCTTTTACCCCACTGGTGTCCTGGTGCAGAGAGGGTTGACCTCTGACTACATTCCTATCACTAGTGTTTTCTACAACACTCAGTTATATCAGGACTCTTTGATGCTACTCTCCATCAGAGGCAGTTACTTGCAGCTCACCTCTGGAACTTAGCCCCTTGATTCTAGTAAACCCTGCACGGGGGGGGGGGGGGGGGGGTGGGGGGGTGGGAGTAAGTAAGAAAGCTTTTGATGAGTTTCAATAACTCGATCTAACCGTGGTGAGACACAACATAGATTGGGGGATCGCTTTGTTAAGCAACTTCACTCTTTCCACAACAGACAGGACTTCCTGTTGCCCAAACCATTTTAATTCCACTCCCCACTTCCAATTTGACATGTTGGTCCATGGCCTTCTCTACCGTCACAATGAGGCCACTCTCTCAAGTTGCAGGCGCAATACCTCATATTTTACTGCGTAGCCTCCAACTTAATAGCATGAACATTGATTTTTCCAACTTCGGATAATTTCTTCAACCCCTTCTCTTGTTTTACTATCCTTCACCCTTTCACCCTTCTCTTCTCCTCAGCTGCCATCAGCACCCTCTGGTGCCCCTCCTTCTTCACTGTTTCCAATGATCTACTCTCTTCTCCGATCACTTTCCTTCTTCTGCACCCCTTTATCTCTTCCACTTATCACCCCTCAGCTTCTCACTACATCTCCTCTCCCCCACCGACCTACCTTCCCCCTCACCTATCACCTGCCAGTTTTGTACTCCTTACCCCATCTCCTTACTCTGGCCTCTTCCCAACAGCACTCAAAATGCTGGAGGAACTCAGCAGGCCAGGCAGCATCTATGGAAAACAGTAATCACCGTATAGGGCTGAGACCCTTTAGCCTCTTCCCACTTCCTTTCCAATCCTGATGGAGGGTCTCGTTTTGAAATGTCAACTGCTTATTCCTTTCCATGGATCCTGTCTGACCTGCTGAGTTCCTCCAGTACATTCTGTGTGCTGATCTAATTACCTGATCCAGCTCCTCTAACTCTTCCTGCTCCAATGTAATCTTAACCTAGTGGTCAATCCATTAACATTCTACCATGCTAGGTGATTAAAAAGAAATGAAAGAGGCACAGTTTTCTTGTCCTGTGTACAGTTTCAGAAGAGCTAACATCAGCAGCTCTCAAGGTTAATCCCGCTCCTTCCTGCAGTTATCGCAGTTAGATTTTCAAAACAAACATTTCCGCTCACCACTCCTTGTCAAGGCTTGACACAAATGATAAATCTGATAAAGATTTGGTGCATACTTCCACTTGTCTAAGTTTAGCTTGCTATAGTTAACTGCGTAAACAAATCATGAAAGCATTCTAACATACCTTTACATCTCAGCAGAATCATAGAATACTAAAAGTACTGAAACAAGCCCTTCTTCCCAACTAATCTGTGCCGAACTATTAATCTGCTTAGTTCCATCAACCTGCACCTGGACCATAGCCCTGCATACCCCTCTTATCCATGTATCTATCTAAATTTCTCTTAAATGTTAAAATTAAACTCACTTCCACCACTGGTTTTATCAAAACACAAAAATACAACTACAGATGCTGTTGATCAAAGAATACGTACACAACACTGGAAGAGCTCAGCAGGTCAGCCAGCATCCATGAGAAAAGAGTAGCCAACGTTTCCGGCCGAGACCCTTCATCAGGAATGGGGGGGGGGGGGAGGGAGGGCTGAAGCCCAGTAATAGAGATAGGGGAGGGGGTAGAGCCTGGAGGTGCCAGGTGGAAAACCAATCAGAGGAAAGATAAAGGGGGAGGGGGAGGGGATAAGCATGAAAGAACTGTAGAGATAAAGAAGCAGAAAGTTGAAAGGGGAGAGAGGCAGAGAGGGACCTGGGATGGGGGAAGGGGGAGGGGGAGGGAATTACCGGAAATTGGAGAATTCAATGTTCATACCACCAGGCTGGAGGCTACCCAGACGGTAGATGAGGTGTTGCTCCTCCAACCTGAGTTTGGCCTCATCATGGCAGTAGAGGCCATGTATGGACATATCTAGATGGGAATGAGAGGCAGAGTTGAAGTGGGTGGCAACCGGGAGGTCCTGTCTATTGTGTCGTGGGTGCTCGACGAAGCGGTCCCCCAATCTGCGTCGGGTCTCACCGATGTAGAGGAGGCCGCACCGGGAGCACCGAATACAATAGACGACTCCAGCAGGCTCGCAGGTGAAGTGTTGCCTCACCTGGAAGGACTGTCTGGGGACCGGAATGGTGCTAAGCGGAGAGGTGTGGGGACAGGTATAGCATTTGCGCAGTGTTTTATCAATCCCACTACACAACCATGGGACTGAAACAAAATTGAAATACTTTATCCCACGGTCTCCTCTGGGTGGAAACAGTGACTGTAGCAACTGGTCAGCCTCTATCTTGGGGAAAGTACCTAGCACTTCCAAAATTATATTTAATTAATCCCACTGCACAATGAGTAGACTGAAATAAAATTGAGGTCAGCATCTATTTTAGTGAGAAAACATCAAAGAGATTACTTGAAAAATCAAAGGCCTGAGTACAAGCTACCAAACAGTACAAACTCCTAGATTATGCTAGAATTCAAACTGCAGCTCTCAGGTAGGTTAATGAGTCAATGAACCCCCAAGTCCACATCTAATATGAACAAACGGTATCCAATTCCTGCACTAGGAAATGTTCAGACTTTAACACAGAAGTTCCCATCATTAGCAATAATCTATTGATAGTGAAAAAAATAAAGGATCTTAAATTGCAGGGTAATAAATGATTTAAAAAATCCAAGTAGATTGCAGCCAACTTGAAAAGGTTTTTAAAAAATATTTTGAATAATTGAACAGAAATTGAGACTTGACAGGGGTATAAAAGATGATGAGGCATAGATCAAGGGGACTGCCAGAGACTTTTCCCCCCAGGGAGAAAATAAATGGCTAATACTAAGGTGATTGGAAATAATAGATAAGGTGGACAGCCAGCGCTTCTTCCCCAGGGTACCACTGCTCAATACAAGAGGATGCGGCTTAAAGGTAAGGAGTGGAAAGTTCAAGGGGGATATTAGAGGAAGGTTTTTTACTCAGAGAGTGGTTGGTGCGTGGAATGCACTACCTGAGTCAGTGGTGGAGGTAGGTACACTAGTGAAAATTAAGAGACTACTAGACAGGAAAATAGAGTAATTTAAGGTGAGGGGGTTATATGGGAGTCAGGGTTTAAGGGTCTGCACAACATTGTGGGCCGAAGGGCCTGTACTGTGCTGTATTGTTCTATGTTCTATAAGTATAAGGGGCATGCCAAAGTTAAGTTCTCCTCTTTTTACAAACAGAGTGGTGAGTGCATAGAATGCCCTCAGGGTAGTGGTGAGCTCAGCTACACTAGGGACATTTAAATAGGCACATGGATGGTAGAGAAATGGAAGGTTATTTGGGAAGGAAGGCGTAGACTGATCTTACAGTAGGTTAAAAGGTTGGCACAACATAGGCAAAGGGCCTGTACTGTTGTGAACTGATCTATGTTCTATGCTCTAGAAGTCAAGTCACTTTTATTGTCATTTCGACCATAACTGCTGGTACAGTGCATAGTAAAAATGAGAAAACGTTTTTCAGGACCATGGTGTAACATGACACAGTACAAAAAACTAAACTGAACTATGTAATAATAAAAAAAACAACAGAGAAAGCTCCACTAGACTACAGACCTACCCAGGACTGCATAAAGTGCACAAAAAAAGTGCAAGCATTTACAATAGATAATAAACAGGACAGTAGGACAAGTTGTCAGTCCAGGCTTCGGGTATCGAGGAGTCTGATAGCTTGGGGGAAGAAACTGTTACGTAGTCTGGTCATGAGAGCCCGAATGCTTCGAAGCCTTTTCCCAGATGGCAGGAGGGAGAAGAGTTTGTATGAGGGGGTGCAAGGGGACCTTCATAATGCTGTTTCCTTTGCGTATGTAGCGTGTAGTGTAAATGTCCGTGATGGCCGGAAGGAAGACCCCGATGATCTTCTCAACTGACCTCACTATCCGCTGCAGGGTCTTGCGATCCGAGACAGTGCAATTTCCAAACCAGGCAGTGATGCAGCTGCCCAGGATGCTCTCAAAATAACCCCTGTAGAATGTGATGAGGATGGGGGGTGGGAGACGGACTTCCCTCAGCCTTCGCTAGAAGTAGAGACGCTGCTGGGCTTTCTTTGCTATGGAGCTGGTGTTGAGGGACCGGGTGAGATTCTCCGTCAAGTGAACACCAAGAAATTTGGTGCTCTTTACGATCCCTACCGAGGAGCCGTCGATGTTCAACGGGGAGTGGTTGCTCCATGCCCTCCTGAAGTCAACAACCATCTCTTTCATTTTGTTCACATTAAGAGACAGGTTGTTGGCCATCAGCCGCTGCACCTCCTCTCTGTAAGCTGACTCATCATTCTTGCTGATGAGACCCACCACGGTCGTGTCATCGGCGAACTTGATGATGTGGTTTGAGCTGTGTGTTGCAGCACAGTCGTGGGTCAGCAGAGTGAACAGCAATGGACTGAGCACGCAACCCTGGGGGGCCCCTGTGCTCAGTGTGATGGTGTTGGAGATGCTGCTCCCGATCCAGACTGACAATAGACAGTAGGGGCAGGAGTAGGCCATTCGGCCCTTCTAGCCAGCACCGCCACTCACTGTGATCATGGCTGATCATACACAATCAGTACCCCGTTCCTGCCCTCTCCCCATATCCCTTGACCCCGCTATCTATAACAGCTCTACCTAACTCTCTCTTGAATGCATCCAGAGACTTGGCATCCACTGCCTTCTGGGGCAGAGCATTCCACATATCCTCAACTCTCTGGGTGAAAAAGTTTTTCCTCAACTCTGTTCTAAATGGCCTACCCCTTATTCTTAAACTGTGGCCTCTAGTTCTGGACTCACCCATCAGTGGGAACATGCTTCCTGCTTCCAGCATGTCCAATCCCTTAATAATCTTATATGTCTCAATCAGATCCCCTCTCATCCTTCTAAATTCCAGTGTATACAAGCCCAGTCGCTCCAATCTTTCAACATATGACAGTCCCGCCATTCCGGGAATTAACCTTGTGAACCTACGCTGCACTCCCTCAATAGCAAGAATGTCTTTCCTCAAATTTGGAGACGAAAACTGCACACAATACTCCAGGTGGGGTCTCACCAGGGCCCTGTACAGCTGCAGAAGGACCTCTTTGCTCCTATACTCAATTCCTCTTGTTATAAAGGCCAGCATGCCATTAGCTTTCTTCACTGCCTGCTGTACCTGCATGCTTGCTTTCATTGACTGATGTACAAGAACACCTAGATCTCGTTGTACTTCCCCTTTTCCTAACTTGACTCCATTTAGATAGTAATCTGCCTTCCTGTTCTTGCCACCAAAGTGGATAACCTCACATTTATCCACATTAAACTGCATCTGTCATACATTTGCCCACTCAACCAACCTGTCACCCTGCATTCTCATAACATCTTCCTGACATTTCACACTGCCACCCAGCTTTGCGTCATCAGCAAATTTGCTAATGTTACTTTTAATCCCTTCATCTAAATCATTAATGTATATTGTAAACAGCTGCGAACCTTGCAGTACCCCACTGGTCACAGCCTGCCATTCCGAAAGGGACCCGTTAATCGCTTCTCTTTGTTTCCTGTCAGCCAGCCAATTTTCAATCCATGTCAGTACTCTGCCCCCGATACCATGTGCCCTAATTTTGCCCACTAATCTCCTATGTGGGACTTTATCAAAAGCTTTCTGGAAGTCCAGGTACACTACATCCACTGGCTCTCCCTTGTCCATTTTCATAGATACATGCTCAAAAAGCTCCAGAAGATTAGTCAAGCATGATTTTCCCTTCATAAATCCATGCTGACTCGGACTGATCCTTCTGAGGTCTCCCAGTCAGGAAGTCTAGGATCCAGTTGCCAAGGGAGGTGTTCAGGCCCAGTAGGCTCAGCTTTCCAATCAGTTTCTGAGGGATGATTGTGTTGAATGCTGAACTGAAGTCTACGAACAGCATCCGAACGTATGTGTCTTTTTTGTCCAGGTGGGTTAGGGCCAGGTGGAGGGTGGTGGCAATGGTGTAGTCTGTTGAGTGGTTGGGACGGTACGCATGATATGCCTCATGATGAGCCTCTCGAAACACTTCATGATGATGGATGTGAATGTGACTATCAAAATGATAGTCATTTAGGCAGGACACTGAAGACTTCTTCGGCACGGGGACGATGGTGGCGCTGCTCAGGCAGATGTTGAAGATGTCAGTGAGAACATCTGCTAGTTGGTCTGCACATCCTCTGAGCACTCTACCAGGGATGTTGTCTGGTCCAGCAGCCTTCCATGGGTTGATCCTGCACAGGGTTCTTCTCACGTCGGCCACGGTGAGACACAGCAACTGGTCATTTGTAGGAGGGGTGGACTTCCTCGCCGCCATGTCATTTTCCGCCTCAAACCGGGCGTAGAAGTTATTCAGTGCATCTGGGAGGGAGGCATCACCTGCACAGTCAGGTGATGTTGTCCTGTAATTGGTGATGTCCTGGATGCCCTTACACATGTGCCACGTGTCGCCACTGTCCTGGAAGTGGCTGTGGATTAGCCGGGTGTGTGCACGCTTTGCCCCTCTGATGGCTCGGGACAGTTTGGCCCTTGCTGTTGTTAGAGCTGCCTTGTCGCCCGCTCTGAAGGCGGAGTCGCGGGACCTCAGCAGCGCACGCACCTCTGCGGTCATCCATGGCTTCTGGTTGGCACGTATAGTGATGGTCTTGGACAGAGTAACATCATCAATGCACTTGCTGATGTAGCTGGTCACTGATGCCGTGTACTCCTCTAAGTTGGTAGAGTCGCCATCGGTTGCAGCCTCCCTGAACATGTGCCAGTCAGTGTGCTGAAAGCAGTCTTGAAGAGCAGAGGTGGCTCCTGCTGGCCAGGTTTTCACCTGCTTCTGAACTGGTCTGGAGCGCCTGACCAGCGGTCTGTATGCTGAAGTGATTCTGATCAGGACTTTACTCAGTGATCTGTTCAAATAACAAATTCAGAGCACTTGCTCATACAGTCAAGTACACTTTTTAAAATGAAATCCCTTTACTAAAATCACAAAGTCTCCAATGGGCTAAGCTCCCAGCAGGAGCCCTGTCTTCAATAACCATCAAAGGAAGATATCACACCCACCTTGAAAGATCTAGACCAGACCTGCAGCTACGTGCGGCCATAGCTTTGAAAGAGACCTGTATTTTGGCAAACAGTGAAAGGAACACTGGTCCAATTTGATATGCTGCATTGTAATTGTTAATTCTGCATATTGCACTCACATCCATCATCATGAAGTGTTTCCTGAGGCTCGTGATGAGGCATATCAAGACCCTGCTGCCCCCCTCACTGGACCCCCTGCAGTTTGCGTACCGTCCCAACCACTCAACAGACTACGCCATTGCCACCACCCTCCACCTGGCCCTAACCCACCTGGACAAAAAAGACACGTACATTCGAATGCTGTTCATAGACTTCAGTTCAGCATTCAACACAATCTTCCCTCAGAAACTGATTGGTAAGCTGAGCCTACTGGGCCTGAATACCTCCCTCTGCAAATGGATGCTAGACTTCCTGACTGGGAGACTTCAGTCAGTCCGGATCGGGAGCAGCATCGCCAACACCATCACATTGAGCACGGGGGCTCCCCAGGACTGCGTGCTCAGTCCACTGCTGTTCACTCTGCTGACCCATGACTGTGCTGCAACACACAGCTCGAACCACATCATCAAGTTCGCTGATGACATGACCGCACCCCTTACACAAACTCTTCTCCCTCCTGCCGCCTGGGAAAAGGCACCAAAGCATTCGGGCTCTCACGATCAGACTGTGCAACAGTTTCTTCCCCCAAGCTATCAGACTCCTCAATACAAGCTCCTCAGTCCAGAGCCTAGACTGACACCTTACTGCCCTATTGTCTTGTTTATTATTTATTGTAACGCCTGCACTGTTTTGTGCACTTTATGCAGTCCTGGTTAGGTCTGTGGTCTAGTGTAGTTTTTTTTCTGTGGTTTTTTTTTGGTAGTTCAGTCTAGTTTTCTAGTTTTTGTACTATGTCATGTAACACCATGGTCCTGAAAAAACATTGCCTCATATGTATTGCACTAGCAGTTATGGTTGAAATGACAATAAAAGTGACTTGACTTGACTTGATATTGACTTTTCATTCACCCTCACAACTCAGCTCCAACTTCCCGCAGTGAAGTCTGTGCTGCTTCAGTACCCTCTTGGTACTGCAGCAAATACAAACAAATCAGTAGGTTTCAGAGGGTAAATTGCATTTTCTCTTCAAATTTGCAAATGACAGTTTCTGTGTAGACATGTTCAAACTGTAGGTACAATTAGAACGTAAGGCATGGAACAGTACAGCACAGGGTCAGGCCCTTTGTCCAATGGCACAACATCTTGTGTTCTTTGGGCCTTTTGTATTTGCCCCAGGCAGCATATTCCAGGCACTCATTATAGTGTAAAAGAACTTTGCCCCACACCTCTCCCTAGGCCTCGCCCCATCTCATCTTAAATGTATGCCCTCTGGTAAAGATACTAGCTGTCTACTCTATCTATACCTCTCATAATCTTATACACTTCTATCAGGTCTTCTCTCAGCCTCTGGTACTCCAGAAAATAAAAAAAAACAATTTGTACAACCTCTCCTTACAGCACACACCTTCTAATTAGGACAGCATCCTTGTAAACAACCTCTGCACCCTCTCTAAAGCCTCCACAACCTTCCTATAATGAGGAGAATAGAGCTGAATGCAGCCAAACTAGAGTTTTATGAAGCTACAACATAAATTCCTGACTCTTGAACTCAGTTCCTCGATTAATAAATGCAAGCATGCCATAGGTTTTGTTCACTCTCAATCTGTGTAGCCATTTTCAGGGAGCGATGAATTTGGACTTACAGATCCCTCTGCTCAACACTAAGGGTCTACCATTAACTGTGTATTGTCTCCTGACACTTGATCTCCCAAAATGAAAAACACTTCATATCTGGATGGGTTAAACTCCATTTGTCATTTCTCTACCCATTTCTGCAACTAATCTACAACCTTGCTGTATTCTTTGCCAGTCTTCTACACTATCCACAACACCACCAATCTTCGTATTATCTGCAAACTTAATAACCCGCTCACCTATGTTTTCATCCAGGTCATTCACCAACAGCAGATGTCCTAGTACAGATCCTTGCGGAACACCACTAGTCACAGTCTTCCAGCCAGAATTAGTCCCATCAGCCACAACTCTGTTTTCTATGGGCAAGCCAATTCACCATGGATCCCGTGCAATCTTCATTTTGTGGACGAGTCTTCAATGAAGGACTTTGTCAAATGCCATCTTAAAAATGTATGCAGGTAACATCCACAGCTTTATCTTTGTCACCTCCTCAAAAATCTCAAACAAGTTAGAAAGATACAACATGCCCCACACAAAGCCATGCAAATTCTACCCCTAAAGATTACTTTACAACCACAGATACGAGACTCACCGGTCTATAGTTTCCGGGATTATCCCTATTTCTTTTCTTGAATTATGTAACTACTATTCACCAGTCCTCCAGGACCTCACATGCAGCTAGAAAGGATACGAAGATATTCGTTTAGGCCCCTGCAATCTCATCTCTTGCTTCTCTCAATAACCTGGCTGTAGCCCATCAGGTCCTGTTCACCTTAATGTTCTTTACGATACTCCACACTACCTCCTTCTTTATCTCAAAGTGTCTTAGCTAATTACTAAGTTCCACACTAATCTCCCAGTCTTCAATCTCCTTCCCCTTGGTAAATACTGATGCAAAGTACTCATTTAGGACCTCACCCACATCCTTGATCTCCAAGCACATGTTCCCTCCTTTATCCTTGAGTGGTCCTACCCTAATCTCAGTTATCCTCTTGTCCCTGATGTAGAATTGCACAATTAGCTTACAACTCTTGAACTCAATCCCCTAACTAATGAAGGCCAACACACCATATACCTTTTAACTACCCTATAAACTTGTGTGGAAACTTTAAGGGATTTATGGATGTAGACCCCCAAGGTCCCACTGTTCTTCCATACTGTTAAGAATTCTGCCATTAACCTTGTGCTCTGCTTTCAACTTTGACCTTCCAAAGTGCACCAATGCACACTTTTCCAGATTTAATTCTTATCTGCCACTTCTCAGCCCAGCTCTGTATCCTATCAACATCCTGTTGTAAACTCTGATAACCATCACAACTCCACCAGTCTTCATACCATAAAGAAACAATAAGAGATTTCAGTAGGATCATGCCTTTTGATCACTTGTCTTCTAATCTCATGGCTGAAACTAGGTGATGGCAACCCTTGGTGATGCATTTGATTCCTGTAAGATTTCCTAGTCAGTTATCCCCACTGAGACCTTCTATTAAATGGCAGAGTCCTCCCATCACACAGTTTGACTTCTCCTGAAACCCCTATCCGCACTCTTGTTACAGATCACCAGTCCAATGCCCACCAGGTAAGGTACCTTCACAAAGAGGAACACAGTACAGAAACATGCCTTTTGGCTCAAATTGTCTATGCTGACAAAGATGCCAGACTAAGTTGGTTCAATATGCCTGTACTTGATCCCTATCTCCCTAAAATTTTCCTATCCACTGACCTGTCCAAATGTCTATTACACTCACTTCAACAACTTCCCTGGCAGGTCATTCCACATACAGTAAGAAGTTGTATCTCAGGTCTCTTAAATCTCTCTCCTTCTTTATCTTGAAATCTCAACTTCTTTTTGATTATCTTTCCTTGAGCAAAGCACTATGCCCCATCTATGCCCCTCATGATTCTATACCTCCCTATTCACGTTCCATAACTTTGCCCTCTTCACCTCTAGCACTAGTACCGTGACTTGTACAATTTTTTTTCCCCAAACCCTAGCTTCCTTGCACCTGCTGACTCTCTGTCTTGTTTCAAGGAAGTGTCTGCACAAGGAAATGTGGGTGATGGTAGCAGATTCTACAAGGATCACAAACATTAGATTCTAGCTTCAAAATCAATTTTTTGCTTTGTCTTGTTGGATTTTTCCAATGAAACAAAAGCCACAACAGCAGTGTATTTTGGTTTCTTCTCTCAGTCTCTCTACTCTGTGTGAGCAGTAGCTTGGCCGTTCCCAGAGCACGGGGCAAGGCAGTTTCCAGTGAAAAGAAGCAATTACCTTTGCAGATCCAAAGTACCACATGGCTTGGACATCTTGATGCTCAACCAGGAATTTGGTCAGATGATCTCGTGATCCAGTCAGAATGTTCACAACGCCAGCTGGAAGATCGGAGGTTTCAAAGACCTACGTGAAGAAAACGAAAGCTCACCAGTTGGCCTGACACAGCACGTCTTTCCTACAAAGATCAATGAGTTGTAGAGTCAGGATTATAAAGCAGTGAATCAGGCCCATCTTGTCCAAGCTGATTATGATGTCTATCTGAGCTAACACCATTAGCCTGCACTTGGACCACATTCCTCTACTGCAGCACTGCGGTACCATGGCGATGGGGGCTACGCTCTCACAGCACCAGCGACCCGGGTTCAATTCCACCACCATGTGGGATGCATTTCAGCATTCTCCCCAAGACCGCATGGGTTTCCTCCAGGGTGCTCCTGTGCTGCTCATTGATTCAAAATGCATTTTTACTCTTATGTTTCAATGTACATGGGACAAATGAAGCTAATCTTTTTTTAAAGCTTTAAATGAAATGAGTACAGTTAAGTACAATGCACAGCATGGACCCAAAAAAGTTGAAAGACCTGTTTCTCTGCCATACAACTCTGTAAGTGGCATACACCAACATGATTTTAAAACTTACCCAAAATTATCATAGAACAACATTACATCAGTGTTTAACCGCTAATTATTAGATTAACTCCAGCTGGGCTACAGCTTCATTGGGCAATACATTTCCTCTGCACATTGAACCACCCATTCAATAAATAATGAGGAGGAAAGCTTAGACTTCAGGAAGATAGCAGTGGTCTGGTCAATTAGACAGACAAATGGCAAGTGCAATTTAGTCCCGGTAGTACACTTGGGGGAGTGATTTATTTATCACATGCACATCAAAACACACAGTAAAATGCGTCATTTGCGTTAACAACCAACACAACCTAAAGCTGTGCCCGGGCAGCCCGCAAGTGTCACCACACATTCCAATGCCAACATACCATGTCCACGATGCTTGGCAGAATACAACAAGTGGGAATGCAACAAGCAACAAGTCAACAACAGCAAAACAAGGCCTTTTACTCCCTCCCACCCACATACACAAACGGGCAGCCTCCAGTGTCCAGGTTTCAGCCATCCAGCTTCCACCTCTGGATTTCAGTTCAACCTTCGGGTGAATGGATATAAACGATAAATGGTGAATGGTGACTAAAGCTTCCAGTGAAACCTGAATGTGCAACAGGTCAATAAATGCTCAATAAAACAGAAGACTAGAATATAAGAGAAGGGAGGGTATGCTAAAATCAGATTTAACATTTCTTAGGCCATTGGCACAGCAGCATCATTAGGCTATTCAGCCCATCAAATCTGCTCCGACCTTCAATCATGGCTGATCCCAGATCCCACTCAATCCCATACACCAGCCTTCTGGACATTTCCTTTGATGCCTTGACCAATCAAGAAAGTATCAACTTCCACCTTAAATACAGGTGGCCCCAGTTTTCCAAATGTTCGCTTTACGATAGCTCACTGTTACGAAAGGCCTACATTAGTACCTCTTTTCGCTAACCAAAGAGGGTTTCAGCTTTTACGGAAAAAAGACGCCTGCTTTATACTTGTGTTTACCCTGCGAAAGACTACCCTGACCTTGAAGCCTTGTGCAGGCAGTTGTGTGCGCATGTGTGAACGTGCATACGCGTGTACGTGCGTACGCATGAACGTACGTAGGTGTGCACATGCATAGGCGTGTACATGCCAATTTTTTTTCTCCAGGTCGATTTTGGCTCGCTGTCTTTCTGATTTTGTTAAGTGAAAGTACACCTTGCATACAATATTTCTACTTTATATAGGCTATGTATTTATCATACCATTCCTGCTTTTACTATATGTTCGTGTTATTTTAGATTTTATGTGTTATTTGGTATGATTTGGTGGGGTTTTTTTGGGTCTGGGAACGCTCAAAAAATTTTCCAATATAAATTAATGGTAATTGCTTCTTCGCTTTACGACATTTCAGCTTACACACGGTTTCATAGGAACGCTCTACCTTCAGATAGCGGGGGAAACCCGTACATGCATTGGCTTGGCCTCTGTGGCAGAGCATTCCACAGATTTACTACTCTCTGGCTAAAAACAAATTCCTCCTTACCTCTGTTCTAAAGGGTCGCCCCTCAATTTTAAGGCTGTGCCCTCTAGTTCTGGATACCCTCACCATAGGAAACATCCTCTCCACTTCCACTCTTCTAGTCACTACACTGTAGAAAAGATGAGTTTATACTGGAGAAATACAAAGGAGATTTAGGAAGGTGTTGTCAGTAGTGTTAAGCTATAGCCAAGAGGATTTATTGGATTTGTAAGGGTTGCTTAACTTGCAATAGAGGCAGCTGCTGGGAGACTTGACCAAGGTGCCCAACATTAACGAGAAGCCTTGATAAAGTAAACAGCGAGGATCAATTTCTCATTTTAAAAAAAGTCAAAACCCAGGGTTAATTAAAGCAACTAGATAACAATGAAATGAGCAAAACAAGTTTATCTCCCTCAAAGAATGTTGGGGTTCTGGAACTGAGCAAGAAGAAATGGCACAGGCGGAAATCCTTAGCACACTTAATCAGCGTGTGAATATGACTTAAGATGCCATCACCGACAGACTGCGGTCATGGTTTTTAAAATGGAATAAAGCTGGGCAGTTATTGTTTCTACTGGCACAGACATGTTCTCTGGAAAATAACTAATGATTTACGGGACTATGGAAATAGATGCTATTGTTATTGGCAAGAGAAACTACAAATTAATTGACAGCACCGAGCGGGCATGTAGAGACAGCTCAAGCAAATTATGAGCTCAAATCTCATTCTGTAGATGGTTCTACATGAACCATAACAAGTCATGATTATTTAATGCGGGATTTAAAATATAGCACTTCTCCCACGCATACATTCAATCAGACATACATACACTAATTAGTAAGTGCCACTCATGGTATAAACAATGCATTTAATACAATGTTTCTATCTATTAAGAGAACAGAAATCTATCTGAATAACTGGTATCCATGAAGTCTATAGATCAGACACTGTAAGTTGAAGACACATAAAACACATGTAGCTTATTTAACCTCTTTCAGGCAGAGCGAAACAGTGGCAGCTCTTCTCCACGTGCACTGATGACCCAAATGCAAGTTATGAGATAGCACATCAATGTCAGGGGGTGCAAATAATTCGGAAAATGTGCAGCTCAGGTGGTTGACAGTTGGGTGGAATTGTTCTCCAATCTTGACAAGTCACTTACAAGCTTTTCATCACCGTTCAAGGAGACATCATCAGTGCGTCATTAATTGTGGTGTGTCTTCCGATTGCTTTGCCTTTATATATTTATCAATCAGCTGATTGATCGTCATTGCAGAAACTCCATTGTGAGGTAGGGAGGAGAGGTCATTGAGAATTGGTTGCATGGCGAACTTCATGCAATGTGGTCTGGAATTTTGCCTGCATTGGCTCATAAACAGTTTCAAGGTCTACATGTCTGTTTAAGGAATTGTTTGCGGGAAACCAGGTTCTAGGAATTCTCATTCCTAGAAGCGCGCCACATGTTTGCTTGCGTCATGACATTCACAGATGCCGAGTCAAATTTCTGCCCCTCTCGATCTTCAAGGATTAAGACTGGATAAAGACATGCCGCTTTACCACCAGTTGACGTTCACAGATCCTTGATGATAGCTTTCTCCTAGTTTGACCAACGTAATATTTGCTGCAGTCCCCAAGATTTTGGATTTTGGTCTTTTCCAATAGCTTTGTTCGTTTTCTTGGTCTGCAAAGTACTCTACTCTGCTGTTGGCTTATGCGAGACCAAAATTCTATGTTCTTGGAAGAGTTGGACCATCATTTTCGAGATATTTTGAATGTATGGAAGGACAATCCATTTGGCCGCTTCTTGGTCGATGCCTCGTAATCTGCTGAGTTCCTCCAGCTTTTTGTGTGTGTTGCTTTGAAAACTTTTTTTTTATATGAGAGGCATTGATCATGTGGATAGTCAGAGGCTTTTTCCCAAGACTGAAATGGCTAACAAAAAAGGTGCTTTGAAGTAGGTACAGAGGAGATATCAGGGGTAAGTTGTTTTTTTTTAAACACAGAGAGTGGTGAGAACATGGAATGGGCTGCCAGTGACGGTGGTGAAGGCGGATACGATAGTGTCTTTTGAGAGTCTCCTGGATAGGTACATGGTGCTTAGAAAAATAGAGGGCTATGGGTAACCCAAGGTAATTTCTAAAGTACATGTTTGGCACAACATTGTGGGCCAAAGGGCCTGTATTGTGCTGTAGCTTTTCTATGTTTCTATGTTTTATTTTCACAGCAGGAGCTCTATATATTACAAATATGACAAATATCAATTATATGCAAACTTAACATAAACTTTATATATGAAATAAACAAAGATAAATATAATGATATTGGTGCAAGTTGAGGCAGAGATAAAGAAATCTAGTTTGAGGTAGTATTTCAGAACAGTTCAAGAACTTGTGGGAAAGAAGCTGTTGTTGAACCTTAGTCTCCTGCATCTCCTGCTTGATAACAGCATGAAGAGAAGGCCATGCAAAACTTACACTGCAGGTACTAACTATAATCAACCACTCTTTAGATCTCTCATTCTAAGAAACCACTCTATGATGAGCGCCCAGGGCAAATGTTTAGTCCATCTGTGTGCTCTGACAGCAGCTCTACCTCATTAAAAGTTTGAGGAGACTGGTATGTCACCAAAGACTTCTGCAAATTTCTACAGTTATACTGTGTAGAACATTCTGACTGGTGCGGGGCCTGCAATGCACAGGATTGCAAGATGCCACTGAGGGTCGGGATATGTCCTCCTTGTGTTGAGCCTTAAGACCCACACTCAATGTTTTAAGAATAGCTTCTTCCCCTCCACCATCAGATTCCTGATGGTCCATGTAACCATGAAGACTACCTCATTATTAGTCTTTCGCATTTATTTATGAAATTTTGTAAATTATAGCCATTTTATGTATTGCACTCCAGAGCTGCTGCAAAATAACAGATTTCACGACAAACATCAATAATAATCCTGATTCTGATTCTGATTCTGAATTTGAAGCTGCTTGAGTTAATCTCACTCTTGTCCTCACAACTAATTGCTACCTCAGCTTTTCAACATGGGCTTTTAGATAGAGGCAGAAACAACTGTTCGACCAGATCCAGTGCAGGAATATCTAGGGCGACCCAGACGGAAAAATTACCACAGCCCTTAAGAAATAAGAGCCCATTACATAAAAAGAATGTAGAACACAGAAAAGGACAGCACAGTGCAAGCCCTTCAGCCCACAATGTTGTGCTGAACTTTTAATCTACTCAAATATCAATTTCACCCTTCCCTCCCACATAGCCCTCCATTTTTCTTCATCCATGTGCCTAATAGTTCTTTAAACACCCCTATTGTATCTGTGTCTACCATCACCTCAGGCAGGATGTCCCATGCACCCACCACACTCTGCCAGGGGTGGTGGTAGAGGCAGATACATTAGGGCCATTTAAGAAACTCTAAGATAAGCACATAGATGAAACAAAAGTAGAGTGTTTTGTTGGGGGGTGGAGAGGGGGCAAAGGGTGGAGAGATATCCAGGGCCTGATGAGGTGTTCCCTCAGACATTTTGGAAGGTTAGTACTGAAATTCCAGGGGCCACAGGTGAGCACTGGAGGACAGGAAGATAGTATATGTTGTCCCATTGCTCCAGAAAGGTTTTAAGAACAAACCAAGAAACAAAAGGGCAGTGAGCCTGAGATCAGTTGTGGATAAATTATTGGAAAGTATTATAAAATACAGGGCATAGAAATATTTGGATAAACAGGGATATCGCTTAGTGCGTGCTAGGTCATGTCTAACCAATCTTAAGAGTTTTTTGAGGTTACAAGGAATGTTGATGAAGAAAATGGGGTGGACATTGCCTATATGGACTTCATCATTTGACAAGGTCCCACATGGGAGGCCAGAAAGTTCAGTCGCTTGGCATTCAAGATGAGCTAGTAACTGGATTCAGCATTGGAGTGGGAGAAGCCAGAGAGTGGTAGTAGATGACAGTCTCTCTGAGGCTCTCTGAGTCTCTCTGAGTGTGATCAGTGGTGTGCCACAGGGATCGGTGCTGGGTCCACTGTTGTTAGTCATCCATATTAATGATCTGGATGATAATGTGGTAAACTGGATCAGCAAATTTGTGGATGACACCAACACTGGGGATGTAGTGGACAGAAAGAAAGGCTATCAAAGCCTTAAGCATGATCTCAACCAGTCAGAAAATTAGGCTGAAAATGCAGACAAGTGTGAGGTGTTACAAATTGGGAGAAAAAAAACCAGGGTAGGACATACACAGTGAATGGAAGGGCACTGAGGAATAACGGTAAAACAGAAGTATTTGGGAATACAGATTAATAATTCCTTTAAAGTGGCATCACAGATAGATAGGGCCGTAAACAGAGCTTTTGACAAATTGGCCTTCATTAATCAGAGTACTGAGTGCAAGAGTTGGGATGTCATGTTGAAGTTTTGTAAAATGTTGGTGAAGGCAAATTTTGAGCAGTTGTTGTCACCTGCCTTTAAGAAGATATCAAAAAGATTGAAAGAGTGCAGAGAAAATTTACAAAAATGCTGGGACTTGAGAACTTGAGTTATAGGAAAAGGTTAAATAGGCTAGGACTTCATATGGAGCACCAGGAAAATGAGAGGTTTACAAAATTGAGGGATATAGAAAGGATAAATACATGCAGGCTTTTTCCCCTGAGGTTAGGTGAGACTATAACTAGAGGTCAAGGGTTTAGGGTGAAAGGAGAAATATTTAAGGAGAACATGAGGGGAACTTCTTCACTCAGAGGGGGGCGCGGGTACAGCAGTAGTAGTTGATATGGGTTTGAGTGCCACATTTAACATTTATGGTAGTGTTCTATAACTATCAGTTTTACTGCAGTAAGTGAAGTGTGACTGTGAGAAGTTCTAAGTAGAGGCTATGCAACGGTTCAATTATCGCAGCACAAACCAAATTAGGTTCTAATTGTCTGTACCTGATAGAGTTCCAAAGCTGGCAGAGGATACCTCTCACTGGGGACAATGACAACCACATTCCCTCGAACGATCGCCGGGGCGAAGAGACTGACAAAGCTGAGCAGAGGGGTCTCATCTGGGCACGCAATGCCTATCACCCCAACGGACTCTCGAATCATGATTGTCGCTCCATAAAGCTGCGTCTCCTGAAAGAGAAACAAACTTGTTTTATTGCTGACACCTCTTAGCCCTTCTAACACTGAACCTTAAATACTTGAGAAAACTCTACCGCATTGAAAGGATTGAGGCAGTACAACACAAGAGATTCTACAGATGCTGGAAATCCACTGTAAGACTCAAAATGCTGGAGGAACTCAGCAGGTCAGGCAGCATGGATGGAGAGGAATAAATGGGCAACATTTCGGGCCAAAATCCTTCAATAGGCTTTACACAATAAAGAGAATTGAACAAGCAGATTGTTATCTCCAGTAAACAGTAAGTTTGTAATGTAAAAATGACTCAGCGCTCCTGAATACCCTGGAAAGTTCATAAACTTTCATACAAAGGCGTATCACCTGAAATACTAAGCAATCTAATCTAGATATATCAGCCACAGAATGGTGCAGCTCGAAAGATGATTTTGTCAGTGCTAATTCATCCCAAGAGCTAAATATATACTTCAGCCTACTTGAAGCATTCACCTCCAGGTTTTCCCACTTGGAGTTGCTTTCACCTTGTTCACTGACGAGTCCAAGACAGTGACCCTGCAGTAAGCACACATCAGCCAAAGGCTCTGTATCAACTAAACTTCAAAGTTTAAAGTGAATTTGCTACCCATACATAAATTTCACTGTATACTATCCCGAGACTGATCTTCTTGCAAACAATCACAGTAGAACAAAGAAATACAAAAGAAATAAATACTACACACAAAGACTGGCAAGCAAACAATGTGCAAATGTCGACAAACTGCAGATACAAAAGAACAAATATAAATAAATAATACTACGGACATGCTGTAGAGTACTTAAGGTGAGTCAATAGGTTGTGAAAATCGATTCAGTGTTGAGGTGAGTTAAGTTATCCACGCTGATTCAGGAGCCTGATAGTTGAACATAATAGCTGCTCCTAAACCTGGTAACCCCTCTTTCTGCTTTCCGCAGGGATCGCTCCCTACATGACTCCCTTGTCCACTCGTCCCCCTCAATCCCATCCCACCGATCTCCCTCCTGGCTCTTATCCTTGTAAGCGTAACAAGTGCTACACCTGCCCTTACACTTCCTCCCTCACCACCATTCAGGGCCCCAGACAGTCCTTCCAGGTGAGTCGGCTGGTGTGGTATACTGTGTCCAGTACTCCTGGTGCAGCCTTTTACATATTGGTGAGACCCGACGCAGACTGGGAGACTGTTTCGCTGAACACCTACGCTCTGTCCGCCAGAGAAAGCAGGATCTCCCAGTGGCCACACATTTTAATTCCACGTCCCATTCCCATTCTGATATGTCTATCCATGGCCTCCTCTACCGTCAAGATGAAGCCACGCTCAGGTTGGATGAACAACACCTTATATTCAGTCTGGGTAGCCTCCAACCTGATGGCATGAACATTGATTTCTCTAATTTCCGTTAATGCCCCTCCTCCCCTTCTTACACCATCTCTGATTTATTTATTTCCCCCCTCCTTTTTTTCCCTTTCTCTCTCTGCCCATCACTCTTTGCCTGTTCTCCATCTCCCTCTGGTGCTCCCCTCCCCCTTTCCTTCTCCCTAGACCTCCCGTCCCATGATCCTTTCCCTTCTCCAGCTCTGTATCCCTTTTGCCAATCACCTTTCTGGCTCTCAGCTTCACCCCACCCCCTCCTACTTTCAATCTCTTACTATCTTTACTTTCAGTTAGCCCTGACGAAGGGTCTCAGCCCGAAACATCGACAGTGCTTCTCCCTATAGATGCTGCCTGGCCTGCTGCGTCCCACCAGCATTTTGTGTGTGTTGCTTGAATTTCCAGCATCTGCAGATTTCCTCGTGTTTGCGTTCCTAACCCAGGTGTTGTGGGACATAAAGCATCTGTACTTCTTCCAGCAGTAGTAGTGAGAAGAGAGCATTGTCTGGCAGATGGTAGATCTTGATGATGGATACTGCTTTCTTGTGGCAGTGTCCATTGTAGATGAGCTCAATGGTGGGAAGGGCTTTTCCTGTGATGGACTGGCCGTTGTCAGCATTTGTTGCAGGCTTTTCTGTCTTGAGCATTGGTGTTTCCATACCAGGCTGATATGCAACCATAGAACATTACAGCACAGAAACAGGCCTTTTGGCCCTTCTTGGCTGTGCCAAACCATTTTTCTGCCTAGTCCCACTGACCTGCACCTGGCCCATATCCCTCCATACACCTCTCATCTATGTACTTGTCCAAGTTTTTCTTAAAATGTTAAAAGTGAACCTGCATTCACCACTTCAAATGGCAGCTCATTCCACACTCCCACCACTCTGTGTGAAGAAGCCCCCCCCCCCCACTGCTCCCTTTAAACTTTTCCCTCTTCATCCTTAATCCATGTTCTGTTTTTTTTTCTCCCCTAGCCTCAGTGGAAAAAGCCTGCTTGCATTCACTCTATCTAATTTTATACACCTCAATCAAGTCTCGCCTCATTCTTCTACAATCCAGGGAATAAAGTCCACCTATTCAACCTTTCTCTGTAACTCAGTTTCTCAAGTCCTGGCAACATCCTTGTAAACCTTCTCTGCACTCTTTCAACCTTATTAATATCCTTCCTGTAATTCGGTGACCAAAACTGCACACAATACTCCAAATTCGGCCTAACCAATGTCTTATACAACCTCACCATAACATTCCAACTCTTATACTCAATACTTTGATTTATAAAGGCCAATGTACCAAAAGCTCTCTTTACGACCCTATCTACCTGTGACGCCACTTTTAGGGAATTTTGTATCAGTACTCCTAGATCCCTCTGTTCTACTGCACTCCTCAGTGCTCTACCATTTACCTTGTATGTTCTACCTTGGTTTGTCCTTCCGAAGTGCAATACCAGTCTTGATAATCTCCACTCTGCATCTATACAAGCTTTGTCACTAGCCACTGACCTCACCCTGACCAGATGTAGGAAACTCGATATGTCTGGAGTTACCTCTCAAACATAATTGTCAAAGTTCACAATTTCAGTGGTATAGTTGAAACTATGGATGCTGGAACCAGGAGCAACAAACAATCTGCTGGAAAACTTAGTGGGTCAAGCGCCATCTGTGGGGATGTGGGGTGCTGTGGAGGTTGGGATTAGGAATTGTCGAAATTGTCAACCATTACTAGACTATAACCAAATTCAAGACTAAAGCATATTTTTCCCAGCTCATACATTGCTCCTGCCCTTCCTGGGAAGTTTTTACCTCCCATGCATATGGACACTTATTAAACCTTTCTTTAATATTTTATTTTAAGATAAAATCAATGGAATTGGTGAACTGCTACAGTACAAGAAGTGACTGTCTGCCCCAAATGGACTTTGCCATTTTGGAGTAGATTATCCAGTCAGTTCCTTTATTCAACACAGTCAAGGCATTATCTGCACAAAGAAAAGCCACAGCTTCTCTCTCTGTAATTGAAGTAATTATCGCTGGTAGAACCTCAGTCATGCTGAGGCCTTAACATAGTTTACAAAGCATGATATGTGAAATTGGATACATCTACCCTGGCAAGGGTCAAGTAATAACTTATAAACACCTCAATGTGCTGTGGTCTTCGTTAAGAGTCATCTAGCATGGAAAAGACCCTACTTGTTCATGTTGCCCAAGCCAGTCTCATATTCCTTTAAACCTTTCCTATACATGTAACCATCCTCTACGGTGTAATGTTTTATGCTCCACATTACTATGAACAAATAACCACCATGATTAGTGACAGCAGCCACCACTATAAGCATTTACGCACTGCACCAGTGCAGTAGCTGCAGTGTGCAAATTCAATAAAATGCGCTGCAGTCACTTGCTGCAGCTGCACTGCTAGCACCTCCTAACTGGGCAGCATTTACCATACGAGCGGCACCAGCCATCCAATACCACAAAATGGATGTTCCTCAAAAATGTACGTTATCCTGATTTGGGAATATAATCTCGACTGGAGGGGTGACTAGGCCTCTGTGGGTAGCACAGGAATTTCTCAGCTCCGGCAACCCAGGTTCCGACCTGACCGTCCTTCAGTGATATAGAACACAATACCAAATTACAAACCCTTCAGCTCACAATGTTGTGTTGACATTATGAGCTACTCCAAGATCAATCTAACGCTTCCCTTTTAAATAACCATCCATTTTCTTTCACCCATGTGCTTTTCTGAGAGTTTCTTAAATGCCCCTACCACCACACCTGCAGCACTTTCAATGCACTTACGAATCCCTGTGTAAAAAAAAAACTTACCTCTGACGTTCCCCCTATACTTACCCCAATCATCTTAAAGTTATGCCCTCTTGCTATTACGCCCTGGGAAAACACCTCTGGCTATCCACTCAATCTATGCCTCTTATCATCTTGTACACCCCTATCAAGTCACCTTTCATGCTCCTTCGCTCACTAAATGTGCCCTCATACGACATACTCTCTAATCCACACAGCATCCTGGTAAATCCTCTTTGCACACCCCCTAAAGTGCCAACATCCAATGGGGGAGCCAGAACTGAACACAATATACCAAGCGTGGTCTTACCAGAGTTTTATAGAGTGGCAACATTGCCTCATGTCTTTGGAACATAATCCCCACATTTGTGCACCATTTGCATGTTCTCTTTGTGACCATATGGGCTTGCCCAATGGAGCTCTGGTTACACACCCCGAAGTCACATTGGCCATGATAAATAGACCCTAACGTGGAGCTAAGTTGTCAAACCCAGGGGATAGTTGATGGGAATGTGGGAGAGTATGTTAAAAGGAACATTAGTTAAGGAATGGGATTGCTTAGAGTCAACACAGACTCAATGGACCAAATAATCTCCTATGTCATAATGAAACATGAAAACTATTTCATTCGTCCCTGCATGGATGACATACACTTTAGCATTCTCACCTGGACAGTGCCCCCGTACTTGTCACAATAGGCGGCCCAATAGAATAGTCTCTCGATACAGGCATCTACTTCCCATCCAGCCTCCTCGATACCGACGCCAGTCAGAGAACTCAGTCCTTGAGACACCTCGTGCCGACGCAACTCCAGGTTCTCAGCCAAATAGTAGATGATCTGAGCCCGGTTGTGGGCAGCTCGCTTCCCCCAGCTGCAAAAATGAAACAAAGTATTTCACTGTCATGCCTTCGGCTATCTGCACTGTAGCGTGGTGGCTAGCGGACCGCTTTATGGCATCAGCTGTAAGGTCGGGATTCAATTCCTGCCACTGTCTGGACGTGCTCCTCCCCGTGATCACAGAGTGTTCCAGTTCCCCCTTAGACGTACAGGTTATGGTTATTAAAATGTGGGCATGCTGCTTGCGCGAGAAGCATTGCAACTCTTGCAGGCTGCCCCCGACACATCCTTGGCCTATGTTGGACTTTGAATAGAATGGCGCATTTCAAATGTACGTTTCAATGCACGTGTGACAAATAAAGCTCACCGTTATATCTTTATCGTTTCTTCTTTAGATTATCATCCAATTTATTACTGATCACTTTCAGCAACAACCCGATTCCAATTAATCCAAATTATCGGGGTGGATCATGTGAGAAGATCACTGTTGTTCTATTATTTAGTGTGATTCCAACCGACGTGAACTTCGCCAATATAATCAAAGACCCCTCCCCACCTTGGTCATTCTCTCCTCCCCCTTCCCATCACCAGAAAGAAGGTACCAGCCATTCAGAATATGTACCACCAGGGTCAAGTACAATCTCTACCCTGCTGTTACAAAACTCCGGAACAGATCTCTTGTATGATTAAAATGAACCCTTGTTCTCTCAGCTTACGTTGTTATGGCCCTTGCTTGTTCTCTGTAACTTTAACACTATATTCTGCTTTATTTTATTGTTTTCATCTTGTATTCCCCTCTGCATATTTGTGCTTGGAATGATCTGTCTGGATGACATGCAAACTTGCTTACATGCGGAATTTCAACACGTCATCAAAAACCTTGGCAAATTTCTACAGAAGTGTGGTGGAAATTGTACTGACTGGCTGCATTACTTCCTGGTACGAAAACACAAATGTCCTTGAGCAGAAAATCCTACAAAAGGTAGCGGATTTGGCCCGGTACATCACAGGTAAAGCCCTCCCAACCACTGAGCACATCCACATGAAACATTGCTGTAGAAAAGCAGCAACCATCATCAAAGATCCCTCACCGCCAGGCCATGCTCTTTTCTCACTGCTGCCATCAGGTAGAAGGTACAAGGGCCTCAGGACTCGCACCACCACGTTCAAGAATAGTTACTACCCCTCAACCATCAGATACTTCAACAAAAGGGAAAAACTACATTCATTCTATTTCTGGTGTTCCCATAACTGACTATCTCACTTTAAGGACTCTATCTTGTTATTTCATGCTCGTTATTTATTGCTATTTATTTATAATTGCAATTACACAGTTTGTTGATCATTGATCCTGTTTAGTTACTATACTATAGATTTGCTAAGTATGCCCGCAGGACAAGGAATGTCAGGGTTGTATGTGGGGACATATATGTACTCTAATAATAAGTTTAACTTTGAACTTTGAATAATAAACCAATTAGCAAACGACCAAAGCAATAAACACGAAATGTTGAAGGAACTCTGCAAGTCAGGCAGCATCGATAGAGGGGAATAAACAGTCAATGCTTTGGGTCAGGACTGGAAAAGGGTGGGGAAGGGGAAAGAGTACTAACTGGCAGGTGATCTGGTGAGGAGGAAGGCGGAGGGTGGGGGGGGGAATGGAGTGAAATGCTGGGAGGTGATAGGAAGAAGAGGTAAAGGGTTGACAAAGGAGGAATCTGATTATTAAATTATCCATTTTCATCTTCATCCATTTTTCTTTATTTCTCTTTTAGATTTCTAATTAACAACAGATCTAGAAGCAATTGCCATAGAGAATTATTGAGAAACCAGGTTAGCACCAACCACCTACTTACACTAATTCTGCATTTATCCCGCTTCTAACATTGGCATCAACTCCCACCAGCTCCAAACTTGCCAGAGTTCAAAGTTTGAGACCTGGTTTTCAGGGCCCCATCATCAGCATGTCCAAAATTCAAGGCCTAGTGATTGGGGTACTGTTATTGACAAGTCCGGAGTTTGAGGCCTAGCGTTTGGTGATCAGTGTTTTCTGGGATCAACGCCAAGGGTCAAGGTCCAAGAGTCAATTTGAAAATTTAGTCTGCAAGTCTCTGCAGGTGCGCTGGGGAAGACAAAGCCCAATGTCTGCAAGTGAGATTCTGCTGGAGGCCTGTCCTGGGTGTATGCGTGTGAGTTGGGGAGGGAGGAATGGGGCTTGTTTTGCTGCTATTTTTCTATTGCTTGTGGAGGTCTGTGCAGTTCTGCCAAGCATTGTGGACGTGCTTTGTCAATGATAGAATGGGTGGCCAACATAGTGGGCTGCCCTCAGCACATCCTTGTTGCTTGTTAGTGTAAATGATGCAGTTCACTGTATGCTTGTCAAATAAACCTTAATCTTGAATCTTAAACTATTTCCTTGCATTTCAGCGAGGCTCCAGTCCTTTCATCTGGGGAAGCCCACTCTGTACTCAAAGCACCATTTAATAATGCAAATTACAGCAAGTCCGGCTCATTAGCGAGACCGCAGTAGAGGAGCTGTGTAGCCTTGGCTTATTGCATGGACCAGACCCTCCAAGTCTTCACACTGCAGCATTGCCTCTTACGGGCACCCAGGGTTGGAAGCACCGAAAACAGTGTGGTAGCGCGCAGGAATCCGTGCTAGGTGAACCCCTGCAGGCCAGCTCTTTCATCAATACTGCTCTTTAGTGTTCGGTCCCTGGAAAAGAAACTGGACTACCTTCACCGACCCAGAGCGAGATGAGGAACTGCTGAATGTTGGTTCTCAAAGAAACGTGGCTCCAGGCCAACATCAATGAACGATCAATCTTCAGGCTATGCCACTTGTGCTAAAGTTATTTAGTGACCTTATTGCACTTCATTTAACTATATGTATTGTATCGTAACTATACCTGCTGTATGACCACGGGTACTGGGTTTTGCACCTTAGCCCCAGAAGAACAAAGTTTCCTTTAGCTGTATCAACATGTACAGCTGAATGACAATAAACTTGAACTTGAAGTCTTTAGTGAATTCTCATAAAGGTGTAGGACAGACCTCAGGGCTCAAGGTCATTTTTCCAATGTTATTGTACTCTGAAAACAGCCTTACCCTTACCGATCCTTGCCTTGGAGACTGGGGAGTACTCAGCTGGATGGCATGATTCTGCTAAACATTAAGAACTTAAAGTACTGCAAGTCTACACAATCAGCGAATTGCTCGAGATAATGAAGGAGTTGCGCAACGTGCTGCTGCCTGAGTCAACAGAGGCTGTCTTGGTCGCTTTTCTTCTGATCGTGAGACCTTTTTGGGCACTGTTACTCTGGTATGCCGCAGGTCCGATTCGTCGATTTATTAGCTGAGAAAAGGGCGGAAGGTGGAGTAGCTGTGTGGCCCTGGCAAGAGTGAGGACTGGGCCTCGAGCAACGGTATCGCCTGTCTGCAGCTACAAGAGAGGGGCGCCAAAGCCGGGGTCGGTGTGGTGCGGCAAAGCCGGGGTCGGTGTGGTGCGGCATCCAGGATGGAGTCTGCGCTGCCCTCCCAGTGCTTCACTCGGCAGAAGACACGTTCTGATGTGGTCAACTGCAGCTTCTGGACTGAGAGACCTCAAGCCGCGGGATCCACTGCTTTACAGCCGCTGGCAGAGAGGCATCTGAGCCGGTACACTCCGCCAGGAGCAGCGTGTTGCAGCATCAGGGCTGGAGTCTGAGCTCCACCACCCACCCTCTCCCCCTACCAGTGTTCGCTCAGCACAAGCCCTAGTGGGGATTTCAATGGACTGAAGGGTCTGGACAATATACATATTTTTTTTCTTTTGCGGTTGCATCTTGCTAATGCTCTGTGTTTGCTCATCTTGCATATGTGAGGAGTGGGTCTCAAGCTCCAGTGTCTCCTGGGGGGGGGTGATGCGACATCCAGGCTGAAATTGGTGCTGCCTCCCCCCACCAGTGTTTGCTAGCACCAGTAGTTTTGGACTCTTTTATTGCGTGATTGCGATACTTTGTGCTGCTTGTGACTGCTGGTACTTGCGTTCTGCATCTTGAATCCAGAGTAAGAGACTACAAGACAGGTATATGGAGGAGGTATATAAGGTGGGGGGTTATATGGGAGGCAGGGTTTAAGGGTCGGCACAGCACTGTGGGCCGAAGGGCCTGTACTGTTCTATGTAACACTGTTTCGTTTGACTGCATTTACGAGCATTCATGTATGGTTTAATGACAATTAAATTAGAAATTAATTGAATTGAATTGGAGTGTATGCTCCACCTGGAAATGTGCAAATACAAGGGTGCCTCTATCACAACCATAAAAATAATGGGGATTAGCAGCAAAGTGTGGATCTATTCCACGGTTAAACTGTCACCACTACTTACCCTGGAGCTGCAGCATGAGCTGCCTCCACTGCATTCCGAACGTCCTTCTTGGTGCAGTCACCAACATAAGCCACCACCTTACCCTTGTGGTCAAAAATGGGCCGTGAGTACATGCCAATAGGCCTCTTCTGAGCACCTCCATAGTACACTTTATATGTACGGTCAACACTGTAGACAAACACAACTGCCATAAGTCAAACGAGAATATGAAGATGGCTGGATTTATTGGCACAAATTCCACATTTTCCCACCTTGGAATAGCATCGGTCTGGAGTAACACAGGCTGCGTCGCCTGCCCTGGGATCGGTGGAAGGTCTGCTCCGTGCACTGATGCAAATGTTTTGTACTTGACCTCTACTGTCTTTGGGTTAAGACGTTCCTCCCAAACAGGCCGCACGTACTCATACAAGCCCTAGATGGGTGTGGGAGGATGGAAAGGCATCTATGAATGTCCAGGTAAGAACTCATGGAGCTGCACACCAGCTAACACAATTGATTGGTAAAGCACGACGACGACTTTGTACGAAAATGGACCTTGTTTATTTTTGTTCTAATTGTGTTCTTTCTTGAGGAAATTGTGTGTAATTTATGACACATAAGACATAGGAGCAGAAATCAGCCATTTGGCCCATCGAGCCTGTTCATGTTTTTCTTGTGGATCTTGTGTATCTGATGCTCTGTGCCTGCAAGTAAGTTTTGCATTGCACTTGTGCACATGACAATAAATCCGACTTCAACTTTCTTGACTTGCTTCATGAACTCAATGCTCTGAACACCACAGATATCACTCAAGTGCTGCAAGAACTAAAAGTTTGAGGATCTAGGATAATTGCTACTAAGGAGTTTGCTAAATCTTCAGAGGCAGACCCTTGGGATTGGCATTAATGCAATCTCTTACCCACAGAACACAAAGTACACTGCAGATGCTGTGGTCAAATAAACACGTACAAACAAGCTGGATGAACTCAGCAGGTCGGGCAGCATCCGTTGAAATGAGCAGTCGACGTTTCGGGCCAAGACCCTTCGTCAGGACTGAAGAAGGACGGGGCAGGGGCCCTATAAAGAAGGTGGGGGGGGGGAGGGTGGAAGGTGCCAGGTGAAAAACCAATCAGAGGAAAGATCAAGGGGTGGGGGAGGGGAAGCAGGGAGGGGATAGGCAGGAGAGGTAAAGAAGGAATCTAAGGGGAAAGCACTATGGGCAGCAATGTTTACAATGTAGGATGGCAACTTGTCTCTTCTTGAATTTTGTGTTCCTCCTCATTTTCTCTTGGAATTCACAGACGAGACATGTTTTCTGACTCCCCTCACCCACTTTTTCCTCATTCCTCTCCCATCAAGTATCAAACTTCCAACTTCTGTGTTGCAGCAAGAAAAATCTGACTTCCATTGAGAACATTTATTGTATTCCAGTCCAATTTATTGTATTCTAGTCCAAATGCAGTCAATCAAATAATTCATTCATGAATGGAACCGTGGCCTTTAAGCTCCACATTAGCTTCTTTGTAATTCCAGTACTGACCTCTTTCCCACCGTCTCGTCCAAAGCCGCTCTCTTTATAGCCACCAAAACCAGCTGCAGCATCAAACATGTTGTGCCCGTTCACCCAGACTGCTCCAGCCTTCAAACTAAAGACAGTGTCTGTTAATAAATCAGGAACACCAGAAACAAGCAGGGCCAGAGTTACCCACAAAGGAATGGCGAGAGAGGGAAAGCAAGCTAAGAAAGGCAGGAGTAAGGAAGGACGAGGAATAGGAAGTGGGGGGGGGGGTGAGGGAGGCCGGTGGGGGTGGGAGCAAGGGTTGAGGAAGGTGGGGGTGACAGAGTGAGAGTGAAGCAAAGGACACTATTGGGGAGATTATAAGCAAAAGCATGCTGTATCACCTCATCGCTACCTCCAGTGCCAAGGGCAGGTTTTCAGTCCAGACGCTGCCTGCAAGTCCGTATGAGGAGTTGTTTGCCAAAGCAATAGCCTCCTTTGCAGTGCGGAAAGTCATGGCTACCAGAACTGGTCCAAATATCTAAAGAATTAAGGGGTAAAAGCTCCTTAAGTTCAGAAACAGCTGTGATCTATAACACTGATACACTCACTAGCTTAAAGATTTAAGGATTTAAAGATTAGCTTTATTTATCACACATACATTAAAACAAAAAAAAGTGAAATGCAACGATTGCAAGGATACTGCTGGGCAGCCCGCAAGGGTTGCCACACTTCCAGCGCCAACATAGTATGATCACAACTCAGTAACCCTAACCTGTACTGTCTTTGGAATGTGGGAGGAAACCAGAGCACCTGTCCCACTGTGTGAATGGAGACCGAGGTCACGGACCTACTCTGGCTGTTCCAGGCTCCGGGACTATGGACTAGTTTGATTCAGAACGTTGTTGCTTGCTTTTATTGTTTACTTGATCTATGTTTATTTTTTCTCTTTCTCTGCACATTGGCTGTTGGCCTTTTTAAAAATTTATTTCTTTTGGGTTTTGTGTTTTGTAAGCAGACGTATCTCAAGGTGGTATAATTTATACATTCTTTGATAAATGCACTTTGAATCCTTACTAATGAGCATTCACTTTTTACTGGGTACATCCAAATAATTGTCCTGTTTGGAGCTTGACTACTGCATACTAATAACTCCAAGTACAAATCATCTTTGTGACAAGTTAGGATGCTTTAGGAAAACATGAAATAGACAAGATTAACTTGCGTATCACCTACAGTCAAGAGGGGAGCACAGAGATACAGCTGGTAGAGCCAACTCATCATAGTTTGAGTTCGGTCTTGACCTCTGGCACTAAGTGGAGTTTGCACGTTCTCCCTGTGACTACATGGGTTTTAAAGCCACAAGACCTAGGAACAGATATTAGATCATTCACCCATTGAGTCTGCTCTGCCATTCAGAAACAGCTCATTTATTTTCCCCCTCAACCTCATTCTCCTCCCTTCTACCCATAGCTTTTGACATCCTTACTAATCAAATACACAGTGGATTCTGGTTAATTGGAACACATCTAAACCAATATATAATTGGTCCAGTTAAGCAGCTGCTCCAATTAGCCAAATAGTTAAAAATGATATTAAAAAAAGACAAACCACAGTTTAACTGAGTAACAAATTATGTATTTAAATGACATAGAAAAATTAGAGCATTACCAATACTACTACAGTACCATAAAACTGTGTTTTAGTTCCTAATAGGAGGAACTTATCGAATGTACACTGTCATGTTCTTTTGATTCACTGTAAGTGAACAATATCTGTGCAGGCACCTCATGCAGATAATGGACTGCCTTCATACAATGCACCCTCCAAATTTCATTGTAACATTCAAGATGAATGTGGATACCTTCAAATTCCTCGTAGTTCCTAAATTGTTAACGTAGTGAAATAGTTTCATTTTTATTCCCAGCCAATTACTGATATCTCCAAACCTGAATGTTCGAAACCGCAGTAAGAAAGCAGTTCTGAACTATCTTCCTGCTTATTTCCCACCAGCTATCAGTGACAAAAATCACAGCTTTCTGAACATACAGTTGCAAGAAAAATTTTGTGAACCCTTTGTAATTTCCTGGATTTCTGCATTAATTACATATAAAATGTGGTCTGATCGTCATCTAAGTCACAAATACAATCTGCCTAAACTAATAACACACAAACAATTGTACTTCTTTTCGTCAGTACAGTACACCATTTAAACAATCACAGTCTAGGTTAAAAGAAATGTGAACCTCTGGGGTAATGCCTTCTACAAAAGCTATTTGGAACTAGGTGTCCCAAACAATGAAAGCTGTTAGAGGTGAAAAAGAATCCAAGGGTTACAGCAAAAGATTTACAGAAATTTCTAGAACTTGCTAGAAATTTCTAGAACTCTGTCCACTATTAGAGAAACATTGAACAAGAACGGTGTTCGTGAAAGGATGCCAAGGAAGAAACCACTGCCCCCACCCCAAAAAAAAACCCTGCTGCATGTCTCAAGTTTGCAAAAGACCACCTGATGTTCCACAACGTTTCTGGGACAATGTACTATGGACAGTTGAGACAAAAGCTGAACTTTTTGGCAGAAAAGCACACACCTGTGTTTGGAGGGAAAAGGGCAATGTACACTAACACCAAAACCTCATCACAACTGTGGAGAATGGTACTTCATCATGGTCTGGAGCTGCTCTGCTGCAACAGGACCTGGACAGCTAGCAATCATTCAGGAAACAATTAATTCAAAATTGCATCAAGACAACTTACAAGAGAATGTCAGGGTTGCGGTGCGTCACCTGAACTTAATTGAAGTTGGATGACGCACCAAGTCAATGATCCAAAACACAAGTAAATCAACAACAGAGTGGTTTAAAAAGAAGAAAATTCGTATTTTGGAACGCCCAAGTCAGAATCCAGACCTTAACCCAATTGAGATGCTGTGGCATGACGTGAAGAGGGCTGGTCATGCAAAGTAGCTCAGAAATATTGATGAACTGAAAAAACTTTGTATCGAGGAATGGTCTAAAATTCCTCTGTGCCATTGCGCAAGTCTGAGCAGCAGCTACAGGAAACGTTTGGTTGAAGTTATTGCTGTGATGGGAGGTCCTATTAGTTATTAAATACAAGGGTTCACATACTTTTTCCAGCCAGGACTGTGAATGATTAAACAATGTGTTCAATAAAGGTCTGAAAAGTACAAATGACTGTATTATTAATTTTGTGTTGTCTATTAACGAGATTTAGATGAATATCAGACTATATTCTATGAGCAGAAAACCAGGTAACTTCAACAGGTTCACAAACTGTTTTTTGAAACTGTAAAAACACACAACTGACATTATTTAAAAACTCTAAGCACAGTGTACCGTCTAATAGCCACACGTGTGCATGCGATTGTCAGTAGTTTGAAATGGATCAATAAGTTTTCTGTCCCAATCAATTGGCACTGTGTCTCATATAAACAAAAGGAATCGCAGCTTTTTTTCAATTAGATTTTGCTCTTTAAGAGTTGTCCCAAATAAGCAGCTTCCCCAATTAACCAGAATCCAGTGTAATTGATTTTATTACTTTGAGATACAATATGGTACATACCCATCTTACCCAATGAGCCGTTCACTCAATTACACTCACACAACCAATGAACCTAGTAATCCGTACGTCTTTGGAATGTGGGGAAACAGCCAAAGTCATGGGGAAAACTCAACGGCGTGGCCTCCAAAGCTGTCTGTGGCAATGAATTCCACAAGTTCACCACCCTCTGCCTGAACAAAAATTCCTCCTCTGGTAGCTCTAGGTTTTCTCTGGGAGCTTGATTCCCCCCCATACTCTAAAGACATGGGAGGAAATGGCTTTTGTAAATTGCCCCGAGTGTGTCAGTGAATAGAAGAATCAGTGGGAGTTAAAGGGAATGTGGGGAGAACTGCAAATCAATGGGATGAATGTAGGATCAGCGAAAAAGGGTGGTTGGTGGTCAGCATGGACTCTATGATGTTTCTGAACTGTAACTCCCTCTGATTCTAAACACCCTACCATAATCATCGAGCACTGTAAATGTAGGCTTACTATCCCTACGTTACTATCCCTTACTATCCATATTAATATGGGGAAGAACAGGGAAGTACAAAATATTGCAGTCTTTTATACAAACATATATAGAAAGAGTTATCCATTCAGCCCCTCATTACTTGGAGTGTAGTGTTCAGTGCTGGTCGCCTCATTATAAGGAGGATATGGAAGCCTTAGAGATGGTCCAAAGGAGGTTTACTGGGGTGCTGCTTGGGTTAGAGAGAATGTTTTATAACCATAGGTTGATTGAGTTAAGAGTTTTCTTTTTGGAATGAAAGAGGATGACAGGTGATTTGTTAGAGTATAAGATGATAAGAGGCATCCACAGAGTGGACATTCCCCCCCCCGCCAAGGTGGAAATGGTTAATACAAGAGGAACGTGTAGGAGGGAGGATATCAGACGAAGGATTTTTTTTTAAACACTGAGTGGTAAGCACGTAGAACATATTGCCAGGGATGGTGGTAGAGACAGATACAGTCAGGGCATTTAAGAGGCTCTTACATAGTCACATGCATGATAGAAAAAAATGGGGAGGGCAGAGTTAGATTGATTTTAGAGTAGGTTAAAACGTCAGCTCAACATTGTGGTGCAAAGGGTCTGTACTGTGCTGTGATGTTCTAAGTTCATTAAGATCACTCTGAATCTTTTGCATTCGTTCCGCTTTCATGCCAAAAGTCAAAGTAAAATTTAATACCAGATTACATATATGTCACCACATACAGCCCTGAGATTCTTTTTCCTGCAGGTATATTTAGCAAATGTATAGAACAGTAACTGTAAACAGGATCAGTGAACAACAAACTGCGCACAAGCAAATATAAAGCCTCTGTTATTATCCAAAACATTCCTGTACGCTTTGTGAGCATGCTCAGAGACTGAGGCTCCACAAGAACAGTCAGAAGATCGACTCTCCTCTGGGTGAAGTCATTTTTCGCTTTGGTCCTGCTGCCCGACTCTTATTTTAAGAGTTATTCCCTGTTTCTGGACACTCAGGTAGGGGAACATCACCTTCACACCTGCCCTGTGGGGCACCTTACAGAATTAAAGAGCATGGAAAAGGTCTTTAACCCACTGAGTCCACAGTTAAACACCTCTCACAGTAATCCCCATTCTGAGTTGTGCCACCTTCCTGTTGACCTCCTCTCAGTTTCTATCACTCTTGCAACACTAGGGGACAATTACATTCGCCAGTTACCCTTGGGATGTGGGAGTAACCAGGGAAACCCACACGGTCACAGCAAGAATATACAATTTAACCATATGTGCTCTGTGTGGAAAATCAAATTTGGTTCTCTGGAACTAAGAGGCAGCAGCTCTACTGGGCCATGCAATCTTTGGATGAGATATTAAACAAGCCACAATGTTCTCAATTAATTCGTCTCTCATTTTCTCTAACTCTACAGAAAACAGGCTATTTCTGCTCAATTTCTAACCAGTTCCAGAAATTGGGCTAACCTTCACTATAATCACTCTAGTATTAGCTTATCTTTCCACTGAAGGGCAATTTGATCTGCAGAGAATTTCCCAAGTGGGTGCTCACCAGGAACTTTATAATTAAAGGCATATTTCTCTCCATTTCACATTTGCATCAAAGACCAACATATAATTTTCCTTCCTACCTTATCATAGCGTAGAGGAGTACAGCACAGTTTAGGCTCTTCAGCCCACAAGTAGTGTTGACCTATATAAATCTACACCACAATCAATCTAACCCTTCTCTCCTACACAGCCCTTAACCCTCCAATTTTCTTACATCCCTCTGCCTAAGAGTCTTTTAAATGTCTCCATTTTATCAGCCTCTACCAGATCCCCTGGTGGTATATTCCAGGTACCCACCACTCTGTTAAAAATGCTTCATCTAACATCTCCTTTAAACATTCCTCCCCTCACTTCAAATGGATGTTCTCTGATATTTCCCTGGGAGAAATGCACTGCCTGTCCACTCTATTTATGCCTCTCATTATCTTGTACACCTCTATCAAGTTGCCTCCCAATCTTCTCCAAAGAAAAAAGCCCCAGATCACTCAAGCTTTCCTTATAAGACATGATCTCTAATACAGGCAGCATCCTGGTAAATCTCCTCTGCACCCTTTCTAAAGCTTCCGTATTATTTCTATAGAGGAGATCAGAACTGAACACAATACTCCAAATGTGGTCTAGCCAGTTTTTCAAAGCTGTAACATACTTCAACCCCCTGACTAATGAAGACCAACACACTATACACCTTTCTTAACCACCCTATCAACTTGTGCAGTAACTTTGAGGGAGTTATGGACATACAGCCCAATATCCCTCTGTTTTGTCATACTAAGAATCCTGCCATTAACCTTATACTCTGCCTTTAAATTTGATCTTCTAAAGTGTATCACTTTTCACTTTTACAGATTTAACTCCATATGTCACTTCTCAGCTTGGCATCCTTTCTATGTTCTGTAGTAACTTATGACAATCTTCTACTATATCCACAACCACGAACAACCTTCGCATCATCTGTAACATTGGCAAATTAGCTTTACAGATAGCTTCACAGTAGCAGCGCGGTGGATAGCACGAAGCGCTGCAGTATCAGCGACCCAGGTTCAATTTCCGCCGCTGCCTGTAAGGAGCGTGTACATTCTCTCCATGATCGAGTGGATTTCCTCCGGGTACTCCGATTTCCACCCACAGTCTAAAGGTTGGTAGGTTAATTGGTCATTGTAAATTGTCCCGTGACTGGGCTAGGGTTAAATCGGGGGCAGCTGGGTGGCACGGCTGGAGGGGCTGGAAGGGTCTATTCCACATTGCATCTAGATAATTTTTAAAAATAACTGTGCTGCCCTTCAACACTGACCAAACTGTGTATTCAATGCAATTTTGGACTCGAAGTCACTTGTTGGCATAAAATGTGACATTTAACTCAAAAATGTATTTGAATTAACATCAAAAAGCCTGTGTTCCAAAAGGCATGAGAGAGAAGAGCGACCAACTGGACTAAATGCAGTGCATTCCAGTTTACGTATCACAGTTACGTAAATTAAAAGGTATCAGAGAGAAGGCTTGCAATAAGTTGAAGACTCAGGATCCAAGTTTATTTGGCACACGTATGTCAAAACCCACAGTGAAAGGTGTCGATGGCGTTAACAACCAACACATCCAGGGATGTGTGAGACTCAGACCGCAAGTGTCGCCATATATTCCAGCACCGACATAGCACGCCATCACGCTCGGCAGAGCATAAGGAAAAACAAAACGACAACAGCAAAACACGCCCCATTCCTCCCTCCCATTACCTGCAACTCAAGCAAACGAAATTCTAATTTTGCGGAGGGTCTACTTACCTCTTCACGAACCACACGAGAAACAGTATTCACATTGGTGATGAGGGTGGGCGGGTAGAAGAAACCCTTCTGTGGCATTCCTTCAGACACCTGAAACACCTACAGTGAGAACATATGCAAACTCCTCTTCAAGATTCCATAAAAGTCCAAAGAAAAATATGTACCTATAAAGTGCCCTTCAGCTCTGCATCGTTTCTAAGTTCTGTAGTAACTTACGACAATCCTCTACTATATCCACAACCACTACCAACCTTCGCATCATCTGTAACATTGACAAATTAGCTTTACAGGTAATTTCACGGTAGCAGCGCGGTGGATAGCACGAAGCTATATACTGTCGGTGGCTGGTAAAAAGAGTCTTACTAGGAAATGTTTATCACAGGAGAGCCCAACTTTAAATGCATGGATGGAAATTACAATGGACACTTACAAAATGGAGAAGATAACAGCATCTGTTAATCATAAGCTGGAACAATTTAATTCATACTGGGGAAAACGGTTTCACTACATAATGCCTCATAGGTCTGATTTTACTCTCACAAATCAATGAATATGTTGTAAAAAAAAATCACTCCCTACTTGTACATAGTTTTTTCCTTTTGCTTGTTTTTTCCTTCCGCTCTTTTCTATAAGTGTACACCTCAGATAAATACTTTGTAGAGATTTGTGATATATATGATCATATGATATATATGTACAATGTCTGAAAAACATCTTATGGAAATGTTTGTTTGATGATGAACTTCAATAAAAAATAAATTACCAAAAAAAAAAGTGCCTTTCAGAAACTGAGGATGTCTCAAAAAAATGCATTCTTGTCAGTGAGAGATCCTGTCAAGGCAAGAAAATAAGGTAACTGATATGGCTATAGCAAGTGCCAAAATCGATAAGATAATGTACTTAGATAGGGCTTCTTCTGCTCAAAGGAAGAAGAGTAGGAAGAATAGCGTTACAGCTATAAATAGAGTGCAGTCCAAGTAGAAAGAAAGATGCATAGTCATAACAAAGTGTAGGCAGAGTCCACGGAGGGGAGGTCAGGTTCTGAGATGCACTGAGCTGTGTCCACAACTCTCTACAGTTTCTTGTGGAAAATAAAACAAAAATGAAGGACATAGATGGGGTAAATACGAACGAGCTTTTATCCACTGAGGTGGGCGAGACTGAAACTAGAGGTCATAGTGTAGGTTCAGGGTGAAAGGTGAAAGGGGGAATTTCTAAACTCAGAGAGTGGTGCAAGTGCGGACGAGCTGCCGGCGGAAATGGTGGATGTGGGTTTCACTGCAGTATTTAAGACAAACTTGGATAAATACATGGATGGGAGGCAGGTACAGGCAAATGGGACTAGCCAAAGTAACAATTTGCTGCAGATTAGATGGACCAAAGGATCTATTTCTTTGACTCTAAATGCAGATTAAAGGATTAAGGTTGGTTAGAGGTAACAAGAACAGGGAAGTTAAGGACCGGATTTCCTCTTAGCTCTTACCTCTGCTCCTTCGTTCCTTGCCTCCTCCACATACTCTGTAATTGTCTTCATCTGAGATTCGTCTACCAGTGCACCCATGTCAACGCCCTTATCCAGGCTATCACCCATGCGAAGACACCGCATGCGCTGCGTCAGTCGGTTAGTGAGCTCCTGAGCAATCGACTCCTGCATCAGCAGCCTGGAGCCAGCACTGCACACCTACAGCAGAAGCAATACCATCAACACTGCGAACCTCTGGCGTCTTTGAGCAATGTGCAAAACATGCTGGAGGAACTCAGCAGGCCAGGCAGCTACTATGGAGCAGCGTAAACAGTCAACGTTTTGGGCCAAGACCCTTCATCAGGACTGGAAAGGAAGGGACAGAAGTCAGAATAAGAAGGCAGGGAGGGGAAGGAGTACAAGCTGACAGGTGCAAAGAGAAGAAAGGTACTCTTTCTCCTTGCCAAGCTTCTTACTCTGTCTTCTGTGTCCTTCCTTTCCTGAAGGAGGATCTTGGCCCAAAACGACTGTTTATTCCTCTCTATATATGCTGCCTGACCTGCTGAGTTCCTCTAGCACTTTGTGTATGTTGCTCCAGGTTTCCGATATATACAGAATCTCTTGTGTCTTTGACAAATTATGATCTTGCTGAGGACTGAATGAAAACCATTCTCATTTTCTTCAGGATATGATGGCAGTACTTGTTACCTCCTGCAGGCCTATCATTGCAAAGCAAAGTGCCCAGTGATCGATTTGACCGGTGCAGCTAACCCTTCCAACCTGAAGAAAGAGGCTGTATTACTGAGCTGGAGCCTTTTAGAATACCAGCCATCATTGCAATTGTGACTGCAGAGAAAACTCACTGTCAGCTCCTCTAAACGAGGTACAGTAAGTGATTATAAACATATTCCCCCTTCACAAAACTGAACCTAAAGCCATCAACAGGGTCAAGGCCACACAGTTAGTACTTAGTCCCAGTACAGCACAATATAGTTCCATAGTATGAACGGAGCTCAGAAGGCAGGTCCACTCTGTGGTTTATGATGGCTGGGCTCTAGAGCTTATCCTTAGCAAATGGGGTGCACAAGCTGAATTGTCTGAAGTCTCACCACTACTCACCTGTCCCTGGTTGAACCAGACCGCATCTACCAGGCCTTCAACCACACTATCCAGATCAGCAGTGTCAAACACGATGAAGGGGGATTTCCCGCTAAGTTCCAGTGAGAGCTTCTTTCCCATGCCGGCTGTCAGTCGGCGGAGATGCCGTCCCACCTGCAGAGAAAGCACATCACATTTCTGACATGTCTGCGGAGGCACCAGAGACTGCAGACGCTGGAAACTGCTGGAGGAACTCAGCGGATTGAGCAGCATCTGTGGTGGGTGGGGCAGTAGGAACTGTCAACTCCATCTGTCTATCTCAGTCCACCAGTCGCCTCAGGTCTTTTCATTCCCATTACACTCTTCATACTGGCAACTTCTCCTTGTCATTCTCAGCCCTGATGCAGGGTTTCCATTCAGTCAACAATTCCTTCCACCACCACCCTGCCCCTCCCCACAGATTCAGCTTTGTTCCTCCAGCAGGTGGTTTGTTGCATGCTTCAGTCTCTAATGCCTGCATCTCACTACTTCAGATAATATCTACTCCCTTTCTAAACAACAGCACTGAGGAGGAATTTCTTTAGCCAGAGGGTGGAATCATTTCCACAGGTGGCTGTGGCCAAGTCGTTGGGTGTGCTTAAAATAGCAGTTGATGTGTTATGGATAAGTAAGGGTGTAAAAGGCTATGCGCAGAAGAATGGAGTTCAGAGGGATAATAAATCAGACACAATCAAGTGGCAGAGCAGAATCATTAGGCCAAATGGTATATTTCTGCTCCTATTTTTATAGGCTTATAAAGGCGCTAATGCTTTCTAACTTTACAAACACAGAGTTCTCTGGTGCATTGCACATATGTATTAGCCCCTTCAGCCATCAGTCTCCTGACCTCAACTCTGAACTGATTCCAAAAGCTACAGACTCACTTTCAAGGATTCTACAGTTCATGTTCCCAGTATTATTTATTCTTATTATCTCTTTTTTGTATTTGCAGATTATTTTCTCTTGCACATAAATGAAGGGAGAACCAGCAAATTCCAGCAAAAGACAAGTCTGTGCAAATACAAAAAAAATGTAAATAAATAATACTTACAACATGAATTGCAGAGTCCTCGAAAGTGAGTCTGTAGGTTTTGGTATCAGTTCAAAGTTGAGGTGGGGGTAACTTCATTCAAATTCTCCTCTTTTGTATATTGGTTGTTTTGTGTGTAGTTTTTTATTAATTCTATTATAGTTCTCTGTTTTAGTGTAAATGCCTGCAAGAAAATGGGTCCTGGGGTAGTAAATGGTGCTGGTGTTGAAGAGGGTTCAGTGGAGGTTTGCATTAATGATCTGGGGAATGAAAGGGTTAACAGGTGAGGACCATTTGATGGCTCTGAGCTTTGATGGGAGATTTGAAGAATGAGCAGTGGATAATAAGTTTACCTTGAACTTTGCATGTCCATAAGAATTATAAAGCAGCCAGGAAGGAGCTTGAAAAGGGACTTAGGAGAGCTGGAAGAAGACATGAGAAGACCTTAGTGAGTAGGATCAAGGAAAACTCCAAGGTGCTCCAACACGTGTGTATAATCCAAGAGAATGACTACACTGAGGATAGGATCAACCAGTGATATAAGAGGTGGTAGGGAGGCCTTTATTTTAGTATTCACCAGAGAGGGAGGCCTTGACAAATGTGAGGTCATCATACAAAGATAGATAAGGATAGATAAGTCCTGGATGGGGCTTAGGTTACTACAGAAACTGAGGGAAGAAATTGTTACGCTTTTGACGATGATCTTTGAGTCCTAATTGGCCACAGGAGTAATGCCAGAGGTTTGGAGAGTGGCAGACGTTATTCCTTTGTTCAAGACAGTTAACAGGACAATCCTGGGAATTATAAATGAGTAAGTCTAACATCAGTGGTGGGCGAACTATTGGGGAGGATTCTTAAGAGACAGGTTTACAAGCATTTAGAGAAGCATGTATTTGTGTGAGGGGCAGATCATGCCTCATGAGCCTGACTGACTTCTTTGAGTGAGTGACAAATTGACAAAGGTAGAGCAGTGGATGAGGTTTAAATGGATTTTACTAAGATGCTTGACAAGGTTCCCTGTGGTAGACTCTTTCAGAAAATCAAGAAGGCATAAGATCCAGGGAAATTTGGCTGTATCAATTCAGAATTGGCTTGTTCCCAGAAGGCAGAGGTTGGTGGCAGATGAAGTGCATTCTTCCTGGCGGTCTGTGACTATTGCTTTTCCACGAGGATCTGCTCTGAGACCACTACTCTGGGATTTTTATAAATGAATTAGGGGAGGAAATGGAAGTGTGGGTTTGTAAGTTTTCAGATGACATGAAGTTTGGTGGTGCTGTGCAGGTTGTTGTAGGTTATAACGGGATGTTTTGATAGGATGCAGAGCTGGGCAAAGAAATGGCAGGTGGAGTTTAGTCCAGTTAATTCACTTTGGAAGCTCAAAATTGAAGGCAGAGTTATTGACAGGATTCTTAACAGTGTGAAGGGACAGAGTCCATGCCCACAGGTTCCTCAAAGTTGCCACACACAGGTAGTTGAGATGTACAATATTGTATGTTGGCCTTCACTAGTCAGGGGATTGAGTTCAAGAGCTAAAGGTAATTTTACAGTCACTTCAAACTCTGGTTAGACCACATTTGGAGTGCAGTGTTCAGTTCTGGCTGCCTCAATGCAAGGAGGCAATGGTGAGGCTCACTTAGAGTATTGTGAACAATTTTGGGTCCCTTATTTAAGAAAGCATGTGCTGACATTGAAGAGGCTTCAGCAGTGGTGCACAAGAATGCTTCAGGGAATGAAAGGCTTATTGAATCAAGAGTGATTGATTACTCACTGTACCCACTGGAATTTGGAAGAATGAGAGGGGGATCTCACTGAGACATACCGAACTTTGAAAGGCCTAAATAGAGTGGACGTGGAACGGTTGTTTCCTACAGTGGGGGAGTCCAGGACTAGAGAACACAGCCTCAGAATAGAGGGAGTCCCCCTTCATCGTGTCAATATCACTGGCATACGTCATGAAATTTGCTGTTATGCAGCAGCAGCACACTGCAATACATAATAATAAAATTTGTAAATTACAGTAAATACATACATTTATACTTTAAAAGTTAAATTAAATAAGTGGTGCAAAAGGAGATTAAAAAGTCATGCAGTAGTGTGCCGGATTCACTGTCTATTTAGAAATTTGATGGCAGAGGGGAAGAATCTATTACTAAATTGTTGGGTCTATGTCTTCAGGCTCCTGTAACTCCTCCCTGACGGTAGCAATGAGAAGAGGGCATGTCCATCTGTTATCATCTGTGATTTGGGATGGCTTATTCTGGCATGAAAATCTCCTGCTCTCAGATGGTTATCACGGGATGGGAATCAGGTTCGCGTGTACGACAGCGCTCAATAATTCTCGGCTTTGTAAACGATCAAGCCCCATACAACTGTCAGTATTGAAGTCCAATTGCCACATGGAGCATCATTTTTGGATGCATGCCAATTGTACTAAGCACGGTAGAGACAAGTTCTTATCAGACTAAAGATATCATTGTGTATATGGTGGCACTAAGCACAAAGGACTAGATTACAGATCGTGAGAGACATAGATGAGGTAGTCAGTAACACTCATTTTTCCAGGGTTAAGGAGTCCAAAACTAGGGGCATGAGTTAGGATGAGAGGGAAAATATTTAAAAGGGATCTGAGGGGCACATTTTTCACACAGAACGTACCGAGTATATTGAACAAACTGCCAGAGGAAGTGGTTGAGGCGGGTACAATAGTATCACTAAAGAAGCAATTAGATAATTGCCCGCAAGAAAAATTTATCTCAAAATAGTAAATAGTAAAATATTTTTGATTAGGACTTTGATAATAAATTTACTCTGAACTTTGAGGTACATGGAGGGGTGGGACTTTGAGAGTGATGGGAAATTGGGACTAACTGGGTGAACAATGGACTGGTTGAACTGAAGACCCTATATGGATCTGACTATGGGTGATTTATAACACAAAGTAATAAAAAAATATATACTTTTGAACAGATTTAGGGGAAAATGTTTGAGAATTTAACTGCTAGTACCTTAGTGGAGCCAGTGAAGGTGACCTTGTCCACGTCCTGATGGGTTGCCAGCATGCTGCCAAATGATCCATTGCCCGTCACCACATTGAGGACACCGGGAGGAAGACCAGCCTCTGTGCAGATCTGTGCGAACAGCAGGGCAGTGAGACGTGTGTAGCTGTCTGGCTTCAATACCACGGTGTTACCTGCAGAACAAGGACAAATCAGGTGAGACAAGGGTACTTCAGAAAACGACACTACCTTCCAGCATCAGCCAAAGCATCCACGTACTGACAGTCATGGTCACGGAACCATTGAGCATTGACAGGAGCACTGTCACAAGAAAGGGAGATCAAGAGTTCATCTATTAGCGTAGGAGACGTCCATTCAAGAGTCTGATAAGAATGGGATAAAAGCATCCGAATCTGCTGGCACAGTAGAGGATGTACAAATTCTGGATATGAACATGAAAGTATTTGTTCCCTCACGCCTGTCATTCAACAAAATTAGAACCGATCTTCTGCCTTACACACCATTTTCTTGCCCCTCTCTGCATCATTTACAACTGATTAGTTAAATTAGCCACTGTTCTGAAATATACAATCCCAATTCCAATGAGAAAGTTCGCACAACTTTACAGAAAAATTAACAAGATTATTCTATTTTTAATATATTCAAAGATACAGCATAGTATCTTCTAGCCCAATGAGCCCGTGTCACCCAATTACAACCTTGTGACTAATTAAACTACTATCTCCTACAACTTTAGAATATGGGCGGAAACCAGAACACCCGGAGGAAACCTACACAGCCACAAGAAGAATGCACAAACTTCTTACAGACAGCAGCAGAACTGAACCCATGTCACTGGTACTGCAAAGCACTATGCTGTCCCACTTTGGTTAAGAGATATTGTAGTGTGCATGTAGCAAGAGTGCTTAAGACTCTTTGCACAGTACCGTATTTGTCAACGTGGAGTGCAGAGCGAGCTTGTAAATCTATATGCATCTACACACACACACGCACGCAAAAGTTTGGGCACCCCAGTCAAAATTTCTGTTACTGTGAATAGCTAAGCAAGTAAAAGATTACCTGATTTCCAAAAGGCATAAAGTTAAAGATGACACATTTCTTTAATATTTTAAGCAAGATTACTTTTTTTTAATCCAAAACAACAAAAAAGAAAAAGGGCCCGAAGCAGAAGTTTGGGGACCCTGCATGGTCAGTACTTAGTAACACCCCCTTTGGCAAGTATCACAGCTTGTAAACGCCTTCTGTAGTCAGCTAAGTGTCTTTCAATTCTCATTTGGGGGATTTTCACCCATTCTTCCTTACACAAGGCTTCTAGTTCTGTGAGATTATTGGGGCATCTTGCAAGCACTGCTCTTTTGAGGTCTATTCACAGACTTTCGATAATGTTTGGGTTGGGAGACTGTGAGGGCCATGGCAAAACCTTCAGTTTGCGCCTCTTGAGGTAGTCCATTGTGGATTTTGAGGTGTGTTTAGGATTATTATCCTGTTGTGGAACCCATCCTCTTTTCATCTTCAGCTTTCTTTTTTTTTCTCTCTTTTTTTTTCTCTTTTTTTTTTTACAGACAGTATGATGTTTGCTTCCAGAATTTTCTGCTATTTAATTGAATTCATTCTTCTCTCTACCAGTGAAATATTCCCTGTGCTACTGGCTGCAACACAAGCCCAAAGTATGGTCGATCCACCCCCGTGTTTAACAGTTGGAGGGATGATCTTTTTATGAAATTCTGCACCTTTTTTCTCCAAATATACCTTTGCTCATTGCGGTCAAAAAGTTCTATTTTAACTTCATCAGTCCACAGGAGTTGTTTCCAAAATGCATCGAGCTTGTTTAGATGTTCCTTGGCAAACTTTTGATGCTGAATTTTGTGGTGAGGACACAGGAAAGGTTTTCTTCTGATGACTCTTCCATGAAGGTCATATTTATGCAGGTGTTGCTGCACAGTAGAACAGTGCACCACCACTCCAGAGTCTGCTAAATCTTCCTGAAAGTCTTGGGTAGGGCTATGGCTTGTTCACAGTCATCGTCAGGAAAGGCCAGGTGATGCAAATTTCAAAGCTTTATAAATACCTTGACTCCTCAAACCTTGTCCTAACTGGTAGAGGAAAGAATGAATTCAATTGAATACCAGCAAATTCTGGAAGCAAATATCACACCGGCTGTAAAAAAGCTGAAGTTGAAAAGAGGACTGCTGCTAAAACAGGATAATGATCCTAAACACACCTCAAAATTTTCAAAGGACTGCCTCAAGAGGCGCAAGCTGAAGGTTTTGCCATGGCCCTCACAGTCTCCCGACCTAAACATCATCGAAAATCTGTGGATAGACCTCAAAAGGGCAGTGCATGCAAGACTGCCCAAGAATCTCACAGAATTTTGCAAGAATGAATGGGCGAAAATCCCCAAAACAAGAATTTAAAGACTCTTAGCTGACTACAGTAAGTGTTTACAAGCTGTGATACTTGCCAAAGGGGGCTGTTACTAAGTACTGACCATGCACTTTTGCTTGGGGCCCTTTTCCTTTTTTGTTATTTTGAAACTGTAAAGGATGGAGACAAAGTAATCTTGTTTAAAATATTAAAGAAATGTGTTATCTTTAACTTTATGCCTTTTGGAAATCAGGTCATCTTTTACTTGCTGAACTATAACAGAAGTTTTGACCAGGGATGGTGCCCAAACTCTGTGTGTGAGAGTGTGAGAGTGTGTGTGAGTGAGGGTGTGAGTGAGGGTGTGACTGAGTGAGTGACTGAGTGAGTGAGTGAGTGAGTGAGTGAGTGAGTGAGTGAGTGAGTGAGTGAGTGAGTGAGTGAGTGAGTGAGTGAGTGAGTGAGTGTGTGTGTGTGTGTGTGTGTGTGTGTGTGTGTGTGTGTGTGTGTGTGTGTGTGTGTGTCTTTTGCACAGTACAGTAAATGCGAAGTATACAATGAAGGCAGCGGTTGATGAGTGTGTATTAAGGCAGATGTTGATAGGTTCTTGATTAGTAAAGGGGTTAAGGATTACGTGCAGAAGGCAGGAAAATGAAGTTAAAATGGTCAGTCATGATTGAATGGTAGAGCAGACAATGTGCAGAATGGTCTTATTCTGATCTTATATCTGTTTTGTCTCATGGACATCATGAGAACATTATTTGGAGCAAAATCCTGCAGACGCTAGAAATCTGAAGCAAAAAGAGACATTGCAAAGTCCTCAGCAGGTCAACAAGCATCAATTGGGATGGCAGCAGGCAATACTTCAACTCAGATGGCCTTGATCAAACAGGAAAAGTGAGAAATTCTTAAAATCGTTAGTGTGGGAGCAGATGGATAGAAGATGAAACATCTCCTTCAGCGTAGAAACTACAGCTGACAGGGTAACATTGTGATTCTGAGTCCTCGGTTGGTTGGAGTTGACCATGGATGTTGCATCCTAGTTGTGTATAATTGGTCATTATGCAAGCCAGGGCAGTACAATATGCAGAGCAAGCTGTTGCCCATGTAGCAAGCTCTGCCTCTCCTCGCATCTGATGAATCCAAAAAACATCAGAGACTAATACAGTTTAGCACCAGTGGCATTGCAGGAATTACCAGCCAGCATTGAACCCACGTAGGACTGCCTTTGGGAATCCAGCTCCAGATTTTTCCTCAGAGTTTAATCCCAAAACCTTCCCATGAGTGGGTATAGCCGCAAGGCAGCAGAGGTTTGAGATCAGAGTTTTCCTTCTCCTATATGAGCCTCCAATCATGGCTGACAAGCCTCATCTGCCCAAAGTGGCTGGTTTTGAGGTGACAATAACCTGCCTTTGCCCTTTCTCCTGTCAGTAGAAATAGTTTGCCTGGCTTAGTAGCTAAGCCACACGTGAAGTCCAGGAGCTGGTCTTGGTTGTGAAGGCTATTTCAGATGCAGCCCATTGCGAGCATTTAATCGTAGCATTTATAGAGCATTTAATAGAGCATTTACTCCACCTCCCCTCCACACCCCCACCCCCAGCTATGACAACCTTAGGGAACCAATTGCTTTATTAATTGCAATGCTGGAGGAACTCAGTAGGTCAATGGAGGAGAATAAACAGTCGACGTTTTGGGCCAAGATCCTTCATCAGGATTGGAAAGGAAGGGAGAAGTAGCCAGAATAAAAAGTTTGAGAAGTCAAAACGATTCAGAAACAAAGTGACTGCCACATGTGTTGGGGGAAATAATTATCCAAAATTGTTAAGTTATGGTTAACAATTACAGTTGTAATGCCAAAGTGTGAATGTTTACTCTATGCTTCATGAGAGGAAAAAGGAAGTGGGGATCAGATAGAGAGAAGTCAGGGACAGATAATTAATCTTATCAAGCATGCAAGCAAAATTATGTTGAAAGTCATCTTGAACAAACTGAAATCTTGATGGAATTTAGAAGGATGAGGGAGGATCTCATTGAAACCTTTCGAAAGTTGAAAGGCCTAAACAGAGTAGATGTGGAAAGGATATTTCCAATGGCGGCGGAGTCTAGGATGAGAGGGCACAGCCTCAGGATAGAGGGACGCCCATTTAAAACAGAGATATGGAGCAATTTCTTTAGCCAGACAGTGGTGAATTTGTGGAATTTGTTACCACAGGCAGCTGTGGAGGCCAGGTTATTGAGTGCATTTAAGGCAGAGATTGATAGGATCTTGATTGGACACAGGATGAAAGGTTACAGGGAAAAGGCCGGTGGGGGGACAGGGTGAGGCTGAGGATGGGAAAAATAAGATCAGACATGATTGAATGGCAGAGCACTCAATGGACCAAATTGCCTTATTCTGCTCCCATGTCTTATGGACTTAACTGGACACACAAGAAATTACGGATACTGGCGCTGGCATCTGGAGCAACAAAAAAGCAAACTGCTGGCAGAACTCAGTAGGTCAAAGACCATCAGGGAAGACAAAGGGATGGTTGACATTTCAGGCCGTGACCTGAAAAAGGTCTTGCATAGTCGACCATCTGTTTCCCACCAGACATCCTGTAAGACACCGGTTTGGTTTTATCTGCTTTCAGCCTAAATAAAGCTTCTCATTCTGCACCAATTCCCCATCTCTTGGAACTACAGTTATAGACCCATGCTGTATCTTTCCACATCTGCAAGATTTGCACTGAGACCGAGATGCAAGCTCTATCTTGTACTTTGTTTAGCTTCAAGCTAGCTTCAGGCTTCTTTGCCATTGAGCACTGAGGGACTTCACTCACTGATGTGAAAAGCTGAAGCTTAGCAAAGGAGACAAGAGGGGTATGCAACTTCTAGTGAAGACCTGGAACCTGACATCGGTGTGAATTCAGGATTCTAAGCATATGTAAAAAGTTTTTCTCTAATAGTTAGCTAAATATTAAATTCAGTGACTGCTTATCAGCTTAGATGAGCAAGATGATTAGTTTAATGACCCCACAGAACAAAGATTCCAGATAGCAATCTTGCACTGAAATTATAAACAACAATTACAGTAAATGCCAAACAAATCAACCAGTTCCTCATCTAACCAGGTAACACAGATGCAAACTACAGCCTGGACATCCATCTGCAGGTCTGAAACAAAGTGAATCAACAGTGTAGCCTAGGAAGAAATTCTGTCTCTGCAGTGTTCCTTAGGAAGCTGCTCCTTATTGTTCAAATGTTTTTATAAATAAGAGCAACAAGACCAAGTAGAAGTAGACCATTTGGCCTATCGAGTCTGCTCACAGCTGATCCTTTCCCTCCCCCACCCCCCCTTCAGCCCCAATCCTCAGCCTTCTCCTTGTAACCTTTGCTGCTGAGTCCAATCAGGAACCTATCAAACCCTTAAATACACCCAATGACCTGGCCTCCACAGCTGCCTGTGCTAACAAATTCCACAGATTCACCATCTGGCTAAAGAAATTTCTCCACATCTCTGTTTTAAATGGACGTCCCTCTATCCTGAGGCTGTGCCCTCTTGCCCCCCACTACGGGAAACATCCTTTCCACATCTACTCTGTCAAGGCCTTTCAATATTCGAAAGGTTTCAATGAGAATGCTCCTCATCCTTCTAGATTTCAGCAAGTACAGACCTAGAGCCATCAAACATTTCTTGAATGATGACCCTTTCATTCCCAGATCATCTTTGTGAACCTCCTCTGAACCCTCTCCAAAGGTGGCACATCTTTGCTTACATGAGCCCAAAACTGTTCACGATACTCAAGATGAGTCCTCACCTTATAAAGCCTCAGCATCACATCCCTGCTCCTGTATTCTAAACCTCTTGGAATGAATGATAACATTTAATTTGCCTTCCTCACCACTGACTCAACCTGCAAGTTAACCTTTAGGATGTTCTGCATAAGAACTCCCAAGTCCCTTTACATTTCAGATTTTTGGATTTTGTCCCTGTTTAGAAAATAGTCTGCACATTTATTTCTACCACCAAGTGCATGACCATTCATTTTCTAACATGGCATTTCACTTGCCAATTTCTTGCCCATTCTCCTAATCTGTTTAAGTCCTTCTGCAGCCTTCCTGTTTTCTCAATACTACCTGCCCTTCTACCAATCTTTAAACCGTCTGCAAACTAAGCAACAAAGCCATCTATTCCATTAGCTAAATCATTGGCATACAGCATAAAGAGGTCCCAACACCGACCCCACTAGTCTCTGGCAGCCAACCAGAAAAGGATCATGGGAAAAGGACCCACCCAGCCAACAAACTTTTTGTCCCACTTCCCTCTGGGAGAAGGTTCCGGAGCTTGAAGATTCGTACGGCCAGATTTGGGAACAGCTTCTTTCCAACTGTGATAAGACTGCTGAACAGATCCTGACCCGGATCTGAGCCGTACCTTCCAAATATCTGTACCTGACTTGCACTTACTTTCCCTTTTCTATTTTCTAATTATGATTTATAATTTAAATTTTTATTATATTTACTTCAATTTGTACATCAGGGAGCGCAGAAACAAATATCACTGTGATGATTGTACGCTCTAGTATCAATTGTTTGGTGACAATAAAGTAAGTAAGTGTTTGAAATACCCAGAGGCTGACAGAGAAAAATGGCTTCAGTGTGTGCTGCTGCAGTTTGCTTTACTTCTCTTGGTTACGATCATTCAGGAATAAGCAGACCACAGTGCTATGTAGACTCACAGAGGGATTCTGTGCGGAAACAAGTCCTCCATCATCCTGACAGCAGCCACCCATTAATGCTGCCTTACACCATTCTTGCAGAATGGAGATGAGGAGAAATTTCTTTTGCCAGAGAGTGGTGACTCTGTGGAATTCTTTACCACAGGCAGCTGTGGAGACCCAGTCTCTATGTACATTTAAGGCAGAGGTTGATGAATTCTTGATTGGTCAGTGCATGAAGGGAAACGGAGAAGGCAGGAGACAGAGCTAATCCAATGGGCCAGATAGCCTAATTATGCTCCTAAATCTGATGGTCTTAAGGTGCCCTCAGCCCACTACTTTGCTCACTATACACATAATTGTGTGGCCAGATTCTGCTCCATTTACATCCACAATGTGTAAACTCCAGACACAGCACAGGAGGACAGGATTGAACCCAGAGCAGTTCGTGTGGGTGCCCTCTGGGTGCTTGTATTCTTCACGTGTTCCAAGAATATGCAGATCGGTGGGTTAATTAGCCACTGTAGATTGTTCCTTATGTGAAGATAGTAGGAGAGATGTAATTTTTGTTCATTAGTAAGCAGCTTATTGTCACACTTACTGGGACACACTGAAAGACTTTGTTCTGAATGCCATTCATGTTGATCATTGCAAACCTGGGTACATCAAGGCAGTAATAGCATGCAGTATGAGATACAAGGAAAGTGCAGTGCAGGCAGACAGTAAGATGCAAGAGTTGTGACGAGATAGATCACAAAATCAAACCTTCATATTTTATCATTCAAGAGTGCAAGTACCTTACAGCAGTGGGCAGAAGCATTCTTGAGCTTGGTGGCACACGGTCTCGAGCTTTCTGCCTGATAAGAAAGAAAGAGATGGAGGGGGGAGAGAAAATCACCACAGTGGGAGGGGACTTTGATTATGCTGGCTGCTTTCCTGAGACGTGGGAAACCTCTGCAAGGTAGATGGAGGGGAGGACTCCATCTACAATTTCACAAATGACCATACCACCACAGAGGACTGGATGTCAAGCAGTAATGAGACAGGGTACAGGAAGGTAGCAAGCCTTGTGATATGGTGTCAAAACAACAACCTTTCCCTAGATGTCAGCTGGTCACTGATTTCAGGAAACAGCGTAGAGTGCACACCCTTGAGTGTATCAATGGTATTGAAGGGGAGATGGTTGAGAGCTTTAAGTTCATAGGTTTAAATATCAATAGTTTGCCCTGGTCAAACCACAATGACACTATGTCCAAGAAAGCACACCACCACCACTATTTCCTCAGACAGCTAAGGAAATCCTGCATGTCCTCTCAACAATCTTTATAGATGATTGATCCAGATGCATCACGGCTTGGTATGACAACTGCTCTGCCAAGACCACAAGAAATTGTGAGTTCTGCATACAGTCCAATCTAACATGAAAACTAGCCTCTCCTTCATCTACCTTGCAGAGGTTTCCCACGTCTCAGGAAAGCAGCCAACATTATCAAAGTCCCCTCCCACTGTGGTGATTTTCTCTCCCCCCTCAATCTCTTTCTTTCTTATCAGGCAGAAAGCTCGAGACCGTGTGCCAGCAAGCTCAAGAATGCTTCTGCCCACTGCTGTAGGGTACTTGCACTCTTGAATGATAAAATATGAAGGTTTGATTTCGTGATCTACCTCGTCACAACTCTTGCATCTTACTGTCTGCCTGCACTGCACTTTTCTTGTATCTCATACTGCATGCTATTACTGCCTCTGCTTGTACTGCCTTGATGTACCCAGGTTTGCAATGATCAACATGAATGGCATTCAAGTTTTCAGTGTGTCCCAGTATGTGTGACAATAAGCTGCTTACTAATGAACAAAAATTACATCTCTCCTACTATCTTCACATAAGGAACAATCTACACTGGCTAATTAACCCACCGATCTGCATATTCTTGGAACACGTAAAGAATACAAGCACCCAGAGGACACCCACACGAACTGCTCTGGGTTCAATCTTGTCCTCCTGTGCTGTGTCTGGAGTTTACACATCCACCCTGTGATGTGGCATTCCTTCAGTTTCTTTACACATTCTTCAATCCAGGGACATAAAACCATAGAACATTACAGCACAGAAACAGGTCTTTTGGCCCTTCTTGGCTGTGCCAAACCATTTTTCTGCCTAGTCCCACTGACCTGCACCTGGACTATATTCCTCCATATACCTCTCATCCATGTAGCTATCCAAGTTTTTCTTAAATGTTAAAAGTGAGCCCGCATTTACCACTTCATCTGGCAGCTCATTCCACACTCCCACCACTCTCTGTTTGAAGAAGCCCCCCCCTCAATGTTCCCTTTAAACTTTTCCCCCTTCACCCTTAACCCATGTCCTGTGGCTTTTTTCTCCCCGAGCTTCAGTGGAAAAAGCCTGCTTGCATTCACTCTATCGACATCTGAGATAATCTCTCAGCTCCATCCTGATAACAAAAATTCTCCATCCCAGGCAACTTCCTGGTGAACCTCCTCTGCACCCTCTCCAGCACACTCATATCTTCCCAATAATGTAGTGACCAGAATTTCACACAGAACTCCTGATGAGAGCTATAGGTTTCTAGAGAATTGTTTATTTTTCACATGTTCAAAAATCCTTCCTATAATGAGACATAAGAGCAGAATTAGGCCATTTGGCCCATCAAGTCAGCCATCCCTCTCAACCCCATCCTCCCCATATCCTATCACACCCTGACTAATCGAGAACCTCTGTCTTAAAGACAGCAAATGACCTGGTCTTCAGTCACCTAATGGCAACAAATCCCGCATATTCACCACCCTCTGGCTAAAGAAATTCCTCCTTAGCTCTGTTCTAAATAGATGTCCCTCTATTCTTCTTTTCATGTTGTGGCAGGAATGGAGGCGTCCATTTTGTGAGCTGTTTGGTGAGCTTGGATAACTTAACTGGAGTAATTCAATGGGGACACAAGGAGTTTCTGCTAGTAATCTACAGAATCTGAGACCATTCTCATATAAGCTGTTTATCATGTAAAAATACAAGCCTGAAGTAGGAATAGCCTGTGACCTGGTCATGCAGACTCAGTGTATGCTGATCTGGTTGGGATGGTTTGAACCTGTCTGAGCTGGATAAACCAAAAGAAATCACAAGGCCAAAAGAAAAAAACCATAAAGCAGTACTACTTGTAGCCATGGGCCATATCCAAAGAGAACTGACAAAGGTCAGGAGATGATCTTGAGCCAACAAAATTGAAACATCATAGATTAGTCTGATGAAGAAAATAAGAATGGAGGATTTTTGGGAGCACAGGCAGTGATAACTCTGCGGAGACCAACTACTGCATAAGTGGATGACCTCACGTTGAAGACGTGGAGATTACATAAGAACATAAGAGATAGGAGCAGGAGTAGGCCAATCGGCCTGATTCAATCTTAACTGATCCAATCTTAACTCTAGTTTTCACCGAATCCCACAAGGCAACAGTGCCAACCAACAGGGCACCATGCCGCCCATTTTATTTTATTATTCATCCCGCCCAAACCCATGTGATCACCTGGGGGAAAAAAAAACAATTTGCCAATTGAGGAGAAAAAATCTGGAAAATTCCTCTCCAACCCATCCAGGCTATCGAAAACTGGTCCAGGAGATCACATGGCTGATCTAAACCTAGCCTCATGTCCACTTACCTGCTCGCTCACCGTATCCCCTAATGCCATTTTTATCCAGGAAAATGTCTATCTCCGTTTTGAATTTATTGAGTGTAGTAGCTTCCACAGCTCTCTGGGGCAGTAAATTCCACAGCCCCACTACCCTCTGAGTGAAGAAATTTCTCCTCATCTCAGTCCTGGAACAGCATCCCCTTATTTTAAGATTATGCCCTCTAGTCCTAGTTTCACCCATCATTGGGAACATTCTCCCCGCATCCACCCAATCAAGCCCCTTCACAATCTTATATGTTTCAATAAGATCGCCTCTCATTCTTCAGAACTCCAATGAGTAGAGTCCCAATCTACTCAACCTCTCATCATACATCAACCCACCCATCCCCGGAATTAACCTAGTGAATCTTCACTGCACTGCTCGAGAGCCAGTATGTCCTTTCTTAAATATGGACACCAGAACTGCACGCAGTACTCCAGGTGTGGTCTCACCAATACCTGGTACAACTGCAGTAAGACCTCCCTGTTCTTATACTCCATCCCCCTAGCAATAAAAGCCAGCATTCCATTGGCCTTCTTGAGCACCTGCTGTACTTGCATACTAACTTTTTGTGTTTCCTGCACCAGGACCCCCAGATCCCTTTACACAGAAGCACTTTCCAGTTTCTCTCCATTTAGATAATAACTTGCTCTATTATTTTTCCTGCCAAAGTGCAAGACCTCACACTTGTCAGTATTATACTTCATCTGCCAAATGTCTGCCCAATCACTCAGCCTATCTATGTCCCCCTGCAGGGTTTCAATGTCCTCCGCACACTCCCTCCCATCTTTGTGTCATCAGCAAACTTCGATACATTGCACTTAGTCCCTTTCTCCAAATCATTAATATAGATTGTAAAGAGTTGGGGTCCCAACACTGACCCCTGCGGAACACCACTAGTCACCAACTGCCAGTCTGAGAATAAACCATTTATCCCAACTCTCTGTTTTCTGTTAGAAAGCCAATCCTCCACCCATGCCAGAATATTATCCCCAATCCCATGATTTTTTACTTTAAGTAATAATCTTTGGTGTGGCACCTTGTCAAATGCCTTTTGGAAGTCCAAATACACCACATCCACTGGTTCCCCTTTATCTACCCTATATGTTATGTCCTCAAAGAACTCCAACAAATTTGTCAAACATGACTTCCCTTTTGTAAAGCCATCCTGACTTTGTCCTATTAAGCTATGTTTATCCAAATGCCCTGTTACTGTTTCCTTAATTATCAATTCCAACATTTTGCCAACCACAGATGTTAGGCTAACTGGCCTATAATTCCCAGCCTTCTGTCTATTGCCCTTTTTAAATAAAGGAGTTACATTAGCATTTTTCCAATCTGCCGGGACCATTGCCGAGTTTTGAAAAATTATCACTAATGCATCCACAATCCCGACCGCCACTTCCCTTAAGACCCTAGGATGCAAGCCATCCGGTCCAGGGGATTTATCCACCTTCAGTCCCATTAATTTATCAAGTACCATTTCCTTGATGATTTGAATCGTAGTTAGCTTCTCTCCCCCTAGAGCCCCCTGTTTATCCAGTGTTGGGATGTTTTGAGTGTCCTCTACTGTAAAAACTGATACAAAATATTTGTTCAGCGTTTCCGCCATCTCCATGTCCCCTACCATTAATTTCCCGGTCTCATTTTCTAGGGGACCAACATTTACTTTAGCCACCCTTTTTCTTTTTATGTAACTATAAAAACTCTTACTATCTGCTTTTATGTTTTTCGCCAATTTACTTTCATAATCTATCTCCCCCTTCTTAATCAATCTTTTTGTTATTTGCTGCTGATCTTTAAAAGCTTAACCTTTAGCCATTGCTATTCGTGAATCTTCTAATATTTTTGGTATTACTCGTAATGAGAAATTATATAAATTATCACTCTATGCTGATGATTTGCTGTTATATATTTCTGATCTTGATAGATCTATTCCCACTATTTTATCCTTGTTGGCTCAATTTGGTAGTTTTTCTGGTTATAAATTAAACTTAGATAAGAGTGAATTATTCCCTTTAAATGCGCAAATTTTATTGAATGACAGGATTCCATTTAAAGTTGTTACTGATAATTTTACCTATTTAGGTATAAAAATTACCAAGAAATATAAAGATTTATTTAGACTGAATTTTTTACCTATGCTTCTTCAAATACAACATCTTACTACAAGATGGTCTCCCTTATTTTTATCATTAGTTGGTCGGATTAATGCTACTAAAATGATGATTTTACCAAAATTTTTATACTTATTTCAAGCCTTACCAATTTTTATTCCTAAATCCTTTTTTGACAACATTGATTCAAAAATTTCCTCATTTGTGTGGCAAAACAAAAACCCTAGGTTAAGTAAAAGGCAATTACAAAAATCTAAGAAAGATGGTGGTTTAGCTTTGCCTAACTTTAGATTTTATTATTGGGCGAATAATATTCGTAACCTAACGTATTGGAAATTAGATTTGGACTCATTATTGTGTCCGCAGTGGGTAAATTTGGAATGCAATGAAGTAAAGGGATATTCTTTATTCTCTGTTCTTGGTTCTTCTCTTCCTGCTGATTTAGTTAAATTTAATAAACAGATATCTAATCCTGTTATTAAACACACATTACGAATTTGGTTTCAATTTCGGAAATTTTTTACTTTGAAAAACTTTGTGCTTGATAGCCCTATTTTATTTAATTTTTTCTTTAAACCTTCCTTGACAGATCAAGCCTTTAGCATATGGAAAAGGAAAGGTATAAAATGTTTTCGTGACCTTTTTTTTGAAGGTACTTTGATGTCTTTTGACCAACTTTCCAATAAATTTAAATTACCTAAATCTAATTTCTTCAGATATTTACAAATCAGAAATTTTTTACATAAAGTTTTACCATCTTTTCCCAACTCAACTTCAACGGATTTCTCAGATTTGATTTTTACCTTAAATCCTTGTCAGAAGGGATTAGTTGCTTTTATTTACAACATGATTATGAAGATACAACCAGAGATGTCTGATAGAATTAAACAACAATGGGAAAAAGAACTTCGATACAATATACCAACAGATAAATGGGAAAAAATTTTACAAATGGTTAATTCTTCTTCTATATGTGCTAAACATGCTTTAATACAATTTAAAATTGTACATAGAGCTTATATGTCTAAAGATAAACTTGCTCGATTTTATTCTCATATTAACCCTCAATGTGATAGATGTCATTTAGAAGTGGCTTCACTGACCCATATGTTTTGGTCATGTCCTACTTTACATAACTATTGGAAGGACATATTCGTTACCATTTCCTCAATTTGGAACATCGATTTACAACCTAACTTTATTACTGCAATCTTTGGTATACCAAATGAGGATGGTAATCAGTTTTCTCCTTCAATCAGACGAATGATTGCTTTTGTAACATTAATGGCCAGAAGGTCTATATTACAAAATTGGAAAGAAGTAAACCCTCCTACCACGTCTCAGTGGCTTTTTCAAACTATTTCTTATCTGAGTTTGGAAAAAATTAGGAGCACTATTTTTGACTCGTCAATTAAATTTGAAGAAACTTGGGGACCGTTCATCCGACATTTTCATATGAATTAATTTGGCCTTTCCCAGACCTTCACTTTGTTTATTCTTGTTCAGGTATGGAGTTCCGGAGTTCTTTGACACTATCATATACTTATAAACTGTTATTATTGCCCATGTTAGTTTTAGTTTAGTGTTTGTTTCATATATATATTTTCTTTCACACATTTCTAATTTTTTTTTCTTTTTCTTTTGATGATTAGTTTTGTTTTTTTTTCATATATAATTATATAGACTTGATTGATTAATGTACTTTTTTGTTGTTGATGTTTAATAGGATGTCATTATCCTATTATTAATGTAATCTTAAGTCTATTGTATTCATAACCTATTCATTATTATGTTATGTTTTTTTTATATTTATATGAAACTCAATAAAAAGATTGAAAAAGAAAGAAAAGATCTTTAAAAGCTTCTCGATCTTCAATCTTCCCACTAGATTTAGCTACCTTATATAACTTGCTTTTTAGTCGTATACTTTGCTTTATTTCTTTACTTAGCCACGGATAACTATTTTTTTCTTTTACACCCTTTTTTTTTCAGTGGAATATATTTTTCTTGATAGTTGTAAAATAACTCCTTAAATATACACCACTGATCAATACCGATCTACCCTTTAATCTATTTCCCCAATCCATCTTAAGCAATTCTGCTCTCATACCATTATAGTCTCCTTTATTTAAGCTCAGTACGCTTGTTTGAGATCCAACCCTCTCATCCTCTAATTGAATATGGAATTCGACCATGTTATGGTCACTCATTCCAAGGGGATCCTTTACTAGGACATTTTTTATTAGTCCTGTCTCATTACACAGGACCAGATCTAAGACTGCTTGCCCCCTTGTCGGCTCAGTAACGTATTGTTCAAGAAACCCATCCCGAAAACACTCAATAAACTCTTCTTCAAGGCTGCCGTGTCCGACTTGATTGAATATGAAAGTTAAAATCCCCCATAATTATAGCTGTTCCCTTATTACAAGCCCCAACTATTTCCTGATTTATGCTCCGACCAACTGAGTTACAGCTGTTTGGAGGCCTATAGACTACTCCCACCACTGCTTTTTTTCCCTTTACTATTTCTTATTTCTACCCAAATTGTTTCGTTATCCTGATCCTTTGAGCCAATATCATTTCACTTTATTGCAGTGATTTCTTGCTTTATTAACATAGCCACCCCACCTCCTTTTCCTTCTTCCCTGTCACTCCTAATTGTCAAATACGTTTAATTGTCAAATATGTTTAATTCCCCGTCCTGGTCACCCTGTAGCCACGTTTCCGTAATTGCCACAATATCATAACCATACGTAATTATTTGTACTGTCAACTCATCAATTTTGTTCCTAATACTACGTGCATTCAAATAAAGGACTTTCAAATATGTTTGACACTTATTTCCTACCTTTTCCTTTTGTACAACTTTATCTCATCTCCATACATTCTTTCCCCTCCTGACACACTGTCTTTTTATTCCTCCACTTTTACCTACATTCATTACCTTCTCCATTGTCTTTTTAATTATTTGCTCTCTAGAATCGTCCCCCCCACTAGTTAGTTTAAAGACCTCTCTGCAGCCCTAGTTATATGATTCGCCAGGACACTAACCCCAGCACAGTTCAGGTGAAGCCCGTCCCTCCGGAACAGTTCTCTCCCGTCCCAGTACTGGTGCCAGTGTCCCAAGAAGCAAAACCCACTTCTCCCACACCAAACTTTGAGCCACGTGTTTAACTCCCTAATTTTATTTAACCTAGCCAAATTTCCTCGTGGCTCAGGTAATAATCCAGAGATTATCACCCTTGAGGTTCTGTTTTTTAATTTGACCCCTAGCTGCTCATATTCCTGTAACAGAACCTTCTTCCTTGTCCTATCTATGTCATTAGTAACGACGTATACTAAGACAACTGGATCCTCGCCCTCCCACTGCAAGTTTCTCTCCAGCCCAGAAGAGATGTCCTTAACCCTGGCACCAGGCAGGCAACATAGCCTTCGGGACTCGCGCTCTCGGTTGCAGAGAACCCTATCTAACCCCCTGACGATACTGTCCCCTATTACTACAACATTTCTATTGACTCCCCCCTCTGGAATGGTCCCCCACTCCACTGTGCTATGGGCAGGTTGCTCATCCTCCCCACAGACCCCGCTCCTGCCCTCACAGGGAGTAAAAGCCTCGAATCTGTTGGACAAGAGCAAGGCCTGCATCTCCTCCAGCCCTACCTCCTGGATTCCCCTACTTGCCTCACTCATAGCCACACCATCCTGTGCTTGACTGCAATCTACATTAGTTAATCTATTAGGTGTGGCTATCTCCTGGTACACAGAGTCCAGGTAACTCTCCCCCTCCCTGATGTGTCGCAGTGTTTGAAGCTCGGACTGCAGCTCATCAATATGAAGCTGGAGTTTCTCGAGCAACAAACACTTGCTGCAAATGTAGTTGCCGCGTCCCTCAATGGGGTCTACCGGTTCCCACATTTCACAGCAGTAACACATCACCTGCTCCATGCAAGCAACTAGCTGTGAGAGCTCTGCAGCTCCGGTCTTCCTCGCCTCACCCGGTTCCGCCAAAGCCCTTAGGCCTCCACTCTACTCCCGGCTCACTCCACCGCCCGCAACGACGCTGCCCGCTGTATCGGGCTGTGTTCCTTTTAAATCTCCCGCACTTCACTGCCCGATGTCACATGCCTGCACAGTCCCGCCTCTCTCCGGTAAAATTCAAAATGGCTTCCGCCTCACTCTTGCTCCGATTCTCAGAAGTCCTTCTCCGAAATAAAATCTGAAATTACATCGGGATTAAGAAGAATACTAGCCCAGCGCAGACTCCTTTTTCCTGGGTATTACCTTTTCTCTCCTTTGACTGTTCATGGAGGGTCAGGGTATGTACACTGTTGTGTAAACTCTTTGTAATTTTGTAACTGAGCCAATAAAGGTACTTAGTAGTAAATACAGATCCTTTTTGCCCCTAAATGCTCATTATTGATGAGAGTTAATACTTGAGGACTAATCCTTGTAACAGGCAGCACATCCTTTTGCATCCATAAGGGGCCCAAAACTGCTCTTAATACTCCAAGTGCAGTCTGACCAATGCCTTATAAAACATAATGTTAATGTCTCACCCATAGCCAGAGCTGGACAAATCTTCCAAGTCAGCGACATTAAAGGGAAATTCCAAGGAACAATTGCAGCAACAACCCCTGAGGAAGGAAATTAAGTTATACATTAGGATGTTTAACAATCAGGATTTATCATTGCAAAAAGACACAAGAAGCTCAAATTTTGGATGCCTTTCAGGACCGAACAATAACAGAGAATATTGCACAATGGATTTGAATCCTGCACAGGCTAAGAACTCCCCAAACTCAAAATGCTTTCATGTAGGAATGTTCAGACTGTTAAAGCCGCTGACCGTCCCAGCTCTCAGTACATAACAAGATGTAGATAGTTAGCTAAATTTGGCACTCAACTAACAGTATCAGGCAGCACTGCTACTGGGATGTTGCTGTGGGAGTGCAAGAAAAAGGCACCAATATGCTAGGTGTACATTAATGAGGTTGGATGTACATTGGAACTAGCCAGGGGCTTGATGGGAGTGTTATGGCAGGCATTTTACAATACCTAACGTCTGCTGTATCTGCCTTCAAAGTACTCAATGGGCAAGTGTAAAGATGAATTAATGCTTAAGATCACACTGCACACCATTGCAGAAGGTCAAGATGACACGAAGGGGAATTAATCCAGTAGGTACAAGTTCGGGAGGGCAGTGCAGAGGAACCCTTTATGCAGTTAAACAGCCACTTCAGTCCATCTGGTCCACATTTTCTATGAATCCCATCTAAACCAGTCCCATTTGCTCACACTTAGCCCTTATCCTTCTAAACGGTAGTGCAATGCTTTACAGTGCCAGCAGAGTACAGGGTTCAATACTGTCCATAAGGAGTTTGGTGGACAGTATCTTGATTGGCTACATCACTGCTTGGTATTGAAACACCAATGCCCTTGAACAAAAAATCCTACAGAAAGTAGTGGATATGGCCCAGTCCATCACGGGCAAAGCGCTCCTCACCATCTACGTAAAACTCCGTCACAGGAAAGCAGCATCCATCATCGGGGACCCCTGCCACACAGGTCATGATCTCTTCCCGCTGCTGCCATCAGGAAGAAGACGCAAGAGCCTCAGGAGTCACACCACCAGGTTCAGGAACAGCTACTATCCCTCAACCATCAGGCTCCTGAACCAGAGGTGAGAACTTCACTCAACTTCATTTGCCCCATCACTGAATTCAGTGATAGTTGGACTCACTTTCAAAGACTCTTCATCTCATGTTCTCAACATTATTTATTATTATCATTTTACAAAATTTTGTACTTGCAGTTTCTTGTCTTTTGCACACTGTTTGTGTTTCATTGATTCTATTATGGTTAATGGATTTACTGAGTATGCCCACAAGAAAATGAATTTCAGGGTTGGATATGATTGCATATATGTACTTTGATAATAAAATTCACTGAATTTTGATCTTTCAGAGGGGAATCATGGTTTGAATAAGGGGAAGGGAGAAAGGAGGGAGCGGGAAGCACCAGGGACATTCTGCAATAATCAATAAACCAACCTGTTTCTGATTGAGAGAGAGAGATATATATAAACTGTGTATATATACACACACATATCAATCAGAAACAGGTTTAATAGTTTATGACCGGCATATGTCATAAAAATTCGTTAACTTCCTGGCAGCAGTATAATACAATACATGCTAAACATAGAAAAAAAACTTAAGTATAGATAAGTAGTGAAAAATTAGAAATAAAAAATTAGTGAGGTAGGCATTCAGATTAGGGTTAGTGAATTGTGGGTATGCTACATTGGCGCCAAAAACACAGCAACACTTCGAGCTGCCCACAAGCACATCCTCAGCTTGTGTAGGTTATCGACTCAAACGACACATTTTACTGTATGCTTTGTTGATCATGTGATAAATTACGCTAAAATTTTTTAAATCCTTTCTTAAGTCAGCCTATAACCCAGGCACCATCTTTCCCAAAATTGATTAGATGACAAATCAACCTATCAATACAAATTGGCAGGGTTGTCAGAAGTTGATAGAGCCGGTAAACTGTATAGGATTGTTAAGGAGGCAACACAGTGGTGTTAGCCTTCATTCGTCAGGTGACAAAGTGCCGCGAGATAATATTGCAAATTTATAAAACTCTGCTTAGGTACTGTGTTCAACTCATTATAGGGATTCAGAGCTTCAAAGAGGGTGCAGAGGAGATTTACCAGGATACTGCCAGGCTAGAGAACATGTCTTATGGCAATAGGTTGGCTCTTCTCTCAACAAGGTACTGTTGCAGCTCTGTAAATCCCTGGTCAGACCACACTTGGACTATTGTGTTCAGTTCTGGTTGCCTCATTATAAGAAATGTGGAAGCTTTAGGAGGGATGCGGAGTAGATTTAACAAGACGCTGTCTGGATTAGAGAGCATGTCTTATGAGAATGGATTCCGTGAGCTGGGCGAGAAGTGCTTTGATGGAGGTGTAGAAGATGAGAAGAAGACAGTTAAGAGAAGTTTTCCCAGGGTGGAAGTAACTAATACAATGGGGCGTAATTTTAAGGTGACTAGAGAAAGGTGTATGTGGGATGTCAGAGGCAAAGTGGTGGGTGCGCGGAACACGCTGCTGTGGTGGTGGTAGAGACAAACGCATTAGTAGCATTTAAGAAACTCTTAGATCCAATCATGGATGATAGAAAAATGCAGGGTAATGTTGAAGGAAGGGATCATACTGATCTTAGACTAAGTTAAAAGGTCAACACAAAGGTCGTACCCCTTTACTGGGCTGTAATGAACGATGTTCCAATATTAGTTGGAATATGAAACTTCAGGCAATGGGAACAGTACTCTTGTTTGATGCCGTTAAAACCAAATATTTGAACAGTCATGCAGTTGCACAGCATGGAACTAGGCTCCTCGGACCAACTGGTCCTTCTGACCAAGGTGTGATGATTTGATCAGCTGTCCTACAGCCCAAGACCTTGTGTAAAGGTTGATTCCCTTGATGAGATGCGGCATTTTAGCCTGGTAATGATTAGATTACACTAAGCAAAAAACAGCATCTACAGAGAAGAATTTTTGCAAAAATTCATCCCATGAAGACACCTGCTCAGGGTCTTTACCTCAGCCTCTTCTGAACCAAGTGGATAACAAACCCCAAATCTGGGTTGCTTCTGTGCTCCAAACTACAGACCCGCTTTCAGGCACTCTGCAACTCTGCATTATTTGTTTACTTTTTAAAATTATTTACTCAATTTGTATTCTTTTGCAAATTGGTTGTTTGTCAGCCTGAATCATTTATAATCTTTCATAAATTCAATTGTACTTCTTTATTTTCCTGTAAATGCCTGCAAGGAAACAAATCTCAAGGTAATACATAGTGACATACACGTACTTTGATAACAAATTTACTTTGAACTGCACTTCAAATCATCATCTTGCCTTGTTCTTGTTGCCCACATCAATAGGACTTTGAGGAGATTTGGTCTAACATCTTAAACACTCGAAGACTTCTACAGGTATACAGTGGAGAGCATCATGACTGACAGTATCACTGGTATGGGGAGGGGGGCTACTGTACAGGATGATGCAAGCTGCAGAAGTTGTAAAATTAGTCAATCATGGGTACCACCCTTCGTAGTATCCAAGACTCCTTCAAGAAGCAGTGCCTCAGAAAGGTTGCGTCCATCACTAAGGACCCTCACCATCTAGGGCACACACTCTTCTTATTGTTACCATCAGAAAGGAGGCACAGGAGCCTGAAGGAACACACTCAGCAATTGAGGAACAGCTTCTTCCTCTCTGCCATTTGATTTTGAAATGGACATTGAACCCATGAACACTACCTCACTACTATTTTCTGCACTACATATTTTAACTATTGTGTTTACACACACCCCCCCCCTCCCCGATTAATACCAGCATATATCATGAAATGTGCTAACTTAATGGCAGCAGTACAACGAAATACGTGATAAATATAGAGAAAAAAGACGAGTATATATCTCTTAAATAGTTAAGTTAAAATTTGTAGTGCTAAAGAAAACACAGAAATAAAAAGTAGTGAGGTAGTGATCATGGGTTCAATGTCCATTTAGACATCAAATGGCAGAGGGGAAGAAGCTGTTCCTAAATCAACGACTATGTGCCTTCAGGCTTCTGAACCGTCTTTCCGATGGTAACAGTGTAGAGGGCATGTCCTGGGGGGTGGGGATCCTTAATGGTGGACGCTGCCTTCCTAAGTCACGGCTCCTTGAAGATGTCTTGAATACTATGGAGGCTAGTAACCACGATGGAGCTAATTTTACAAGTCCCTGCAACTTAATTCGATCTTCTGCAGTAGACCTACCATACCAGATGGTGATACAGCCAGTCAGAATGCTCTTCACGGTACATTTGTAGATGTTTTTGAGTGTTTTAGTTGACAAACCAAATCTCCTCAAACTCCTAATGAAACATAGTCACTGGTTTGCCTCCTTTTAGCTGCATCAATATGTTGCATCCAGGTTAGGACCTGCGAGATACTGACACCCAGGAACCTGGAATTGCTCACTCTCTCCACTTCTGATGCCTCTATGAGGACTGCTTTCAATGACTTACTGTAATTCAGTTTCTCTTCTGCATTTATCATCCATTGCATTGTACTGCTGCCGCAAAGTTAACAAATTTCACAACATATGCCAGCGATTCTGATCAATGCGCAGTGCCTGACAACTTATTTTCTGCGAGGCAGCATTAAGCAAGTATTAGAAACAGTTGGCTGCAGCAGTGGCACAGATTAGTTTATTAACCCAGTCATCCAATACCCTAGAGTAGTAATTTGGTCACCCTGATTCAAATCACACCATTGTAAGTACAATTTAAAAGCAAAAGTGAGTCATTGATACTGATTGAATGGGTAGCTTTATTTGTCGCATGTACATCAAAACATACAGTGAAATGCGACAATTACATCAAATCAAATCAGTGAGGATTGCGCTGCGCAGCCCACAATTGCTGCCATGCTTCTGTCATTAACAAAGCATAGCCACAATTCACTAACCCTAACTATACATCTTTGGAATCTGGGAGGAATCTGAAACACCCAGAGCAAACCCACATGGCTACAGAAGGAATGTACAAACTCCTTAAAGGCAGTGGCAGGAATTGAACCTCTATCTGTAATTACCAGTGCTGTAAAGAGATGTGCTAACCAAAATTAAATGCATTCTATTCAAAGTTAACTTGGAAATGGGAAGTTAATATTGGCAGGTGCCACTAACACCCAGGTCCCAAAAAAAAAGAAAATTTATAATAAGCAATTTAAAACAAGCTCATGCACAAGACATAAGCAACAGATTTCAGATAATCTTGCACTAAATTCACAAACAACAAATTATGTATATGTTAATCAAACCAGAGATGCAAACTGTAGTCCATAAGCACAAATGTACGCCTGAACCAAAATAAATTTGTGATGCTGCTCAGGAAGCTGCTCACTATTGCTCTCATGTCAGTGCGTGTTTTTTGACTGAAAGATAGAGCGTGTAATAGGCCATTCTGGCCCATCAAGCCTGCACCACCCAACTACACCTATTAACCTGTACATCGGTGAAGTGTGGGAGGAAACCGGAGCACCTGCAGGAAACATATGCGGTCACAAGGAGAACATACAAACCCCTTTCGCACAGCAGTGGATTTGGACCTGGGTCATTAGTGTTGTTAGTGTTACACTAACAGCCTCACAACCGTGCCATCTACTTAAATACAGATGTTGGGAATCAGAAACGGGAACAGACAAAGGAGAAACAAGAGACTACAGATGTTGAAATCTAGAATGACAGAGAAGATGCAGAAAAAAACTTAACAGGTTAGGCAGCATTTATTAAATATTAACTTGACATGGGCAATAAATGGTGGTACCTAATGCCTGGATTACAAGGAAGATGATAGATTAAGTATACAAGTGTCCCTTACTTTACTAATGTTCACTTTACACCACTTTGCTTTTACCTACATTAGACCTACATTAGTAACCTGTTTTTGCATTACAAAGAGGATATTCACTTTTAAGAACATTCTTCCCCATATAAATTAATGGTTCTTCGCTTTACGCCATTTCGGCTTAAGGAAGTTTTCATAGAATCGCTCTACCTTTGTAAAGGGAAGGAGGGAACACCTGTACATGTACAAAAGACAAAGCAACATATGAAGGCTCGGAATAGGTTTCCGTCAATTTTCAGTCACAATGGAGTTCATTTTTGGAACTTAGCAGATTCTCATCATCAGCGCAGGTGTAACACAAGGCTGTGTGCTTAGACACTGCAGAATTTTATACTTAAAACTGTGTGGCCATGCACAGCTCCAATGCCATATTTAAGTTTGCTGACAACACAACAGTTGTTGATCAAATTAAAGGTGGTGATGCATCAGCATACAGGAGGGAGACTGAAAATCTGGCTGAGTGGTGTCACAACAACCATCTCTCACTCAATATCAGTAAGAACAAGGGTTGTTTGATGATGAACTTCAATAAAAAATAAATTACAAAAAAAAAACCAAGGAGGGGACTACAGGTAGAGGAAACTGTGGGTCCACTGGGGGATGAGGGGTAGAAAGTGTCAGCAATTTTAAATTCATTGGCATTATCATTTCAGAGGTTCTGTCCTGGGACCAGCATCTAAGTGCCATTACAAAGAAAGCATGGCAGCGCCTCTATTTTCTTAGATGCTCGTGAAGTTTCAGTGTGTCATCTAAAAGTTAGACAAGGTTGTAAAGTTCAAAGTACATTTATTATCGAAGTATGTATGCAGTATACAACCCTGAGATTTGCCTTTCCATAGACAGCCACAAAACAAAGAAACACCATTCAAGTTCAAGGAGACATCGAACACCCACTGCACAAAAAAAAACAAATTGCGCAAACAGCAAAGAATGAGCAAAAGACACAGAATGTAAAACATCAAATCACATTGAAACAGTCTAGGAACGTTCAGTTTATTTCAGTTCAAAGTAGCGTTATGTCGACCATTCACTGCAGGCCACAGAGCATCTGCTCCAATCAAAATAGCCCAAAATAAAATAAAATAGCGATAAAAAAGGAGCAGCCAGAAGCCAGAGAAACATAACATGAACTGTAGAGTCCAATCCACAAACAGTGCTTATTAAACCTTGCCCAAGACCCAAGCCCCTGGCAGCATCAAGCGAGGGGGGAGTAAGAGAGAGACCAGGTAGGCAGACGGCTCTGAAAACCCACTCAGCTTCCACTCGTCTTCATCCATCTCAATCTTGTTCGACACTTCAATCAGTGAGAAAAGGAGTCAATCTTGGCCTTGCACTCCGTCGCCAGGCCACACACACCACTCCAAATCTCACTGAACTCCCTCAGAGACAGCAAAGCGCCTGATCACCCAATCAGCCTGAAAGCACACCATCAAAATGTAATATATACATGTGTAGTGAAGGGCATACTGATTGGTTGTATCACGGCCTGATATGGAAATACCAATGCCCTTGAATGGAAAATCCTACAAAAAGTAGAAAATGCAGCCCAGTCCATCACGAACGAAGTTCTCCTCATAATTGAGCACATCCATGCACAGCGGTTTCACGGGAAAGCAGCATCCATGGAGGGTCCCCACAATCTGAGCCATGCTCTCTTATCACTGCTGGCATCAGGAAGGTGGTTCAGGAGCCTCAGGACTTACACTATTAGATACAGGAACAGTTATAACCCCCAACCAGAGGAGATAACTTCACTCACCCCAATACTGAACTGTTCTCACAGCCTACAGACTTTCAAGGACTCTTCATCTCACGTCCTCAATGCTTTTTTTTTGTAGCTGCAGTTTGTCTTTTGCACATGGGTTGTCAGTCCGCTTTGCTGTGAACAGTATTTTTTAAATTGATTCTATGGTGTATCTTTGTATCTACTATGAATGCTTGCGTGAAAATAAATCTCTGGGTTATATATGGTGACATATATCTACTTTGATAATAGAGTTACTTTGAACTTCTTGAAGTTTGAACATTTCAAAGTTATTTTCCACATCCATCACTTACAGACTACTGGCTCCATCTGGTGACAAAATTCAGTAACAAGCAAAGAAACCCACTGATAAAAAAACGTTATCTGCATTTTATGACATATAACCATATTACAATCACAGCACGTAAACAGGCCATCTCAGCCCTCCCAGTCCATGCCGAACTCTTAATCTCACCTAGTCCCACCTACCCGCACTCAGCCCATAACCCTCCACTCCTTTCCTGTCCATATACCTATCCAATTTTACCTTAAATGACACAACTGAACTGGCCTCTACTACTTCTACAGGAAGCTCATTCCACACAGCTATCGCTCTCTGAGTAAAGAAATACCCCCTCGTGTTTCCCTTAAACTTCTGCCCCCTAACTCTCAAATCATGTCCTCTCGTTTGAATCTCCCCTACTCTCAATGGAAACAGCCTATTCACGTCAACTCTATCTATCCCTCTCAAAATTTTAAATACTTCGATCAAATCCCCCCTCAACCTTCTACGCTCCAATGAATAGAGACCTAACTTGTTCAACCTTTCTCTGTAACTTAAGTGCTGAAAACCAGGTAACATCCTAGTAAATCGTCTCTGCACTCTCTCTATTGATATCTTTCCTATAATTCGGTGACCAGTCGCCATTTGATGACATGTCAAAGTCAACATAAATTTATTATCAAAGTATATACAAGTCACCGCGTACTACCAACATTCATTTTCTTGCAGACATTCATATTTGAACAAAGAAATAGTTAATGAACAGCTGTACAGACTGACAAATAACCAAAGTGCAAAGGATAAACTGTGCAAGCACAAAAAAAATTAAAAATATGTAAATAAATAATCTTGAGAATATGAGTTGTAGAGTCTTTGAAAGTGAGCCCATAGGTTGTGGAACCAGTTCAGTGTTGAAGTAAGTGAAGTTATCCATGCTCGTTTAGGAGCCTGATGGCTGAAGGTAATAGCTGTCTCTAAATGTGGAGTTGAACGTACATACATCCATACATTTATTGAGATACAGAGTGGCATAGGCCTTTCCAGCCCTTTGAGCCATTCCGCCCAGCAATCCTTTAATTTGATCTGAGCGTAATCACGGCACCATTTAAAATGAGCAATTAATCTATCAAAGAGTGTATCTTTGGACTGTGGGAAGAAGCCTGCACAGTCACAGGGAGAACATACAAACTCCTTACTGGCAGTGACAGCAATTGAATCCATCTCCTGTGTACTGTAAATTGCTGCCAGAACCACTATGCCACCGCGTCGTTCCACGTGGGTTTAAGAGGTAAAAAAAAAGTTGTTTTCCTGTAGCACTGTTACCTTGAAATGTCCACACATCCATTGCTAGTGATGCAACTGCTTAATTGTAGTCACAGTTACAACACATGACACAGTGCAGACAATTTTACACTGAGCTAACTCCCACAAGCTTGTGTTAAAGATGAGACAGCTGGTTTCGATGTTACTGAGACACAAATATTGGGCAAGGCACAGGGAAGAACCACATTTTGAAATGTGAACCGGTCTTTCCATATATTATCATGAATACTACTTTGTTGTTCATTTATCTTTGCACTATTTATTATATTTATTTACTATATAAATTAGTAATTTAGTGACTTTCCACTTTACTGCTGCCATAAGGTGATAATTTTCACGTCAAATAAGCCAACGTCTTGAGGAGGGAGATGGAACTTAAAGGGAAGGGGCAGAAGTCAGAAAAAGATCACCTGCCACCTTGTACTCCCTCCCCACCTACCCCCCCCCCCCCATCATCTTCTGGCTTCTGTCCACTTCCTTTCAAGTTCAAGTTTATTGTCATCTGACTGTGCATACAAACAACCAAATGAAACAACATTCCTCCAGGGCATGGCGCACCCAGAAAGTACATATTACACATGGCACATAAAACAAAATCACAAGATTCAAGGTTCTTATCAAAGTAGATATGGAGTATACAACTGTTGTTCATCGTCTCCGCAGAAACCCACAAAACAAACAAAACTTGGAACCTATTCAAAGAAAAAAAAAACACCTCCCAGGTGCAAAACACAAATCACACAAACAGCAACAAGAACATTAATAAAAATAATTGTTTTAAAAATCGAAAGAGTCCATATTCAGTTTAGCTCGTCATTCATAACCTGCAGGCTGCACCAATTCAAAGTCACCCAAGATAGCAAAAGAAGCAACCAATAACTACAGTCCAATCCACAAACCACAGACCCAGAACTTCAGTAGCATCCTCCAACAGCATCGAGGGAGAGAGAAACAATTCAAACACAGGATCCTTCCCTCTGGAGCAGAGAGCAAGACAGCGAGACCATCACACACAGACCCCTTCATCCAGCAGCAGTGACTGAGAGGCTGGCTGGCCTTCTGCACTTGCCTCAGTCTTCCTCAGTGAGATTTCAGCGAGAGCCGCAAGAAATAAAACTCATGCCCCATCCCTAAGCTTCTTGGCCTCGAGGCTGCACGCCTCCCAGAACCTTATCAGAGCCAGCAAAGTGCCAGATCGCTTAATTGGCCTGAAAACACCATCAAACTGTAGATTTGAGGTTCCAACAGTATCAGAACCATATCTAAAAGAAAAAAAAGCGGAAGAAATAGTTTCATAGTCATCTGCAAAATGTTGCCCGTGGTAGCGCTGTTCACTGGTGTCATTATCAAAAATAAGTTAATAAACTATCATTCAAAATTCACGTAATGCACAGCATAATTAAACATAGACAATACAGCACAGTACAGGCCCTTCAGCCCACAATGTTGTGCCGACCCTTAAACCCTGCCTCCCATATAACCCCCCACCTTAAACTCCTCCATATACTGTCTAGTAGTCTCTTAAATTTCACTAGTGTATCTGCCTCCACCACTGACTCAGGCAGTGCATTCCACACATGAACCACTCTCTGAATAAAGAACCTTCCTCTAATATCTCCCTTGAACTTCCCACCCCTTACCTTAAAGCTATGTACTCTTGTATTAAGCAGTGGTGCCCTAGGGAAGAGGAGCTGGCTGCCCGCTCTATCTATTCCTCTTAATATCTTGTATACCTCTATCATGTCTCCTCTCATCCTCCTTCTCTCCTAAGAGAAGGAGAGCTCCCTTAATCTCTAATCATAATGCATACTCGCTAAACCAGGAACCATCCTGGCAATCTCCTCTGTACCCTTTCCAATGCTTCCACATCCTTCCTACAGTGAAGCGACCAGAACTGGACACAGTACAGGTAGTCCCCGAGTTATGAATGTCCGACTTACGGACAATTCGTACTTACGAACCGAGGAAGGAGAACATCATCTGCTATTTTAAGTTGTTGCCGTTGACACTGTGTTGAGTGCTTAACCTTGTATTTGGCTTAAATTTTTCTTAGTAAGATTCACCCTGACCCCGCCTGCCCACCCCCCCCACCGTTCCAGTCAGCTGGTGGCGCAGTGAGATCAGCGCTGGGCTGGAGAATGGAGTTTCCCCGAGTTCAATCCAGTGATAGACCGTTCCCGCTCCAGGTTGATGTCGATCCAGTGACTCCCATACCATCCGTGCTGGATTGATGTCGAGCTCACAACTCAACCTAGTGAAAAAAACACTGCCACCTCCAGTTTAAATTCCCACGCGGAATATTGTGGGTGATCAAATACCCAAACCCAGCACAGACCCCACTTGTCCCATTTAACCTGTCTCAACGCGGTGGTCCTCAGGACCCAGCGGACCTCAGGAGCCGGCAAAGCTCGGGAGCCACCACCCGCAGTGTTTCTGTTCCATTGATGGGAAGCGATTGCGATTGAAAATAAAGTGGAAATAATAAAGCATTTGGAAAGAGGTGAAACGCCATCGGTCATTAGAAAAGTGATAGGCTATAGTCGGTCAACAATCAGAACAATTTTAAAGGATAATGGATAAAGTGAGAATAATGGAGCATGTGAAAGGTATTGCCCCGATGAAAGCTACAATTATTACTAAGCAACGCAGTTGTTTAATTATTAGAATACATACGTTTCTTAAGTGTTTTATACTCATAGAAAGGTAAAATATATACTATATCTTAAGACAAAAGTTTGACTAACTGACGCTAAATAATACCAGATATACTTGTTCTGACTTCCGTACAAATCCGACTTAAAGACTGACTCAGGAACGGAACTCGTACGTAACCTGGGGACCGCCTGTACTCCAAGTGTGGCCTAACCAGAGTTTTACAGAGCTGCATAATTACCTTGTGACTCTTAAACTCTATCCCTCAACTTATGAAAGCTAACACTCCATAAGTTTTCTTAACTACCCTATCTACCTGTGAGGTAACTTTCAGGGATCTGTGGATGTGTACCCCAGATCCCTCTGCTCCTCCACACTACCAAGTATCCTGCCATTTACTTTGTACTCTCCCTTGGAGTTTGTCCTTCCAAAGTGTACCACTTCACACTTCTCCGGGTTGAACTCCACCTGCCACTTCTCAGCCCACTTCTGCACCCTATCAATGTCTCTCTGCAATCTTCGACAATGCTCTACACTATCTACAACACCACCAACCTTTGTGTCGTCTGCAAACTTGCCAACCACCCTTCTACCCACACATCCAGGTCATTAATTAAAATCACGAAAAGTAGAGGTCCCAGAATCGATCCTTGTGGGACACCACCAGTCACAACCCTCCAATCTGAATGTACTCCCTCCACCATGACCCTCTGCTTTCTGCAGGCAAGCCAATTCTGAATCCACCTGGCCAAACTTCCCTGGATTCCATGCCTTCTGACTTTCTGAATAAGCCTACCCTGTTGTACCTTGTCAAATGCCTTACTAAAATCTATGTAGATCACATCCACTGCACTACCCTCATCTATATGCCTGGTCACCTCCTCAAAGAATTCTATCAGGCTTGTTAGACACGATCTGCCCTTCACAAAGCCATGCTGACTGCCCCTGATCAGACCACGATTCTCTAAATGCCCACAGATTCTATCTCTAAGAATTAAACAATAAACAGCTTGCTGCCTTAGCAACAAGACCTCAGGGGTGGCAGGGTATTCATTTGTTTCACAGCCTGAGGGAAGAAGCTGCTAAATTGGTAGTCCTAGACCTGATGTTCCTGTACCTCCTTTCTGACGGTGGTGGGTCAAAGAGATTGTCAGATGGGTAATAGTGCTTCGAGCCCTATTACAAGTTCCTGGTAAATGTCTGTGAATTCCATTCCTGATTAAAGATCTTAGCCCAAATCATCGACAGTTTATTCCTCCCCGTAGATGCTGCCTAACATGCTGAGCTCCTCCATCATTGTTTGTGGTTGATCTGGATTTCCAGCATCTGCAGAATTCCATTTTTATGAATTGTAGCTCCCAAAAATTTTATTTAAAGGTGAGGGAATCTGTTGTGATATAGAGACATAAATACTGGCCAAGACACAGGAAAGAACCACAATGCTTTTGAAATGAGATCCTGTCTTTCTGCATACTATCATGAACACCAGCTTGCTGTTCGTTGATCTTCGCACGATTTATTTTTGTAATTTACAGTAATTTAATATCTGCACTGTACTGCTACCACAAGGCAGTAAATTATACATCATATATGTAAAGAGGGTTTCTTCTTTTTGTTAACTAGCAGGAATGCTAATTTACTGATAACGAGAATGGTATTCCTTTGTAAACCAAATGGGGATTAATGTTCTTTCTTCTGAGTCTGCAAGCTTTTGTTGACGGGCTTTTGGGCAGATCGGCGCGAGGGGGTCGAGAGAGAGGACGCAATGCTCTAAGCTGGGCGAGGATCGGACCCCAAAGGGGGGTCCGAGGACGGGGGGGGAATGAAGCTAGATGTGCTTGGTTGACCACTCAGAGGGTCCTGAGCTGTTTGGAGAGTCCGAGGAGTTCGGAGGGTCCTGAGCTGCGAGTCGAGGAGTTCGGAGGGGATCGAATGGTGGCAGAAGACTTCAGTAATTGAGCTCCAACGGTTGTGCACGAAGTGGTTTGGACTTTGATAAGTTTGGCGCCTTTTCTTTAATTTTCTCTTCATATATACTGTATCGTTATTAATCACTTAGTTATAGTAACCTTTATAAATTGTACTCATTTAATCGCATATGGTGTACTGTCTGTTTTTGGGCGAGGCGGGGACATCACACAGCATCCACACCAGCTGATTACCCAGTTTGGTGGGGCCGAAGGCTGCTCCCCCTGCTCTCTGCTCCGAGAACGAGCTGAGCGAGCCTGAGGCGACCCAAGGGGTTACATATAAATCTGTGATAACAAATCTGATTCTGACTTGAGGAGGGAGATGGAATTTACTTTCCTGCCTCACCTGACAACCTCTGCAACAGCAACATACTAATTAAAGCCAAGCTCTTAAGGTACCTGGAGCAGTGTGTGTAGACCACGCGTGTGTGAGTTCTAAATTCCCACATCAGCCTTTCTTTTCACATACCAAATTTTATTGCCAAATTTAGCTGACCGCTAAAATGATCCAAATGCAGTCCTGTACTGAAAAGTCAGCCCAATTTTTTAAACCGAAGTTCCTGGTCTGAGTAGCGAAAAGCAGAAATGGCAGACTACCTGTTGACACATAATCCCACCAGAGTAACTACAAGAGATACCATCCACAAGATCTACATTCAAAGATCCCTCAAAGTCATCACACAAGTTCTTAAGGCTGTTAAGAAGGCACATCGAGTCTTGTCCTTCATTTGTCAGGGGATTAAGTTCAAGTGCGACGAGGTACTGTTGCAGCTCTATAAAACCCTGGTCAGACCACACGTGGACTATTGTGTTCAGTTCTGGTTGCCTCATTATATATGGAAGCTCTAGAAGGGATGCGGAGTAGATTTAACAAGATGCTGTCTGGATTAGAGAGCATGTTTTATGAGCATGGATTGAGTGAGCTAGGCCTTTTCTCTTTGGAGCGAAGGAAGATGAGAAGAGCGTACAAGATGATAAGAGGCATTGATAAAGTGAGTAGTCAGAGACTTTTTCACAGGATGGAAACGGCTACGATGAGGGGGCATAATTTTAAGGTGATTGAAGTATTGGTGGGGGGGGGGAGGAGGGAGGAAGAATGTCAGAGGCAAGTTTTTTTATACACAGAGAGTGGTGGAACAACTTGCCAAGGGTGGGTGGTAGCAGCAGATACATCAGATGCATTTAAGAAACTCTTAAATAGGCACATACGAGGGGTGATTGACAAGATTATGGCCTAAGGTAGAAGGAGTCAATTTTAGAAAACCTAGCACATTTATTTTTCAACATAGTCCCTCCTACATTTACACACTTAGTCCAGCACTCATGGAGCATACAGGTCTTGGACCTCCAGAAAGTGTCCACAGGAGGGTTATTGATAAGTTTGTGGCCTAAGGTAGAAGGCTCGTTATATGCACAAAGTTTGAAGTTAATAACTCATCTCCTTCTACCTTAGGCCACAAACCTATCAATCACCCTTGATGAGTTATTAACTTCAAACCTTCTGCATAATCATAAGAGTTGAATTGCACGTGCAAGTAACGAGAGCTGTATAACTCATCTCCTTCTACCTTAGGCCACAAACTTATCAATCATCCCTACTGTGGGCACTTCCTGGAGGTCCAAGATCCGTATGCTCCATGACCACTTGACTAAGTGTGTACATGTAGGAGGGAATGATGATGCTGAAAAATAAATGTGCTAGATTTTCTAAAATTGACTCCTTCTACCTTAGGCCACGAACATTTCAATCACCCCTCGGAAAAGGCAGACAAATGGAGGGCTTTGTGGGAGAGAAAGGTTAGATAGATCTCAGAGTAAGGTCAACACAACATTGTGGGTCAAAGGGACTGTATTGTACTGTTATGTTCTTTGCACTGCAGTTGCGCCCCAAGACTAATCAAATACCTCCCAAATCTGCAATCCTTACCTCCAAGGCGAAAGTCAAATTACATATGTATCACCATATACAACCGTGAGATTCATTTTTGCACTGGCGTACACAGCAACTCCAAGAAATATATTACAATTAATGAAAGACTGCACCCAATAGGACGGACGTATAAGCAATGTGCAAAAGACAACAAACTGTACAAATATGAAACAGAAAAAAATAAGCACTAAGTCCAGAACATGAGATGAAGAGTCCTTGAAAGTGAGTCCGTAGGTTGTGGGAACAGTTTAGTGATAGGCGAGTGAAGTTGAATGAAGTTATCCACTCTGGTTCAAGAGCCTGATGTTTGAGGCATAATAGCAGTTTCTGAACCTAGTGGTGTGGGTCTGTAGGCTCCTATGCCTTCTCCCTGATGGTAAAAGAGAGAAGAGTGCACAGTCTGGACGGCGGGGGTCTCTGATGATGGATGCTGCTTTCCTGCGACAGCACTTCGTGTAGATGTGATAGACGTGCTCAATGGTGGGGAGGCCTTTACACATGATAGACGGGGCCATATCTACTATTTTTCTGCTCAAGGGCAATCAAGAGAAGGACAGTGGCATATAGAATTGTGAACAATTGTGCATTTACTTCCATGCCTCACACAATCCTGACCTTGGAAACATAAGAGATTCTGCAGATGCAGGCAATCAAGAGTAACGCGCTCAAAATGCTGGAAGAACTCAACAGGCCAGGCAGCATCTATGGATAGGAATAAACAGATGACATTTTGGGCTGTGACCCTCTTCCAACACCTGTTGAAAGGTCTCAGCCCAGGACTGTTCATTCCTTTCCATACTTGCTGCCTGATTTCCCGACATTGGAAATATTTGGCAGTTACATCCTTTTCAATGGGTTGAAATCCTGAAACTCCCAATTCAAAGCACAATACCAGAGGGTAATAGGGGTTTGAAAACAATTACTACGAGACTTCCCAAGGGAAATTAGGGACAGGCATAATGCAAAGCTTAACATCCATGGACCATTCAACAAAATCTGCATTATTGCCAAAGGATACAGCAGGATACAGAGTTCTTACAGATATGGGCTTATACATGGCAGGTGGAGTTTAACACGGACATATGAAGTGTTGCATTTAGGGAGATCTAATGTAAGGCAAAATTAGGGTTAATGACATGACCCTTAAGAACACTAATGTCCAGAGCGATCTTGGGGTCTAAGTCCATTGTTCCCTGAAAGTGGCCACGGAAGTAGCTAGGACAGTAAAGGCATTTAGAATACATGTCTTTGGTGGTTAGGCCATTAAGTATAAACGTCAGGAAGTTGTGTTGTAGCTGTATAAAACTTTGGTTGGGCCACACTTTTGTCTTTTGTGTAGTTTCGGTCACCCCATTACAGGCAAGGTGTGCAGGCTTTAAGAGTGTGCAGAAGAGATTTACCAGAATTAGAGACTACGAGGGAAGATTGGACAAACTTCAGTTTGTTTTCTCTGGACATTGAAGACTGGGGGTGGGGGGGTGGCTTGATCTGCAAGAAGTTTACAAGATAATGAAAGGCATAAATATAGAAAGTCACAATCTTTCTCCACAGAGTAGAAATGTCAAACACCAGGGAACATGCATTTAGGGTGAAAAGGGGAAAGTTTAAAGCTGTACAAGACAGGTTTTTCTTTCACACAGATAGCAGTGGGTGCCTGGAACGGGCTGCCAGGGATAGTGGTTACAGAAGGTATGATAGTGGTATCGAACAGGCTTTAAGATAGGTACAAGAATATACAAGGACCAGAGGTTCTGCAGATGCTGGAAATCCAGACACAAAATGCTGGGGGAATCTCAGCAGGTCAAGCAGCAGCTATGGAGGGGATTAAAGGGTCAACGTTTTGGGCCAGGACCCTTCATCAGGACTACTTTCCTGAAGCAGGATACCCAGTCCAAAATGTCAACTGTTTATTGCTCTCAATAGATGCTGCTTGACCTGCTGAGGCACAGGAAGATGCACTGAATGGGGGGGGGGGGGGGGGGGGGGAATATGGATCATGTCCCAGTCAAAGAGATTTAGTTTAATTTGGCTTAGTGCTAGGCACAGACATTCTGGGCCAAACAGTCTGTTCCTGTGCCATACCGTCTGTGTTCTGTTCACAGGCCTCTAATGCAGATACAATTTCCTGACCCACAAAGTGGTGCATGTCTGTGCGTGTGCATTTTGATCTCGTTACTGACCTACGGGCTTCCAGTTCTTCATTTCAACATTCATTAGCTGTGCCCAGCCAGCATGGTGATAGAAGTGTCGGACCACCAGTGGAACATCACAGTCCCGAGACTCACGGATCGGTTTCCCATTGTCCAAGCTCTCCAACACGCTCAGCAGCCTCTGATGCTTCTGAACGTTTCTCGCAATGCTGCCAAGATGAAAAATTAACAACTTGTATTTACGCAGCATTTTCAAATCCAGTGAAACATCCCAAGCTGCTTACATAACAAACTGAAACCAACTCAGAGATATTTGAGCAAATCACAGGGGTATTTAGGTGGTACGGTACTGTAGAGGTTAGTGTAACACTTTACAGTGCCAGGGATCACCATTCAGGGTTCAATTCCATTGCTTTCTGTGACAACTTTGTATGTTCTTCACACAACCATGTGGGTTTCCTCCAGATGCTCTGGTTTCCTCCCACTTTCCAAGGACATAAAGGTTAATATTAATTGGTCACATAGTTGTAATTAGCCAGCCCAGAAGGGCCTGTTACTGAGCTGCATCCCTAAATACATCAAAGCTCGATCAAAGGGATAGGTTTTAGGAGATGTTTAAGGGAAGTGAAATGGGAAAATTGGGAGGTTTACAAAAGTAATTCCAGGGTCTGGGGCGTTAGGAGCTGAAGGCCCGGCTGCAGAATTACAAGCGGCCTTTCCAACCCAGTATCTCAGATGCAAGGCCATCTTTGTCAAACACGTTCCAAACATTCCCATTCATATTTGACAGCCAGAGTTATTTTATTTTTTTTGTTTATAGATGCAGCACAGTAACAGGCTCTTCCAGCCCAATGAGTCAGTGCCGCCCAATTACATGCACCCACTGGATCACTGGCACTGCAAAGTGTTATGCTAATCACGATGCTACTGTGTCGCCCCCAGTGCAATAGAAATACAGGACAGTTTACAAATGGAATAAGCTCAATTACTTAATTACAGTAAACTGAATTGCTCTCTATGAACTGCAGAATTATGAGTAAGAATTTTAATTAGTTACAGCTGCAATATAAAAGCCAACATTATTGTGGATAATGCATTGAAATTGAAAAGGAATGGAAAGAACAAATTATGCCTCGGAAATCATTTGCTCACAGTGCATGTGCTTTATTTCTTCAGCTTGCATCTTCTGCTTGTATCAAATCATGACAGTGTACATAGCGATTCTGCAGATGCCAGAAATCTAGAACAACACACACAAAATGCTGGAGGAGTTCAGCAGGTCAGGTAGCATCTATGGAGTGGAATAAACTTTTCAAGCTGAGACCCTCCATCTAGACTGAAAAGGACGTGAGAAGATTTTAGTCCTGATGAAATACCTCAGCCCAAAACATCAGCTGTTTATTTCCCTCTGTAGATGCTGCCCAACCTGCCAAGTTCCTCCAGCACTTTGTGTGTGCTGTACTGCTTTGGAGTGTGTTTGGGATCGCATTTTAGCACTGCAACTGGAACTGTGGATCTGACTGCACAAGGACAGGTACACTAAACATTATATGTACAGGGTTCCCCCGCAATCCGAGGGTAGAGTGTTCCTATGAAACCATTTGTAAACCAAAATGTTGTAAAGCGAAGAATTACCATTAAGTTATATGGGAAAAATCTTTGAATGTTCCCAGACCCAAAAAATAACCTACCAAATCATACCAAATAACACATAAAACCTAAAATAACACTAACATATAGTCAAAGCAGGAATGATATGATAAATATACACCCTATATAAAGTAGAAATATTGGATGTATAGTGTAGTTTCACTTATCAAACTCGGGAAGACAACAATCCAAAATCGATTTGGAGAAAAAAATTGGCATGCACACGCTTGTGCTAACAACTACCGCACAAGGCTTCACGGTCATTGTAGTCTTTCTCGGGTAAACACACGTATAAAATGGGCGTCCTTTTTTTGTAAAAGTGAAAATCCTCTTTGGTTAACAAAAACAGGTACTAATGTAGGTCTTTCGTAACAGCAAGCTGTCGTAAAGCAAACGTTCAAAAACCGGGGGACACCTGAACCTTCAATACTTCACAAATTTACTGTGACTGTTGGAGGAACTCAGCAGGTCAGGCAGCATCTGTGAAGGGGAATAAACAGACAATGTTTCAGGCTGAGACCCTTCATCAGGACCTTTCAAAGGAAGGGGAAAGAATCCCAAATGAGGAGGGGGCGGGGAAAGTATACAAGCAGATGAGGGGGAAGCCAGATGAGAGGGAACAAGTGAGAAGCTGGGAACTGGAAGCGGTAAAGGGCTAAAGAAGGAGGAATCTGATAGGAGAGTGGACCAAGAGAAAGAAAAAAAGGTGGTGGTGATGGGCAGGGGAGGAAAAAGAAAAGAGGTGAGGAGTAGCCAGAATGGAGGATGGAAAAAGAGAGATGGGGGTGGGGAAGAAATTACCAGAAGTCAGAGAAATTGATGTTCATGCCATGACAGAGGCTACCCGGACAGAACAAGAGCTGTTGCTCCTCCAGCCTGAGAGTAACCAACCCTGGCAGAAGATGAGGCCATGTCAGAACAGGAATGGGGAATGGAATTAAAATGCACGGCCACTGGTAGACAGTGTGTGTTACTCTGGATTTCCAGCATCTGCAGAATCTCTTGAGTTTATTCTTTGTCTGGTCATGGGCAGAAATAGATTCAGAAGTTCAATCAGCAATTTAGCACAGTTATTGAGTTTCAACAACCAATATGGACACCCCATTAACAACTCTTTAGAGTAAGGCTAATTAAAGCACCTTTGCTTGTCCATCAACACTCCTGGTTATTTGATAAACCAACTGGAAAAGACAACGATTTGCACAATTTACATGGTTGAGTAGTAATAGTGCACCAAAGGCGGTGTAAAATTCATCAAAACCATTCCAGGTAGAGTCTTTGCAGCAATTGTTAATCTACCGAGTAAATTAAATTACCTGTACAGATGCCTTGCTCTCACGTGACAAGGAAGCTTACTCCAAACCTCAAAAGCTTGCTTCGCTGTCTGTACTGCTAGTTCCACATCTGCTTCCTCACCCTGTATGGTGGAGGCCAGAGTTTCCCCTGAGGAAAATAAAATACTTTCCATAACAACTGATGCATGAGGCACCTCAGAACAGACCCTCTGCCCATTTTAACAGCCTCTGTCCTAATTCACTCTGGCCGCCTCAGTCTGTAATCCCTTATTACCCCAGGCTAACACAAGGCTTCTGGTAAATGAAAAGCAAAGAGCTGCAGATGTTAGATATCTGAAATACAACATAGAACAATACAACACAACAACATACACTTCCTTCCACAATGGTGTGGCAAACTTATTAAACTAGTAATTAAATGCTTAACCAAACAAATCCCTTTTGGTGACACAATGTCTGCATATCTCCATTCTCTACACATTGATGTGTCTGTCTAAAAACACCTCTACCTGCTTCCACCACGACTCCTGGCAGTGCTTTTCAGGAACCCACTACTCCTTATATATACAGTTGCAAGAAAAAGTTTGTGAACCCTTTGCAATTACTTGGTTTTCTGCAGTTTTACTCATAAAATGTGGTCTGATCTTCATCTAAGTCACAATAATATAGACAAACACAACCTGCCTAAACTAATTACACACACTAACAATTGCACTGTTCATGTCTTGAGTGAACACATTGTTTAACCATTCAGTCCAGGCTGGAAGAAATATGTGAACCCTTGTATTTAATAACTGGTAGAACCTCCTTTAGCAGCAATAACCTCCACCAAACGCTTCCCGTAACTGCTGATCAGACTTGCATAACGGCAAAGATGAACTTTAGACCATTCCTCCAAACAAAACTGCTTCAATTCATCAATACTTCTGGCATACTTTGCATGGTCAGCCCTCTTCAGGTCATACCACAGCATTGCAATCGGGTTAAGGTCTGGACTCTGACTTGGTCATGCCAAAACATAAATTTTCTTTCCAAACCATTCTGTTGCTGATTTACTCGTGTTTCAGATCTGTCTTGTTGCATCAAACAACTTCTACTAAGCTTCAGGTAACAGACCATTACCCTGACATTGTCCTGTATATAATATAATTTTGAATTCAACGTTCCCTCAACAATTGCAAACTGTCCAGGCCTTGAGGCAGCCCCAAACCATGCTGCCGCTTTCATCCTTCTTCACAGCTGTGATGAGGGTTTGGTGTTTGCCTGCAGTGCCCTTTTTCCTCCAAACATAGCAGTGCGCCTATCTGCAATAAAGTTTGTAATGCCGTGGTTAAGATTTAAACTGCTAATGAATCTTTTCAAGGTCTAAGCAGGACATAATGTCTCTGAGCCATTGAGCATGAGTGGGTGGGGCAACATCTCTCCACCTAAGAACTAATTGTCTAGCCCGGGGGTCGGCAACCCGCGGCTCCGGAGCCACATGTGGCTCTTTTACGTCTGTGCTGCGGCTCCCTGTTGCTTTGGGAAATAATTGGTTGTGGCGACCCTTTTCCTGGCACATCCGAACCGACTCACAATTAGATAGCCTACGGGGGGTTGCGAGCACAGAGCTTTGGAGCCTCTGCGCCATGGGGGGCAGGTTGAGGGAGGCTTAAAAGTGAGGCTGAAGTTTTCGAATAAAGTTTTTTCCTTCGACTGCAGTTACCGACTCCGTGTCGTAATTTTAGCGCTGCGTGTAGCACACCGCTACATGGTCAGTATTTAATTAAAATGTATTTTATGTTAGTTCGTTAGTTTTTGAAATGTAAATCTAAATTTGAAGATTATGGTGATCTTGTACAATCTAAATAAGACGTTGTGGCGACCCATTTCCTGACACATCCCAACCGGCTCACAATTAGCCAGCGATCAGGCTAAGGGAGATAGCCTACGGGGGTTTGTGAGTACGTGTCTTTTGCAGCATCCGCGCCCATGGGGGGCGGGTTGAGGGAGGCTTAAAAACAAGGCTGTTTAGTTCGAATAAAGCTATCTTTGACTGCAGTTTACTGACTGCGTGTAGCACACCGCTACAACGTGTTTTTAATCGCTGGCTGTCCAGAGGGGAGGTGCTGAAACGCTTTGTCACGTGTCTGGAAGAAGTGAAAACTTTCCTGGGCAGCAAAGGACTCAACTTTCCTGAGCTGGTACAGCCAGAGTGGCTGGAAAAGCTACACTTCATGGTAGACATGACAGCGCACCTGAACACGCTGAACACAGCTCTTCAGGGGAAAGGACGTACAGCCCTGCACATGTTGGAGGATGTTTTGGCATTCGAGCGCAAGTTGACGTTGCTTGCCAGAGATTTACAGAAAGGCACATTGTCTCACTTCCCCAATTTGAGAGAGTTCAAACAAGGTCACGACATGATAAATTCGGAGTATTTACATTCTGCAATCATCGCAATGCAAACATCGTTTGGGAAACGCTTCTGTGAGTTCAGAGAGGAAAAAAAACACATTATCCTTCCCGGTCACTCCCCTAAGCATCGATCCATCCCTACTGAATACGACTGCATTGTCAGGTGTGAGTCAACCTGAACAAGTATGATAAATATTTTAATTGCCTATTATTTTACATATATTCATATGTTTTCATTGTTCAGTGAAATAGTCCTTTTATTTTTCAGGTTGACAGCTGGCTGACGTTATTTTTGGTTTGCTGCTGGCGGCAAATTTAAGTTTGGCGTTTTTCATAAATACAAGAAGGACTCAAATAGACGTTGAGTATTTTACTTAAAAGTAACCTTCAACCCAACATCTTTTTTTCGGAGTTCAAAATGTTTTTGTTGCATGCAGAAATGTAATTTCGTTTTCTCTGCAGGAGTTCATCAATTTCATAAATGCAACACATTATAGTTTGTTTATACATAGCATAAAGGCAAAACAAAACGTTGTATGCAGTGTTATTTCATTTTAAATGTCAAACGGGTTTTGCGGCTCCCAGTGTTTTCTTTTCTGTGGGAAACGGGTCCAAGTGGCTCTTTCAGTGGTAAAGGTTGCTGACCCCTGGTCTAGCCAAAGGAGAGGCAAAAGATAACGTTCGATGTTTAGTCGGACTCAAATGCATGTCTACTTCACCCAAGGTGCCAAAAAGAGCAATCAGAGGGTTAGGTCCTAAGTGGCAGTTAAGAATATGGGATAAAGTTAAAAAAAACTTCTCTCCAGAATTTCTCTAGACCAGGACAAGCCTACATATGGATAAGAGAAGCCTCGCCCCCTTTACACTTGTCACAAACGGGACTAATGTCAGGATAAAACTGCGGAAATTTAGTTTTAGACATATGAGCCCTATGTACAACCTACTGCAAAAGGCAGTAGCGAGTACATAAAGAAGCTGACTTAACTGACTTAAGAATTGAATCCCAAACTGCATCAGATAAAGAAATATTTAAATCATGCTCCCAGGCAGTTCTAATTTTATCGAAGCCTCAAGATCACTAACTTATCACAAATAGTAGATATTAAACCTTTACCCAATGGATTAATACAAAGAAACAGGTCCACAATGCTTTGCTCGGGCATCTCAGGGAAGTTTGATATTAAAGGGTGAATGAAATGTCTAATTTGAAGGTATCTAAAGAAATGAGTATCAGGAAGGTTAAACTTTACAGACAGTTGTTGAAAAGTTGCAAAACGATTATCTATGAAAAGCTCTTCACAGCGCCTAATGCCCTTTCTGTATCAATCATGAAATCATGAAGATTCAATATTCACTTCTCAATTCAGACATAAAGTTTCATAAGATGTGGGGACCTTTTCTTGAATACTTTCATAACTCCTCTTTAGATTAAGTTTATCCTTTTTTTTTTGTACTATAATCCCTTTCAGCTTTTTCTTCTGTAAGTCTTACATTTTTTTATGTGAATTACATTATAGTTTTGGTAGCAGGCATTATATTTTCTTTTTTTTTAATATACGTATTTACAGCTCTGTGGCGTCAAACACTCCGATTAATTTATCTTTTACACATTGAAATGGTTGGCCTGGAGTTTTGTAGTGGGAGGGTGGGGAGGACACTAACTTTATATGATTTTATTTCTTTTTCCTTATTGTTATGAATTATATATTAGACCCGTATTTTGTTGGTTTTTTTGTTGTATTGTAGAAACTCATAAAAAAATTAATAAAAAAAGATTTAAACTGCTATGTTGTATTCCATTTCAGCAGTTTTCTGCAAAAGCAGTGTGTCCTGCTGGTAGAATGCTAGAGATAAAAAGCCATGTTGTTCAACTTAAGATCAGGATGATGGGAGAGGGAGGAAATTGGAGGGTGCGGAGCGGAGTAAGTTTTGTGATGGACAGTATTCCAGTTTGCAGTCTGCAGGCAGGAGCTGTGGAGCGAGGCAGAAGGGAAAATGCCGCAGCGTACCGTCGCAAGGAGCGTCCCCGTTACATAAAGTGCTTTGTGCAGATGAATGGCTCCAAGGAAGAAGGACAAATATTCCTGACGGAGAGCCAGTATTTGAGATCGACTTCGAGGAAAGTTTAGAATGTGGCACATAGTTTCATGCAGACCATGAATCCAGCTCGTGAGTAAATGACAACTCCAGCATAAGCTCCAATGATTGTGTACAATGGACTGATTGACTGTAATAGGCCATTTTATTTTTTTTCTTTTCTCTTTCCTATTGACTGCTTGATAAAGCTGAAATTTTTAAATATACTTTCTTAATAATTTTATGCAGTGTACGATCTGTTATTTCTTGCTGACCGACAATGCGTACGGGCAGCATTTACACAGCATTCACTCAAATCGAGGTTTCTTTAATCAGAACATCACGAAGTTCCTGTTTAGTTGAACCCCAAATCATACCAATCCTGGATGTATACTGCTTATGAAAGGAGGCCTTCTCACCACTGAGTCACGTGGCTGTAGCAGTGCCAGCTAACTAGCCGGTTTTGTGTATGAGCCCGGTGATAGGATTACAAGTTCAACACAGAACATTGTCCCTGAAGCATCGTAGAACATCCAGGTGGTCTTTTGCAAACTTGAGACAGGCAGGAATGTCAGTTTTTGGACAGCAGTGATTTCCTCTGTGGTGTCCTTCCATGAACACTTGTTCATGTGAATACACACGAAGAGACTTTAGCACGTTCTGGAGACTTCTGCAGGCCTTTTGCTGTTACCCTTGGGTTCTTTTTCACCTCCTTCAGCATTGCACATTGTGCTCTTTGTGTGATCTTTGCAGGATGCCCACTCCCAGGGAGAGTAGCAGCAGTACTGGATTTTCTCCATTAGCAGACAATTTTTCTTCCTGTGGACTGATGAACACTCAGGTCTTCAGAAATGCTTTTGTTGCCTTTTCCAGCTTCATGTGTCTCTACAACTCCTCTGAAAGTTGTTTTGATCGAGGCACAGTGCACATCAACAGATCTTTCTTAAGAGCAGGCTCTGTCAATGTCCTGACTTTGCATGTCATTTTTAAAGGGCAGGTCACCTCTACAACCCAGACCTCCAATCTCATGTTATTGATTGGAACACCTGACACCAAATAGCTTTAGTAGAAGGCATTACCCCAGTGGTTCACGTATATTTTTGAACCTAGATTGTGATTGTTTAAATGGTGTACTCAGTATTGAATTGAATTGACTTTATTACTTACATCCTTCACATACATGAGTAAAAATCTTTACATTACATCTGTGTAAATGTGCAATTTATAGTAATTTGTAAGAAATAGTACATACAACAGGACAGTCAATATTGCATAGAAATACAATTGTATCAACATGAATTAATCAGTCTGATGGCCTGGTGGAAGAAGCTGTCCAGGAGCCTGTTGATCCTGGCTTTTATGCTGTGGTACTGTTTCCCAGATGGTAGCAACTGGAACAGTTTGTGGTTGGGGTGACTCGGGTCCCCAATGATCCTTCAGGCCCTTTTTCAGGCCCTGTCTTTGTAAATATCCTGAATAGTGGGAAGTTCACATCTACAGATGTGCTGGGCTGTCTGGGCCACTCTCTGCAAAGTCCTGTGACTGCGGGAAATCACAGCCAGTCAGGATGCTCTCAATTGTGCCCCTGTAGGAAGAAAGTCCTTGGGATTTGAGGCCCATACCAAACTTCAACTGTATGAGGTGAATGAGGTGCTCTTGTGCTTTTCTCACCATACAGCCAGTATGTACTATGATGTGTATGCCAAGGAACTTAAAGCTGAAGTAGTACAATTGTTTGTGTATTATTGGATTAGGCAGATTGTTTGTCTATTACTGTGGCTTAGATGAAGATCAGATCACATTTTATGAGTAATTAATGCAGAAAACCAGGTAATTGCAAAGGGTTCACATACTATTTCTCGCTCTGTATATCTCCTTTGAACTTGTCCCCTCTCACCTTAAAAATATCCATCAGGCAGTATCCAAGGATGAGAACCAAATTTAACAATTTAATGCAAGAGAGAAGATGAGAGCCCAGCAAGAAGATCCTTCACCAGTCCTGATGAAGGGTTTTGGCCTGAAACGTTCACTGTGCTCTTTTCCATAGATGCTGCCTGGCCTGCTGAATTCCTCCAGCATTTTGTGTGTGTTGCTTGGATTTCCAGCATCTGCTGATTTACTCTTGTTTGTGCTTGCACAATATTCCAAGTGTGGTCTAATCAGAGTTTAATAGTCCAACTTTAAGCAGCTGTGCTCCTGCTGGATCAACCACTTCAATACTCTTCTTGCTGGGCCCCTCATCTCCTCTCTTGCATTAGTTCTCTAGCAGAACAATCCCATTAACCATCTCTCATGCCCTCATCTGTATAACAGCTATTGAGAGGAAGCAAAGCAATCCTTCATATTGTATTGTACAACAGTACAGGCACTTTTGGCCACGATGTTGCACTGAGCTTTTAATGCAAGATCAATCCAACTCTTTTTAACTCTATGATCAATCGAACTCTTCCTTCCTACAAAACCCTCTATTTTCCTGTCATCCATGTGCCTTACATAGAGAAAAGGCGTGCACTTCTTACCAGTAGCTGGATTTTTGGCAACATACAATTGCCTGTTTTCAGGCTTCACCCACTTGCCTCCAATGTAATGACCAAAGCACCGCTTGTGGTAATCCAGCCAAGCCTGATGGGATGAAACAAGAACAACTGAAATGTTATTTCTTTTGCCTCCAATGTTAGACGCCCATACTTAGATACCAAACATTGTTCTAGTTTAGTCAGGGCTATTGACTGCACCTCACCTAGCTAGTAACTAACACAGGTGAGCAAGCACGCACACTTCCAAAAAGAATTGGTAAGTAATGTCAGAGCAGATGAGGACTTGGTCAGATTCCACTCCCTTATGCCTCACTGAGAAGTCCACCAAGTCCAGACAAGGACTGGATTGTAATGATCCTTAATACAACATTCTACATAGGATCACACTTTATATACGCACTGAATTGTGGCATGTCTTTATATTAAAAAAAAGAGAGGAAGTAAATGTAATTATTGGGAATACAACATACGAGCTCCACAATTAGGAACTGCAATTCCAAAATTCAGGACTTACCACTTTAACAAAGGAACAGAGGCAAAAAAAATGAACAGATAACTTTCTTCTCTACAATGCTTACTGTTAAAAGGTTTCAGTTTGTTTAGAAGTTGGACCTGATTGATCAGAGATTATCAGTTAAAACAACAAGGTCATGGTAAAGAGGTTATTCCCCGAGCTGGGATGATTGAGCAATTTCCCACGTCATTCCAGTCTTTCAGATATGCTGCTAAGGTGAACACTATATTATTTTACAATAACGGGCAGCGTCCACTGCTTGATGTATTATTCAGAAAATTTGTGCAAAATTGGAGTGGGGGGCCAACACTTTGACTGAGAGAGACTGGCTTATGGCAGAGCAGAGCTTAGGCTCAACTGTTCAGTGTTGAATAGAATGGACCTCAAAGTATATAGGGAGAAGTTGAGGAATGGATGATATATATAAAGAGAGACAGACAGACAAGATATCAGGATAAATCATTGGTGGTTATTCTACACAGTGAGCCAGTGTACATCAAATGGTTGACTGTCTGCCCAAAAGCTGAATGACCCTTAAGAATGGGTGGTTCAAACAGTTGAATCCATGGTAGACATTAAACTCCATCCCAGGCAGGGTACAGACAATGGAGAGCAGGCTGGAGGGTGTGGGAGGTGGAGGAAGAGAGAATGAGTGACTCCAGATACCGAAGCTTGGAAAGATGAGTACTTACAGCGCAACAGGGATATTAAGTGGACCACCAGCTCTTGGGAAAGGCCAGTGCACTGGCATTCCAACACAGTCCCCGAGTACAGCTATTTCTGTTCCTATTTGCACCACATCATCCCCTAGTCAGGAACACCTCAACACCTGCTCTACCACCCTTTCCCTCCAGTGAAAAGCCATCCCCACTTTGCCTATTTGCCCCCCCCCACCTTCCCCATTCCACACACCGCCCACCTCCCCGTTCTACTGCGTCCCCTCCCCAACTACCCCCAGGCTCCCTATATCTCCCCAGACACCCTGTCATGATGGAATGGCGGTGAAGAATCACCCTCTCCACCTCTCATCCACCCCAAGCCTCCCATTCTTCTCCCCCTCACTTCCCGCTCAATCTACCCCACTTCTCCCACCCTCGCTCCACAAACCTCCTGCACCCCCTCCACCACCACCACCACACCACACCACCCCTCTCCAACAGACCCCGGGGCGACCCGAAGTCCGAGGCCGGGCTCGGAACAGCCCCCGACCCGACCCAATCTGACCTGCACGTTGCAGGGATTCTCACGGGCCGGTCCGTAACTCATGTCGTTGAAAATGTCACTGACGGTCGGCTTGTACGGCGCGGCCATCACATCAAGGCTACCCCCGGCAAACTCCCACCGGAAGAAGGTCAACGTTCCGATCGAACACTCTTCCGCCGGCTGAAGAGCAAAACTCCACTCCTCCTCAGTTTGGTAAGTGGAGATCTAGCACTTTAAGCGACTGGTAGTTCTTCTCTAAACTTTAGGTTTACACTTCGCGGGCAAGAGAAGTGACAGACCTTACTCGACTGATTTGTTAGATTTGAATTGTTGTTGACCGGCCCTTTTAATTTTAGTGCTTGTTGCTCGGGGAGCGGAAGGAGACTTGCTCATAGCAACAGGACCGTTTAGTGCGGCAGGTGAGTCTCAGCGATGTCGGTACCGTCTAGAGCTGTTGAGGGGAGGGAAGTGGGAGGATGGTGTTGACGGGAGGGAGGGTGGAAGGGATAGAGTGGTGTGTCCACTGGGTTAAAGTCCCTCACTAGGTACTACCCGCATATTAGCTGTCATGTGGGTTCAGGGCAATGCTGGGTTTCTGCCTGCCCACTGGGTGCTACCCACTCATTCAGCTGTCGCGGTGGGTTCAGGTGACACGCTGGGTGGTGCCGACTCGAGATGCGAACAGATATTGCAAGGGTGCAGGTGCAACCTGTTGGCAGTTCAGTCACAGGCTGCACACATAATTCACATGAAATAAAACGGGGAAAACGTGACTCAAAGCGAATGCTGTTGGCTCACTGGTGGCGTGCAGGGTGAGTGTTGGGCATTTAGTGGGTGGTGTGTAAGGTGGTTGTCCATTTACTGGGTGGCGCCTGGGGTGGGTGCCGGCCACTTACTGAGTGTGTAGGGTGAATATTGCTCAATTACTGGATGGTATGGAGAATAGGTGTTGCTTGCTGTGTGCCACAACTGGATACAAGTTGTTCCATTCCATTGCCTGCTGAAGTGGCTGGGTTAATGAGTGGATGCAAGTTTACAGGGTGTCGTCATGAATGAATGCTGTGAGAAGCAGATGCTGCCAACTTCTAGATAAACACATGCAACAATGTCATTGTGGCCTTTTGTTTCATTTTGACTCCATTGGCCCTGAGTCAGTGGATCCATTGGCTGGTGGAGTAACTTTCTCAAGTTTGCCTGCAGAAATTTGTCTCTTTCTGGTGACTTGTACATTAGACCATAAGACGTAGGAGAATTTGGCCATTTGGTGCATTGATTCTGCTCCACCATTCCATCATGGCTGATTTATTAACCCTCTCAATGCCATTCTCCAGCCTTGGCCCTGTATCCCTTCATGCCTTGTCCGATCCAGAATCTGTCAATATCTGCCTTAAATATACTTAAAGATTTGGCCTCCATAGCCACCTGTGGCAACAAATTCCACAGATAAACCACTCTGGCTAAGGAAATTCCTCCTTTTGACACCCTTAGTAATTAAGAATGTGATGGCATTGTCGTCGTTAACAGATCCACAGCAAATCCAATCCCAGTGCGGACTGGTGCTACAGCAGGCTCCATCACCACTCAATTTTCTCAGTGCTGTTCATTGTAATACTGCATCTCCCCTCCAGCAAGGTTCATTTTGCAGGGAGCTCATCTACAAGACAAGCAGGAAATTCATCTCCTCCACTCCAAAATCATAGTCATCAAAGCTTCAGTCATGGAATATGCCATTAATGCTTATGTATGCACAATGGAAATTAGAAGTCCATTACAGCACCAGTGATTAGCAATGGGGTTCAATTCCCTTCGCTGTCTGTAAGGAGTTTGTACATTCTCTCCGTGACCATGTGGGTTTCCTCACATAGTCTAAAGACATACAGTTTAGAGTTAGTAAGTTGTCGGATGTTATTTTGGCATGGTGACATTTGAGGGTTGCTACCACATTAATGTTGGTTGTCGACACAACTGATACGTTTCACTGCTTTGATGTATTGATGTATATGCAACAAATAAAAGTAATCTTTAATCTTCATTATGAGACTCTGAAAATGTGAACCACAATTCCTTTCTCAGAAGTCATCTTGCATTGTACAGATGTTGGTGATGAAATTAACATTATGTTCAGTGTGGCAGCACAGCATTTGGCTCTTTGAGGAAATGGGTATTAAAGATCAAGATCTGAAATGCAGAACAAAGCTCGTGGTCTACCAGTCATCATTAATTCCTACCCTTCTGTGCATTACTTCAGATGAATATCATCCAAACCTGCTCAGTTACAGCTTAACAAAGAAATACAATAGAATCAGTGAAAAAGTACATCCAAACAAAGACTGACAGGCAACCAATGCAAGAGAAGACATTGTATTTTGCAAATACAAAACAAAAGCAAATAATAAAAAATAAATATCAACGACCTCCACCACCCAAGCCATGATGTCTCTAGGCCAAAATCATAGTTTCCTAAGCCCAGTCTGTTCATTTCTACCTCAAGATCCTCAAACCTGCTCACTGCCCAGGTAGGCCCCTTGTCTCTGCCTACTCCTGCCCCACTGAACTCATGTCTGCATACCTCAACTCCATTCTATGACTTCACTTGCTCTCGATCTTCTCAACAACTTTCAATTCCCCGGCCCTGACCTCACTTTCACCATGGATGTCCAGTCCTGTACATTTCTACTCCCATTAAGAAACCCTTAACTCTTTCTCAACAAAAAACTCAACCAGTTTCCCTCCACCCCCGTCCTCCTCCATCTGGCAGAACTGGTCCTTGCCCTCAACAGTTTCTCCTTCAGCTCCTCCCACTTCCTCCAAATTCAAGGGATAGCCATGGGCACCTGTATAGGCCCCAGCTATGCCTTCCTTTTTATTGGTTACATGGAGCAGCCTGTATTCCAAGCTTTCCTTAGTAATGCTCCCGAACTCTTTCTGCTGGGATCACTCCCTCCGTGATTCCCTTGTCCATTTGTCCTTCCCCACTAAATCTCCCTCCTGGCACATATCCCTGCAAGCAGTAGTCCATTCACCTTCTCCCTCACCTCCACCAGCACCCCAAACAATCCTTCCAGGACAGGCAACAATTCACCTGCAAATCTGTTGGGGCTGTCTACTATATCTGGTGCTCCCGATGTGGCCTCCTCGACATTGATGAAACCTGACATAAACTGGGATACTGCTTTGTTAGGCACCTCAACTGCACTGGCATAACATGGAATTTCCCATTGGCCACCCATTTGAATCCCTATTCCCATTTCTGTTCTGATATGTCGATGCATGGCCTCCTCTTCTGCCATGTTGAGGCCACCCTCAGGATGGAGGAGGAACACCTTCTATTCCGTCTAGGTAGCCTCCAGCCTGAAGACATGAATATCGATTTTTCTCCTGGTATCTTTTTTCTTTTCCACTCCCCCTTCCCTCTTCTATTCCTCACTCTGGTCTCCTATCCCTTTTCCTCATTTGCCTATTACCTCCCCTGATGCCAATGCTTCTTCCCTTCCTCCCATGATCCACTCTCCTCTCCTATCAGATTCCTCCTTCCCCAGCCCTTTACCTTTCCCATTCACCTGGCTTCATCTATCCCCTTCTAGCTTGTCCTCCTTCCCCTCCACCCCCCCCCCACTTTTTGTTCTGATATAGTCCCCTTTCCTTTCCAGTCCTGAATGTCAATTCATTTCCATAGAAGCTGCCTGACCTGCTGAGTTCCTCCAGCATTTTGTGTGTGTTGCTCTGGATTTCCAACATCTAAAGAAACTCTTGTGTTTATGCTCTCTTCTCTCTGCTGCTATCAGGAAGGAGGTACAGGAACCTCAGGACCCACACTACCAGCTTCAGGAACAGTTGTTACCCCTCAGCCGTCAGGCTTTTGAACCAGAGGGGATAACTTCACTCACTCCTACACTGAACTAATTCCAATCTATGGACTCATTTTCAAGGACTCGTCTCAATATTTATTGCTTATTAGTTATTATTATTTAGTATTATTTCTCTTTTTATATTTGCAGTTTGTCTTTTTCACGTTGATTGCTTGTCCGTCTTTATTGTGTGCATTTTTCACTTTGCTGAATTTATTGTGTTTATTTATTTTCCTGTGAATGCCTGCAAGAAAATACATCTCAGGGCGACAACAATATGGTGACAATAAATTTCCTTTGAGAAAAGTAAATAAATAATACTGAGAACACGAGACAGCAATCAGGTCACTGCAACATTCTAGTTATTGCTATGATTTTAAATAAAAGGTTACTATGTTTGCTGATCTTTGAGTTCATCTCCCCAAGAATTTATGAGCTGCTGCCAAGTGAGGGGTACGTTCCACAGCAAAGCAGAGAGATATTAAATGATGAGGCTGGAATAACTAATCAAACAGCAAAGTGAGCTATAGGCTACACATTAATATCACCTGCAGCAGTAGTGCTCTGTTAATTTTGTATTATATTGTAGTAGCGCAGTCACTCAAGCCGAGTATGATATTCTCCAGTGGGTCCTTGTGGCTGTAGAAACTGATACACGATCCACATGTTATGGTGCGGTGTGGGCAGGAGTAAGTGGTGGCTGGTTATTTTGGTTGTTCAGTCTCCTTTCGCAGCTGCTGCTTTGTCTCTACGGCACAGTGGAAGTCATTCTCATGTAGTGCAACAGATTTCCTCCACTTGCACTATTACATGCAATGTCTTGCTGAATTTCTTCAGGCTGATTTGGGTGTTATCTTTCCTTTGCCCACTAGGGACTGCCTGACCTTCCTTAAACTGGTAGTAAAGGATCTTAGGGAGACATGAGTTAGGCATCTGGATAACACAACCTATCCATTAGAGTTGGTATTGCTTTCTCATGATGGAGATGCTGTTCATGTTGACCTTCTCCAGTACACTGGTGTTAGTGTGTCTGTCCGTCCTTCCAGCTGATCTTAAGACTCCTTTGGAATGATCTTTGGTGGTCCTGTATTGCTCCAGAGCTTTCAGGTGCCTGCTGTAGGATTGGACTCTGTAGTTCATGTTATGATTTGTTTCCAGTTGCTCCTTTTTGTTGCTATTTTGTGCGTTTTTGATTGAGGCGGACTGGCTCTGCAGCTTGCAGTCAATGAACGACAGTGCTGAATTGAACTGAATATTTCTGGACTGTTTCAATTACTTTTGCGGATGAAGTTTTATATTGTTTTTTGCCATTTGTTCCTTTATTTTGCGTGTTGTGGGTTGGATGTTTTTCCTTTGAATGGGTTCCATGGCTTCTTTGTTTCGTGGCCATGTGTGGGAAAATGAATCTCAGGGTTGTATACTTTAATAATAAATGTACTCTGAATCTAGGTGGTCCATGTTTTGGCTCCATACTGTAATGTAGGAAGGATGATTGCTCTATATACCAAAAGTTTTGTTTGGATCTGCAGAGCTTCAAAGACTCTGGTCCTTAATCTTGCACTGGCTCGACTAGCACTTCTCGGGCAGTGATTGATCTCTGAGATCGTATTGTATTGAGCAAAGACACAACTCTCAGTAGAAGAGTTATGCATCATGGATACAAACTAAAGCATGATTAAACTCGTGTTTTTGTGTGCTTTTTCCTGAAAATGTTGATAGGCTTTGATACCCATCTGGTGATTATTGACAGTTCTTCCTGGACTTTACAAGTTGGACCATGACAGCGACAACAGACAAAAGCCTGCTGTCAGCGGAGATGCAGGACGAGGATGCACTCTATGAACAACTGCTACTCCAGGTAAGCATATTTGTCCACCTTACGTGCTTCCTTGTGCAGACTGCCAGCTTTAGATCACATTTTTAAAAAACTGCCATTGATTCTACAAGCCTGGAATTTGAAATAGGGTAAGAATGGCAATGCAGTCTTAAAACGTAGACATGCAAGTCCAGCCCTGACAGTAAGCCTGCATACTGTGTAAAAGCATTCATCAGTTCAGTGTTATTTACAGAAAAGCATTTGCTTTCTGACTTTCTTTCTCCTCGATAGGCTGCAAAAGAGATGCAGAGTAAACTTCCAGCAACACAAGAATCTAAGCAGATCAGACCACAGCCAGGTAAGGATGATCAACAAATTCATAGAATTGGCATGTACACGTTATTTAAACCTTCCTTAACTTTTCTATTTGTTGGTATGGTAAAATAATCAGTTATTAATCACTGACATCTCTTTGGCAAATGGTTGTGGATTGCAGTCTCACTCAAGAGATGCACAAAAAGCTACAAGTCGCCCACCCTCCCTGGCTTTTCTCATGAATGAGGAAGGTTTAAAGGACGGATAGGTGTAGAGGGATTTGGGAGGGAATTCTAGAGCTTGGAATTAAGTCTGCTGTAGACTTTAGAGCACAGAAGATGCTCATAAAAGTGATCCCTGAAATGTAAAGTTTAACATATGAGGAGTATCTGATGGCTCTAGGCTACTTGCTGGAGTTTAGAAGAATGAGGGTGGATCTCACTGAAACCTATTGAATATTGAAAGGCCTGGATAGAGTAGACATTGAGATGATGTTTTCTATAGTGAGGGAATCTAGAACCAGAGGGCTCAACAGAAGAATACATTCATCCCTTTAGAAAGGAGATAAGGAAGAATTTTTGTAGCCAGAGGGTGGTGAATCTATGGACTTCTTTACAACAGATGGCTGTGGAGACCAAGTCATTGGGTATATTGACAGGTTCTTGATTAGTAAGAGCATCAAAGGTTATGGAAAGAAGGCAGGAGATTGAAAGGGATAATAAAAGAGCCATGATGGAATTGTGAAGCAGGCTCAATGGGCCAAATAGCCTAATTCTGCTCTTGTGTCTTATAGTCTTATGGTATGGTTGTGGTAAAGGGAAGTCTTTTGATTCAGATGGCTTGTACTGATGGAAATTACTTTACAAAATAAATCACCTTTTCACAGGATTCTGTGTGAAGACAAAGACGAGAAGCAGCGAGAAGGTTTTCGTTAACGTTTGCAAGTCCGATGAAATCCCACCTCCTCCAGATTTGTCTGAGGAGGACTTAGTGACCTTGTTGGAATCAGAAGATCCTTCAGGATACCGGATTCCCATGAGCCTCGGCGAACCTCATGCCGAAGTTGACAACAGTAGGTATTGGTGCAACAGGACAGGCGGAAAAAGTTGATATTGAATAAACACTCTCCTCTCCTCCCAGCCTTTCAGTGTGGCCACAGTCTGCAGCTTGAGGAGATCCCAGAGTCAGTCGTAGGTTTGTGCTGAGTTCAGTGTCTCCTTCAGATTAGGGCAACATTGGACATGGAGATTATTAATTTCCTGCCTCATGGCCAATCCTGTATGGTAAGCCCAGCCAACATGCTAGTGGCAGCTATTAAAGAGGAGGAGTGTGTCAGTGTGACATGAGTCGTAGAGCACTAAAGCCCAGAATCATTCTGGCTTCTTCCCCTTCCTTTCTAGTCCTGATGAAAGCTCTTTATTCTCCTCCGGTGATGCTGCATGACCTGCTGAGTCCCCATAACATTTTGTGTGTGTAGCACAGAAGTAGGCTATTTGCACCCCGCAAACTGTGATGAACTGTTACTCTGTCTAGTCCCATCGACCCACATCTGAATCATACCCCTACGTGCCCCTCCCATCCATTGACTTGTCCAGGCTTCTCTTAAATGTTGCAGTTGAACCCACATTCACCACTTCTACTGGCAGCTTATTCCAGCCTCTGAGTGAAGAAGTTCTCCTTAGATTCCGCTTAAAGCATTTCATCATTCACACTTAAACCTGCAGCCTCTAGTTCTAGTCTTGCCGTAACTCAGTGGAGAAAGGCTGCTTGCATTTGCCCTATCTATAACCTTCATAATTTTGTAGAGCCCTATCAAATCTCCCCTCATTCTCCTACACTCCAGAGACGAAAGTCATAACCTTTTGAATCTTTCATGTAACATCGGGGCAAAAACAAATTATCCGGAAAGAAGCAACTATGTGATATTTAAAGGCAACACCCCCCCCCCAACTCTCAGCACCAGCCACATCTTCCCCTCCCCCCCACTCTCAGCACCAGCCACATCTTCCCCTCCCCCCCACTCTCAGCACCAGCCACATCTTCCCCCACGCCCCCCACTCTCAGCACCAGCCACATCTTCCCCTCCCCCCCACTCTCAGCACCAGCCACATCTTCCCTCCCCCCCCACTCTCAGCACCAGCCACATCTTCCCCTCCCCCCCACTCTCAGCACCAGCCACATCTTCCCCTCCCCCCCACTCTCAGCACCAGCCACATCTTCCCCTCCCCCCACTCTCAGCACCAGCCACATCTTCCCCTCCCCCCCACTCTCAGCACCAGCCACATCTTCCCCCACGCCCCCCACTCTCAGCACCAGCCACATCTTCCCCTCCCCCCCACTCTCAGCACCAGCCACATCTTCCCCTCCCCCCCACTCTCAGCACCAGCCACATCTTCCCCACGCCCCCCACTCTCAGCACCAGCCACATCTTCCCCTCCCCCCCACTCTCAGCACCAGCCACATCTTCCCCCACGCCCCCCACTCTCAGCACCAGCCACATCTTCCCCCACGCCCCCCACTCTCAGCACCAGCCACATCTTCCCCTCCCCCCCACTCTCAGCACCAGCCACATCTTCCCCTCCCCCCCACTCTCAGCACCAGCCACATCTTCCCCCACGCCCCCCACTCTCAGCACCAGCCACATCTTCCCCTCCCCCCACTCTCAGCACCAGCCACATCTTCCCCTCCCCCCCACTCTCAGCACCAGCCACATCTTCCCCTCCCCCCCCCACTCTCAGCACCAGCCACATCTTCCCCTCCCCCCCACTCTCAGCACCAGCCACATCTTCCCCTCCCCCCACTCTCAGCACCAGCCACATCTTCCCCTCCCCCCCACTCTCAGCACCAGCCACATCTTCCCCCACGCCCCCCACTCTCAGCACCAGCCACATCTTCCCCCACGCCCCCCACTCTCAGCACCAGCCACATCTTCCCCTCCCCCCCACTCTCAGCACCAGCCACATCTTCCCCTCCCCCCACTCTCAGCACCAGCCACATCTTCCCCTCCCCCCCACTCTCAGCACCAGCCACATCTTCCCCTCCCCCCCACTCTCAGCACCAGCCACATCTTCCCCTCCCCCCCACTCTCAGCACCAGCCACATCTTCCCCTCCCCCCCCCACTCTCAGCACCAGCCACATCTTCCCCTCCCCCCCCACTCTCAGCACCAGCCACATCTTCCCCACGCCCCCCACTCTCAGCACCAGCCACATCTTCCCCTCCCCCCCACTCTCAGCACCAGCCACATCTTCCCCTCCCCCCACTCTCAGCACCAGCCACATCTTCCCCTCCCCCCCACTCTCAGCACCAGCCACATCTTCCCCCACGCCCCCCACTCTCAGCACCAGCCACATCTTCCCCTCCCCCCCACTCTCAGCACCAGCCACATCTTCCCCTCCCCCCCCACTCTCAGCACCAGCCACATCTTCCCCTCCCCCCCACTCTCAGCACCAGCCACATCTTCCCCTCCCCCCCCACTCTCAGCACCAGCCACATCTTCCCCTCCCCCCCACTCTCAGCACCAGCCACATCTTCCCCCACGCCCTCCACTCTCAGCACCAGCCACATCTTCCCCCACGCCCCCCACTCTCAGCACCAGCCACATCTTCCCCTCCCCCCCACTCTCAGCACCAGCCACATCTTCCCCCACGCCCCCCACTCTCAGCACCAGCCACATCTTCCCCTCCCCCCCCACTCTCAGCACCAGCCACATCTTCCCCTCCCCCCCACTCTCAGCACCAGCCACATCTTCCCCTCCCCCCCACTCTCAGCACCAGCCACATCTTCCCCTCCCCCCCACTCTCAGCACCAGCCACATCTTCCCCACGCCCCCCACTCTCAGCACCAGCCACATCTTCCCCTCCCCCCACTCTCAGCACCAGCCACATCTTCCCCTCCCCCCCACTCTCAGCACCAGCCACATCTTCCCCTCCCCCCCACTCTCAGCACCAGCCACATCTTCCCCTCCCCCCCACTCTCAGCACCAGCCACATCTTCCCCTCCCCCCCCACTCTCAGCACCAGCCACATCTTCCCCTCCCCCCACTCTCAGCACCAGCCACATCTTCCCCCACTCTCAGCACCAGCCACATCTTCCCCCACGCCCCCCACTCTCAGCACCAGCCACATCTTCCCTCCCCCCCACTCTCAGCACCAGCCACATCTTCCCCTCCCCCCCACTCTCAGCACCAGCCACATCTTCCCCTCCCCCCCACTCTCAGCACCAGCCACATCTTCCCCTCACCCCCCCCACTCTCAGCACCAGCCACATCTTCCCCTCCCCCCCACTCTCAGCACCAGCCACATCTTCCCTCCCCCCCCACTCTCAGCACCAGCCACATCTTCCCCCACGCCCCCCACTCTCAGCACCAGCCACATCTTCCCCCACGCCCCCCACTCTCAGCACCAGCCACATCTTCCCCTCCCCCCCACTCTCAGCACCAGCCACATCTTCCCCTCCCCCCCCACTCTCAGCACCAGCCACATCTTCCCCCACGCCCCCACTCTCAGCACCAGCCACATCTTCCCCTCACCCCCCCACTCCAGCACCAGCCACATCTTCCCTTCCCCCCCACTCTCAGCACCAGCCACATCTTCCCCTCCCCCCCCCACTCTCAGCACCAGCCACATCTTCCCCTCCCCCCCCACTCTCAGCACCAGCCACATCTTCCCCTCCCCCCCCACTCTCAGCACCAGCCACATCTTCCCCTCCCCCCCCACTCTCAGCACCAGCCACATCTTCCCCTCCCCCCCACTCTCAGCACCAGCCACTTCTTCCCCTCCCCCCCACTCTCAGCACCAGCCACATCTTCCCCTCCCCCCCCCACTCCAGCACCAGCCACATCTTCCCCTCCCCCCCCACTCTCAGCACCAGCCACATCTTCCCCTCCCCCCCCCCACTCTCAGCACCAGCCACATCTTCCCCTCCCCCCCACTCTCAGCACCAGCCACATCTTCCCCTCCCCCCCACTCTCAGCACCAGCCACATCTTCCCCTCCCCCCCCACTCTCAGCACCAGCCACATCTTCCCCCACGCCCCCCACTCTCAGCACCAGCCACATCTTCCCCTCCCCCCCTCTCAGCACCAGCCACATCTTCCCCTCCCCCCCCACTCTCAGCACCAGCCACATCTTCCCCTCCCCCCCTCTCAGCACCAGCCACATCTTCCCCTCCCCCCCCACTCTCAGCACCAGCCACATCTTCCCCTCCCCCCCCACTCTCAGCACCAGCCACATCTTCCCCTCTCCCCCACTCTCAGCACCAGCCACATCTTCCCCTCTCCCCCACTCTCGGCTTTCTGCAGGGATTGCTCCCTACGCGACTCCCTTGTCCATTCATCCCCCCCCCATCCCTCCCTACCGACCTCCCTCCGGGCACTCATCCCTGCAAACGGAAGAAGTGCTACACCTGCCCCCACACTTCTTCCCTCACCACCATCCCAGGCCCCCGACAGTCCTTTCAGGTGAGGCACCACTTCACCTGCGAGTCAACTGGGGTGATATACTGTATCCGGTGCTCCCGATGTGGCCATTTATACATTGGGGAGACCCGCTGCAGACTGGGAGACCGTTTCGCCGAACACCGGCGCTCGGTCCTCCAGCAGTGGCGGGATCTCCCTGTGGCCACTCACTTCAATTCCACAGACCACTCCCACTCCGACATGTCTGTCCAAGGCCTCCTCTACCGTCAAGATGAGGCCACATGCAGGTCGATGGAGCAATACCTTAGCTCCCGCTTAGGTAGCCTCCTTCCTGCCGGCATGAACATCCAACTCACAGACCTCCGTTGATACCCCTGCCCCCCCTCTTACCCCCATCCCTATCTATTATTTTAGTCTGGTTCTCTTTCTCTCTCTTTTCCCCCTCACTGTAATCTCTCCCTCCAGCACTACCTTTCTTTCTCTTTTATTTCCCATAATTCTCCACCTTCCCCCAGCCCATTTCCCTCCAGCCTATCACTTCCTAGCTCTCTACTTTATCCCTCCCCCCACTTCTTATCCTCGCTCGACCATTCCATGTTACTTCACTCCTGATGAAGGGTTTCAGCCGAAACGTCGTTATTACTTCCTCCCATAGATGCTGTCTGGCCTGCTGAGTTCTGCCAACATTTTGTGTTTTTTTATGTGATATTTAAATTGTTTTTATTTTGCAGGTGGTAATGGATGTACTGCATATGACATTGTCATCAATTCTAAATTTTACAACAAAATTCAGGTAGGATATAACTCACATTTCCAGTATCAAGCACTTGTTTTTCATTTTACCGATGCGTGAGTAATAATTACACCAGGGAAGCAGTAGCACAGAGGTCAATGTTCATCACAATTTGTAAATGGCCACACGCAGTTCAACAGTATAACTTCCCAGAATGGAAATTTCATTGTCAATCAAGTTTGGTGTCTTGACTGCTCTGAGTGTCTGTGATTGATAATATGCACAGAATTTATACTCTGATAGGGTCCACCTGTACATAATAAATGGACCACTGAATATATGTTCGTGGTCTTCAGTTGCTGTAGCCCATCCACTACAAGGTTCAATGTGTTGTGCATTCAGAGATGTTCTTCTGCACATCACTGTTGTAAGATGTGGTTATCTGAGTTACTGTCAGCTTAAATCAGTCTGGCCATTCTCCTCTGACCTCTCCTATTAACAAGGCGTTTTCACCCACAGAACTGCCATTCACGGGATTTTTTTTTTGTTTGGTTTTTGCACCATTCACTGAGAACTCTAGAGACTGTTGTACATGAAAATTCCTGGAGATCAGCAGTTTCTGAGATACTCAAAACGATCCTGTGGGGACCAGCAATCATTCAATGGTCAAAGTCACATTTCTTCCCCATTCTGAAGTTTGGGCTGAACAACAACTGAACCTCTTGACCAGGTCAGCATGCTTTTATGAATTAAGCTGCTGCCACGTGATTGGCTAATTAGATATTTGCATTAATAAGCAGGTGTACAGATTTACCTTATAAAGTGGCCATGAAGGGTATATGGGGTTGTACTTACTGCAATTTTCTGGAACAACAACTCTGCATTTATTGAGCGGAGCTGCTATTGTTTGTTTCCCCACTCTAAGTAGACAGTTTACTAACACAAACAACGAGATCTAGGTGTCCCTGTTCATCAGTCACTGAAAGTAAGTATGCAGGTACAGCAGGCAGTGAAGAAAGCTAATGGCATGTTGGCCTTCATAACAAGGGGAGTTGAGTATAGGAGCAAAGAGGTCCTTCTGCAGTTTTGGTCTCCAAGTTTGAGGAAGGACATTCTTGCTATTGAAGGAGTGCAGCGTAGGTTCACGAGGTTAATTCCCGGGATGATGGGACTGTCATATGTTAAAAGATTGGAGTGACTGGGCTTGCATACACTGCAATTTAGAAGGACGAGAGGGGATCTGATTGAAACATATAAGATTATTAAGGGATTGGATACGCTAGAGGCAGGAAACATGATCCCAATATTGTGGGAGTCCAGAACCAGAGGCCACAGTTTAAGAATAAAGGGCAGGCCATTTAGAACAGAGTTGAGGAAAAACTTTTTCACCCAGAGAGTTGTGGATCTGTGGAATGCTCTGCCTCAGAAGGCAGTGGAGGCCAATTCTCTGGATGCTTTCAAGAGTTAGATAGAGCTCTTAAAGGTAGTGGTGTCAAGGGATATGGGTAGAAGGCAGGAACAGGGTCCTGATTGTGGATGATCAGCCATGATCACAGTGAATGGCAGTGCTGGCTCGAAGGGCTGAATGGCCTACTGCACCTATTGTCTATTGTCCCCACCACAAACACATTGACTGTCTTAGTGTTGTCAATACTCTATATTGAAGATGGAGATTGACTGACTTGGGGTGGGAAGACTGTCTGTGTGTGGGTGGGATGGAGGAATGGGCTTGTTTTACTGTTGTTATGTTGCTATTGTTCTGCTGAACATTGTGGTCTTCTGGCAAGATGGCGCCGTTAAGTGGCGACTATTTGCACGTAGCTCCAATGGGAATCATTAAATATTCCTATTTAGGACTACAGCTGAAATCCACCCTGACACCCATAGGTACTTCAGTAAGCAACATTATTTTAAGACATTTTAAGTATCTATCGATGCTCAAAATTGACAACCCTTGGATGGTAGTCTTGGCTCATGAGTGCAGTTCCCATTTAGGAAAATTGAAAAGGGTATGGTCTACAAGTACAATTGAAACACAGAGGCTTTAGACTTCCACTCATGATTATCCTGCTGGAAACTAAAATAGAAGACCTCAAAGCAAGATTGCTCTACTATGGGGACATCAGTGACTGCTGTGTACTTTGCTTTATGGAAATATGGTTCACACCAGCAATTTCAGACACAGCACTGTAGCTCAGTGGCTTCTCTATTTGCAAAGGCAAGACAATTCAGTCTTCTAAAGGCAGAGGAGACAGAGTATACTTTATGAATAACTCATCGTGGTACAGATCTGTCTCAATCCTGCTCACCTGTCCTGGAACATATAGTGGTCAAATGTCGTCCATTTATCTGCCGAGGGAGTTTTCTGCCATCATCCTGGTAGCAGTGTACATTCCACTTCAGGCCCAAGTCAGACAGGCACTGAAGGAGTTCAGCAATGTAATCAGCAGGCATGAAACTGCGCATCCTGATGCCATTCCTATCATGTGGGAGATTTCAACTGGGCCAGCGTGAAGAAATCTCTGTACATCTACCACCAGCATATCACCCATGGAACCAAAAGGAGCCAACACTCTGGACTACTGTTATATCATCATCAAGAATGCTTACTGTGCCATCCTGCGCTCACACTTTGCAAAGTCCAATCACCTGTCTGTACTTCTACTCCCAGCGTATCGGTAGAGACTAATGACCGCAACACCAGTGTTGAGGACCAAGAAGGTATGGTTAAGGAAGGCGGAGGAGCACTTACAGGACCGCTTTGAGTCAGTGAACTGGACGTATTCAGGACTTCATCTTCAAGTGAATGAATACACCACAGTTGTCACTGACTTCATCAAGACCTATGTAGATTATTGTGTGCCTTCAAGAACATACCAGACATACCCAAACCAAAAGCCATGAATAAACCAGGAGATTCTTATTCTTATTTCCATTTGGCATGATTAACTTATTATTTAATTATTTATGGTTTTGTATTGCTATATTTCTTCACTATTCTTGGTTGGTGTGGCTGTAATGAAACCCAATTTCCCTCAGGATCAATAATGTCTGTCTGTCTGATTCATAGTTTGCTGATGGATAGACCTGTAGTGATCCAGAATTATACAAAAGTCCGGGTACAACCTACTAATTTAAGTCTATTGTAAGAGCGAAGAAACAATTCCAGTTGAGATTAGAGATGGAATTGGATGCGCATCAGCTCTGGTAGGGTTTGCAGGCCATTACTTCCCACAAAGCGAAACCTATCCTATTTTGCAGGTTCTGAAAGGGAGAATAAAGCTACACCTCTACAAATCTGGTGACCCTGTGATGTCGCTTGGAGGCTGACGTCAGAGCACCATTCAAGAGGGTGAACCTTTAAAAAGTGCCAGGCTCTGATGATGTTCCTGGTAGGGCTCTGAAAACCTGTGCCAACCAATCATTGGGAATGTTCAAGGACATCTTCAATCTCTCACTGCTGCAGTCAGAGCTTCCCACTTGCTTCAAAAGGGCAACAATCATATCAGTACCCCAGAAGAGCAGGGAGAGCTGCTTCAACGACTATTGCCCTGTGGCACTCACATCTACAGTGATGAAGTGCTTTGAGTGGTTGTTCAACTGCAATTTAGCAATTTCCACAATAGGTCTACAGCGGATGCAACCTTGTAGGATCTTTATTTGGCCTTGGATCACCTGGACAATAGTAATATTTACATAAGACTCAAAGCTTCAAAGATCTAAAGTATGCATGCAGAATACAGCGCTGAGATTTGTCTTCTCCAGCTATCCATAAAATACAGAGAACCTTAGAAGTTGTTGAAAGAAAGACATCAATTCCACCCCCCCCACACATAAAAACAGAAACAAAATCTTGCAATCCCCCCAAACCTCCCTCCCACCCCTGCATAAAAACTATCAGATCACCCACATGGAGAAACAACAGGAGTATCAAACCCAAAGCCCCCAGCCTGCCAATCGGCAACAAGAAAGAATGGGCGAGAACTCAAAATAGAACTGAAAGAGGCCAAAGTGAACTACAGTCCAATCCATAAATCTCAGAATTTTGATAACATCACCATCGGGACCCAGTGGCCCCTCCAAGGGCAGTGACCCGAGCAAGTGACCCCCCCCCCCCCAGCGGCCCCTCCGAGGTTGCTGTTGATTGACTACAGTTTAGTGTTCAACGCAATCATACCCTCAGTTCTAATCAACAAACTCCAAAACCTGGACCCCTATACCTCTCCCTGAAACAGGTTCCTTGACTTCCTCACCCAGGAGACCACAGTCTTTGCAGATCAGGAATAACATCTCCTCACTGACATCAATGCTGGCGCACCTGAAGGATGTGTGTTTAGTCCACTGCTCTACTCTCTCTACACCCACATTTGTCTGCCCAGGCATAGCTCAAACACCATCTATAAATGTTATGATGACACAACTATTGTTGGCAGAATTTGAAATACTGATGAGGAGGCGTACAGGAGCGAGTTGATTGGTGTCACAGCAACAACCCTATACTCAACGTTGGTAAGAGCAAGGAGATAATTGTGAACTTGAAGGGGAAGTTTTGAGGGAACACACATCAGTCCTCATCAAGGGATCAGAAATGGAAAGGGTGAGCAGTTTCAAGTTCCTGGATGTCAACATCTCTGAGGATCTATCTTGGGCCCTACATATTGATGTAATTACAGCGAAGGCATTACAGGGCTCTGCTTCATTAGGATCTTGTGAGAATTGGTATGTCACCAAAGATGCTCGCAAATGTCTAAAATGTACTGTGAAGAGCATTCTAACTGGCTGCATCACCCTCTGGCACGGAGGGGCCACTGCAGAGGATTGGGAAAAGCTGCAGGAAGTTGTAAACCCAACCAGTTCCATCATAGGCACTAGCCTCCCCAGAATCTGGACGCCTTTAAAAGAGGATGTTTCAAAAAGGTGGCATCCATCATTAAGCACCACCATTATCCAGGACATGCCATTGCTTCATTGCTCCCATCAATGAGGAGGTACAGGAGCCTGAAGACACACACTCAATTTACACACATCTAAAAGAAAACCTCCTGCACCAAACGGCAATTAAGCTGGCTAACTTAAAGCTCAGTGTTTGAATCCACTAGAGTGCTGTAATTTAATTAAAATTCATAATTGCTTATTTTAGACCATAAGATATAGGAGCAGAATTTGGCCATTTGGCCCATCGAGTCTGCTGCACGATTTCATCATGGCTGATCCATTTTTTTTCCCATCCCCAATCTGCCTTCCCCCTCTATCCCTTCCTGCCCTGACTAATGAAGAATCTATCAACCTCTGCCTCAAATATACATAAAGTTTTAGCCTTTACAGCTGCCTGTGGCAACGAATTCCACAGGTTCACCAATCTCTGATAAAGAGATTCCTCCTCATCTCTGTTCTAAAAGGATGGCTCTCTATTCTGAGGCTACGTCCTCTGGTCAGACTCTCCCTCCATAGAAAACATCCTCTCCACATCCACTCTATCAAGGACTTTAACTATTCCATAGGTTTAAATAGCCTATATTCATAGACTGATTGTATACAAAAGGTAATGCAAAATACTGGAGATGATGCTGACAGATTAACACTAATGTATCTTTATAGCCAAACAGAACATTGCACATGCAGTACCCTTGTCATTGTGATCCAATTTACTATCAGCAAAGCCCGTAGTATTGAAAATGGTGCAATCACAAGAGTTTAGATGTTAGTCTTTGTAGTTAACCAGTCTGTTTCATCAGTGCAGTGTATCTTTCAGATAACATGTTAAATCCCGTTGTTGCACGTTGTAACCTTTATCACTGCAGGCTCTGACAGGGTTTTTTGTACTTGCCTAGTGTCCTATGTGGATGATGCAGTTCGTTATGAAGTTATTAATTATGGGAGTTATCAATGCACATTTACTTTGACTAGTTTTAGATTTAGATTTATTTATCACATTTACATTGAAACAGTCAATGAAATGTGTTGTTTGCATTAACAATCAACACACCCAACGATGTGCTGGGTGGGGGGGGGAGGGTAACCCACAAGTGTTGTCACACATTCAATGGTTTGGGCCTTGTTCTCAGTGGGCATTATTCACTGTTCTTGGCAGAACAGCACAAAACACAACAGGAAACAAAACAACAGCAAAAAAAAAGACCCTATCCTCCCACCCACACGAAGATGGTCTTCCAACGCCAAGCCTCCAGTCTCCAGACTTTTGCCATTGGGCTTTGACCTCCAGAATTACAATCCACCTTCAGTATCAAACCTCAGGCTGGCCAGTGACAGGACCTCGAACTCTGGGCTCACCCACTCACTAGACCCACTTGCCCCCTGCTCACATGGATCTTTCATAAATGCCAAGACATTCCAACATCCTTGATAACTGTTGGAATACTTCAGAAGTAGGCCATTGTAGTTTCAAATGATCTTCAAATGACCTGTTCTCGCGGTTAAAGATCACGTAGCTTAAATTCTGCAGAACTCATCTTGTGTTCTCAACCCAAACCAATACATTATCTGGCTTTAATCACATTGCGCTTTGTAAGAAACTGTTGTGTGCAAAGTAGCTGTCGTGTTTCTATGTTGCAAGTACTCCCTTTATATTAAAGTGCATTAGATGTCCTGAGTTCTTGAAAAGCATTATATAAATGCAAGTCTTCTAATGTAGGGCAAGAAATTTAATATTAATTTTTAAAATTTTTTTCATACAGAACAATAAACTCTTCATGGAATTCTTTATTACTATCGGGTTTGAAGGATTAGAAAACAAGTATAACTTAGAGCTTTCCAGAGGTAGGAATTTTTAGATTGTCCTCAAGTTTTTTAAGATTTCTTGCTTGACTAAGCTTTTAAATAAAACATTACTTTCTGATCCACTTCTTGGAGCCTCCTAACCAAAGTGTGACATTCCTCAGCACATTTAATGATTTTTTTTCCACAAGAATAAACTTCATTCATGAAATGTATGGTACATTCATTCAAAGTAAAATTATTATCAAGGAACGTGCATGTCACCATATACTACCTTGAGATTCATTTTCTTGCAGGCATTTACAGGAATATAAAGAAACTCAATAGAATTTATGAAAAACTGTACTTAAAGACTGACAACCAATGTGCAAAAGAAGACAAATTGTGTGAATAATAAAAATTAAATAAAAGAAATTGGGAACATGATTGTAGAGTCTTTGAAAATGAGTCTTTAGGTTGTGTTCAGAGTTTAGGTGAGTAAAGTTATCCACACTGCTTCAGAAGTCTGATAGTTGTAAGGTAATAACTATTCCTGAATCTGGTGCTGTGTGACCTAAGGCTCCTATTCCTCCTGCACAATGGTAGTAGTGAGAAGAGAGCATGGCCTGAATGATTGTTATTCACTGCACATGATATATCACCCCTTCCCCCGGTGTCTCTTCTCCTTCCCTTTCTTCCATGACCCACTCTCTTGCAAGGAATCTTGATCCCACCAACTTCCTCATTAAGACCTTGCACCTTATTGTCTACCTGCACTGCGCTTTCTCTATAACTGAAACAATCTCCACTCTGTTATTGTTTACTCTTATGTCGATCCATATAAACAGTATGTTTGGTGAGTTCTTCACCATACCTTGATATAGTCGGCCTTCCTTATCCGCAGATTCCATATGTGCGGATTCAACCAACCGTGGATCGGGAAAACCCGGAAGTTCTCTCTCCAGCACTCGTTGCTTGAGCATGTACAGACTATTTTTTCTTGTCATTTTTCCCTAAACAATACAGTATAACAACTATTTACATAGCATTTACATTGTATTGGGTATTATAAGTAATCTAGAAAAGATTTAAAAGCACAGGCAGTCCCCAGGTTATGAATGAATTCCATTCCTGAGTCCGTCTTTAAGTCAGATTTGAAATCAGAACAGGTACATCCGGTATTATTTAGCGTTAGTCAAACGTTTTTCTTAGTATATAGTACATATTTTACCTTTCTATGCATATAAAACACTTAAGAAACATACGTATTTCAATACTTAAACCACTGTGTTGCTTAGTAATAACTGTAGCTTTCATCGGGGCAGGGCCTTTCACATTCTCCATTAAAATTGTTCCGATCGTTGACCGACTGTAGCCTAACACTTTTCCAGTGACCGATGGCGTTTCACTTCTTGCTGATCGCTTTATTACTTCCACCTTATTTTCAATCGCGATCGTGACTATTTTTGTGAACAGAAACACTGTGGATTCAGAGCTGCGCCGCCGGGTCCTAATGTCCACCGCACGGAAACATGTCAAATAAAGTCCGGGGTTCTACTGGGTCCTAAAGACCACTGCACTGATATGTTAAATAAGGGATTGAACATCCACGAATTTTGGTATCCGCAGGGGGTCCTGGAACCAATAAGGAGGGCCGACTGTACATGTGACAATGATAAGCAAATTTTTCAATTTGTGCTCTAAGATGTTCTGCACAAACTTTTCAGTGAGATACATGTGGCTACGGTACAGCCCAACTGATTGGAATGTCCTGCAGCATGGTGATCAGACCCAGTCTTTGTAACACGCAGTGGTTAGAACATCAATAGATATTGACACCTAAATGCTTGCATACCTAGGGTTTACACACAAAGTCATGCAGCCATCTAAATGAGTAGATTTTCCCTACCATCTCTTCCCCACCTTTCTCTAGAGATCCAGATGCAAGCCATCTTAAATCTTTTCTGAAATCACCCTATGTTGAAATGGTTCCATTTAATATCAGAGAATGTATATGGTATACAACCTGAAATTCTTTCTCTTCGCAGACATCCTCAAGACAGAAGAAAAACCCCAGAGAATGAATGAGAGAAAAATTTTACAGCCCTTAAGCCCCCCCACGCACAAGCAACAGCAAAGCATCAGCCCTCCTCTCTCTCCCTCCCCCCCACTTATTCCAGCAGGAAGCATCAGCCCCTCCTCACCACCAGCATGCAAGCAATCGCAAAGCTTGCATGCTGGTGAGACCATGATCTAACCCAGCACTTTGACATGCCATAAAATCTCTCTCTCTCTCTCTCCCTCTCTCCTCTCTCTCTCTCTCTCTCTCTCCTCTCTCTCTCTCTCTCTCTCCCCCCCCTCTCTCTCTCTCCCCCCCTCTCTCTCTCTCTCTCTCCCCACCCTCTCTCTCTCTCTCTCTCTACCCCCCCCCTCTCCCTCTCCCTCTGACCTTGGGGGGGGAGGAAACAATTGCACACTGCTGCACACTACACTAAAATTATCAGGGCTCTCTTATTTCATCTGGCTGAACTCCAATATTCCAGTTTGGGTTGTACAGCAGTTATTAGTAGTTATTAGTGCCAGTTCCCGGCACTGTCCATAAGGTGTTTGTATGTTCTCTCCGTGACCACATGAGTTTCCTTCCTCGTTCCAAAGATATATGAGCTAGTAGATTAATTGGTCACATGTAATAGGATGGTGCAGGGTCATTGGCCTAAAGAGCCTGTTGCTGTGCTGTATTTATAAATAAAAAAAATACAAGTTCCTATATCTGGGTCTAAACTCCAGTGATAAAAGGTGTTCCCACTATGTTATTGCAATCAGTAACAATTTTGTTCCTTCCTAGAATGGCGAATGTTGAAAAACAGGAAATTTCTGGGATCTGTAGCAGAACAGAACATCAGAACAAAATCAAAACCTATCATCCAGGAACTGAAATCCAGGTAATGCACAAAGAAAATAAAACTCATCTTAAGCAGCATCTTTCACAGCTTTAGTAAATTTATGGTAGTATGGATTTATTAAATAGCGCAGTGCAGTAAAACTCCATTAATCTTCAAGTTTCTGATGCTGTGTTGACAGAATTTCTGGATTCAATTCCCTTTTCATATTCAGGATCAAGTTGATTACCACTGATTTATATAACACAATATTTATTAATAAACCTCACCTTTTTTAAGAAGTTATGCAATAGTATAATAAATTCCCGCTGCTGTCTGTAAGGAGTTTGTACTTTCTCCCTGAGACTGTGTGGGTTTCCTCTGGGTACTCTGGTTTCCTTCCACAATCCAAAGACATACAGGTTAGGGTTAACAAGTTGTGGACATGCTATGTTCACAGAGGCATGGCAATACTTGCGGGCTGCCCCCAGGGCATCTCAGACCGTGTTTATCATTGACGCAAATGATGCATTTCACTCTACATTGTAGGGTCATAGAACACTACAGCACAGAAGCATCTAGTCTGTGCCAAACTATTGATCTGCCTGGTTCCATTGACCTGCACCCAGACCAACACCCTCCATACCTCTCCTATCCATGTACTTATCCAAATTTCTCTTAAATGTTGAAATCAAACCCTGCATCCTCCACTTCCACTGGCAGCTCGTTCCACCCTCTGTGAAAAATTTCCCCTTGTGTTCCCCTTAAATGTTTCACCTTTCACCCTTAACCCATGACCTCTAGTCATCACCCAGCCTCAGCTTGCATTTATAACCCTCATAATTTTGTATACCCCTATCAAATCTCCCTTCATTCTTCAACACTCTGTGGAATAAAATCCTAACATACTCAATCTTTCCCTATAATTCAGGTCAAGTCCTAGCAACGTCCTTGTATGTTTTGATGTGCATGTGAAAAACAAAGCTAATCTATTTTCCAGCAAGCCTGGTGTGCTTTAGGGAGTGTGAGATCAGGGACCAGCGAGTCAGAAAGAGTATCGAAAGGAGACTGTGTGATGGGGATGGTGGAGATGTGAACGGGGGCCTTTTATTTTAAAGGGAATTTGGGAATCAGCACTAGATGCCTAATTACCAAGATTTCCAAACGATCACTTAGCAGATTATTGGAGTTTTACCATTCTGTGCAAATCATAGAAGTATAGGAGAAACCTTCTTGTCATTGGTTCTTTCCTACCTCCCCCTTTCCCCATGACCTGATAGCATACAGAGAAAAGGAATAGCCGGAGGTGAGGTTGTACAACTGCTGCACATTCTGTTTTTATATGAAGATTAAAGCTATTTTTAAAAATATTGCATCAAAACCAACACTGTGTAATCACTAAACACCAATCATCCTATTTTATTTCACCAGCACCCAGTCCCCAGAAAGTGACACAAAGCCTCTTGTATCAGAAGTGGAAAGGTAAGAGTGCTTTATGTTTCTTCTGAGTAGGAGATGGTGATTACCTGTCAGGTGAACAGCAACCTGGGTTCAGTCCTGAGCTCGTGTGAAGCCTGTGTGGAGTTTGCACGTTCTCCCTCTGACTGCATGAGTTTCCCTCAAAATGCCCCAGGGTGGTTGATGTTCAGTACAGACAGGAGGTGCTGAAGGGCCTGTTTCGGTGCTGTGGGTCTTTACACTAGAATCGAGTATGTGAAGTACCCCAAGGTAGCAGATTCTCAATTCAGCCGGGCCTGGGGATTTGCCTCCATGCATGCACAGTTAGAATGTTTGTGAGGAACACACGCAAAGTGCTGAAGGAACTCAGCAGGTCAGGCAGCATCTGTGGAGTGGGAATAAGTGTTTCGAGCTGAGTTCTTTCATCGGAACTGGAAAGGAAGAAGGCAGAAGCCAGAATAAGAAGATTGGGGTGGGGGGGGGGGAGATAAATGCATAGGGAAGGGTGATGAAGTGAAAAGTGGGAACGCTAAAGGGCTGCTGAAGAAGGAATCTGATAGGAGAGGAGAGTGGACCATAGAAGAAAGAAAGGGAAGGAGGAGGGGCACTAGCAGGAGGAGGTGGGCAGGTGAGAAGAGAAAGTGTGAGAGGGGAGTCAGAATGTGGAAAGGGAAAAGAGAGGGAGGGAGAGAAATTACAGAAGTAAGAAAAACCAATGTTCATGTGAGGAATGTGTGTTGTTATATGACTATTAACTAAATTCTGTCTATTCTGGCAGAACTTGTGTGGAACCGGAATATATGATAGTGGCTGAGCCCGCAGACCGGCACCCCAGCTTTCTGGTAGCAAACGTTTCCTTGCCAAAAGTGGTTAGTATTAGATTTCCTGATTGTTGTGTTTTTGAGATGGCAAGGAATTCTCTGACACTTCACAGCCAAGATTAAGTTGTTAAGAGTAAGGATAATAATTATTTAAATCAATTTGTAACCAGATTTAATGGTGAAAGGCCAGTTCTGCATAGAATATTAGATCATAAGACATGGGAGCAGAATTAGGCCATTTGGCCCATTGTGTCTGCTCTACATAAAACTCTTGTATCAGATTAGTGATAAATAAGACATTCTGCAGATGCTGGAAATCCAGAGCAACACACAGAAAGTGCTGGAGGAACTCAGCAGGTCAGGCAGCATCTATGCAGAGGAACAAACAGTTGAAATTTTGGGTTTAAACCCTTCGTCAAGACCCTTGATGAAGGGTCTTGGCCCGAAACGCCGGCTTGTTTATTCATTAGTTTAGTGATGTGTTTTTATTAAGTGCAAGAACATCTCTGAGTCTGAAACCTGTAGATTCAGGTCTGCACCACAGTTCCACTGATCAGGGCAAATGCTCTACTGCAGTGTTGAGGGAATGCTGTATTATCAGAGATACTGGGGTTCAAAGACATAGAACACTACAGCACAAAAACAGGCTTTTCAGCCCAGTCCACACTGAAATGTTTTACTGCCTGATCCCATCGACTAGCACCTCAACCATAGCCCTCCATACCCCTTCCATCCATGTACGTTTCCAGATTTCTCTTACACGTTCCTCTGGCAGCCCGTTGCACTCTCACACCATCCTCTGAGGGAAGAAGTTCTCCCTTAGGTTCTCCTTTATATTTCACTTTTCAACCTTAATGGATGGCCCCTAGTAACACACGCAAATTGTTAGGGGGGCTCAGCAGGTCAGGCAGCATCGATGGAAAAGAGTAAAAAGTTGACGTTTTGGGCCGAGACCCTTCTTCAGGACTCTGTCTCTGACAGTATTCTAGTCTCACCCAGCATCAGTAGAAAAATCCTGCTTGCATTTACCCTTTCATTACTTTTCCACAAGCCTGTTCCCCTCATCCAGCCTGAACCTCTCTTCTATCCATTTTGTCAGTCAGTTTCTCCTGGGTCATTGACTCACAACTCTGCGACCTGAGTTCAATCCTGACTTCCCGTGGAGTTTTCATGCTCTCCCTGTTTAAAGAATGGGTTTTCTCCCAAGCTGTTTGTTCGGTTAGTCGACGGCTGTAGGTTTTCTCCAGTGTGCGGGGTGCGGAGAGATGACATGTTAGTGAGTGGGTGAAAGACCTGTTTCTGTGCTGTGTGACTCTGACTCCTGATCTTCACCCTTCCACATCATTCTACAGAGCTATAGAGTACTTTGCGTAGTGGTTACCGTTACACATTACAGCACCAGCGACCGGGGTTCATTTCCCGCCTTTGTCTGGAAGGAGTTTGTATGTTCTTCCCGTGACTGGGTGAGTTTTCTCTGAGTGCTCCGGTTTCCTCCCACAGTCCAAAGGTATACGGCTTAATTAGTCACATGGATGTAAAGGAAGGTGTAAGCCTTTTGGTCCAAAAGAGTCTGTTAAAGTGCTCTATCTCTAAATAAAATAAATGGAGCAATTAAGCAGAGAATCGGGCCCTCAGGCCCACCATATCCATGCCAACTGTTGAGTACTATCTGTACCAACCACATTCACCATCACATGGACCATAGGCTCTGGATGGTTCACTGATTCAAGTGCTGAACTGACTCCTTCTTTAATGTGGGAGGATCTGTCTGTACCACCCCTGGATCTCCCTGCCTTCCCCCGCCCTGCGGGTCTCCCTACCCCCCCACCCCGCTGATCTCCCTGCCCTCCACCCCATACCGCGGGTCTCCCTGCCCTCCACCCCATACCGCGGGTCTCCCTGCCATCACCCCCCCACGGGTCTCCCTCCTCCCCCACCCCACGGGTCTCCCTAACCTCCCCTCATAGGTCTCTCTATCCTTGTTTACTTAGTGCTACAGTGTGGAATAGCCCCTCTGGGCCTTCAAGCCATGCTGCCCAGCAACCCATCAATTTAACCCAAGCCTAATCATGAGGCAATTTACAATGACCAATTAACCCACTATCCGGTATATCTTTGGAGTGCAGGGAGAAAACAGAGCACCCACACACACACGGGAAGGAACATACAAACTTGCTTACAGAGGACACCAGAATTGAACTCTGAGTTCCCCACGCCCTGAGCTGTAATAATGCCAAGCTAACCACTGTTACTGTGATGCCCCACAGGCCTTTCTGCCCTCTTCCCCAATTTCTCTGTAATGAAGAAGTTTTGTTTTAATCACAAACTGTTCCCAGTGCTGAAAGGTTGGTTCTGTAAACTTCTCAGCAGTTCTTCATCAGATAGGGACGAATTGGATTGCTTTCCCAAAGCATGAACACAGACCCTACAAGCAAAATGATCCAGTGTTGTGCAATTCTGTAACTTTAAGCTCTCTCTGTATGACAGGATTCAGCAGGATCATTGCTGCTTGACCTGGGGGAGGACCGGATCGTATTGTGGGCTAGGCCAGAGCTTTATCACCTCGACATTTACATCCCCTACAACATAGTCCCAGAGGAAAGTTGCTCTCAGTTCAACAGAAATACCAGGGTAAGTAAAGTCTATTGCTTGGGCAGTGTGCCACCCTGGCAGTCAATTGATTGTAACACACACAAAGGACATGAGATAGTCATCAAAATACAACCTAGGTTTAAACTACAGAAGCAAGAAACAGCACATACATGAACAAGAGATGGCAATGGTTAAGCAAGATTCATTCTCTTTTCCTGGGTGTCTGCTTCCAAAGTACAGCTGCTAGCAGAGAGGCAAACACTACTGGGCAGAAGTTAACTGTTCCTCCTGATTTACAGTTTATGGCACAATTTACAAGAAGAGAAAGGCACAAAGGTCCACTCTGGAGTGATGATAATTGGTTTATTATTGTCTTGTGAAAAACTTCTGTTTTATGTGCCAACCATCCAGATCATTCCATGCACAAGTACATTGGTTATTACAAATTGAAAGGCCTAAATATAGTGGATAAGGCAAGGATGTGTTCAATAGCGGGAGAGTCTAGGGCCAGAGGGCACAGATTCAGAACAGAAGGATGTCCCTTTGGAACAGAAATGAGGAGGAATTTCTTTAGCAAGAGGGTGGTAGATCTGTGGAATTCATTGCCACATACAGCTATGGATGGTACTTTCTTGATTAGTCAGGGTATCAAAGGTTACAGGGAAAAGGCAAGAGAGTGGAGTTGATTGGGATAATAAATCAGCATACTCAGTGGGCTAAATGGCCTAATTCTGCTCTTATATTTTATAGTGTTATGAAAACAGTACTGGAATGTAGAATATGATTTTACAGTTACAGAGAAAGTGCAGGGGCCACAACGAGGTAGACAGAGTTATTAACTTCATCTTTATCATTTAAGAGGTTTGTTCAAGAGACTACTAACAACATAGGCAGTGTGTGCAGTAGCAGAGTGGAAATATTCTAATTTCTCTACCATTCTTGGCAGGTTCTGACTATAACGATGCCCGTGCAGTCACCATAATACTGAATGCTTCCAGGAACCAACGAGACTAATGAAGAGCAGACAACTAGGACTTCCTTCCATCCCTGAGTGTTCGCTTTGAACGTGTCACTTTTCTGTACAATACATGCCATTCATTATTATTTTCACAATGTAGTAATTGTGTTTTCAAATTAGTTTCAATCAGATCGATCGAGTTATTGCTCTTTATTTCACCATTATCCCAAGTCACGACCACAGACCACCAGCTGGTGTGTGGCCAGGTTGCCACTACATACATATACAGAAGATATTAACAGGCAAAGCTGCTCAGCTACTTCACAGCAGAGGGCTGGTTGGCTATGCTCAGTACAATCTTACTGCAATCACGATAAGTGATTCAGAGGCAGCATGTTGGCTAATTGTACAAATGCACAGTGGACACATCTACCTTTGTGGCAAGGACACGGTTTTAAGTTGGGCCTGTTTACTGGAGTCCTACATTTTGATAAAAATCGCATATAAAACTTTTCAATCAGAGCCACTTTATTAGGTATATCTGTACATCTGCTCATTAATGCAAATATCTAATCAGCCAGTCATGCGGCAATAACTCAGTGCATAAAGCATATAGACACGGTCAGGAGGTTCAGTTGTTGTTCAGACCAAACAGCAGAATGGGGGAAAAATGTGATCTCAATGACATTGACCATGGAGTGATTATTAGTGCCAGTTTGAGTATCTCAGAAACTGCGGATCTCCTGGGACTCACACACAACAGCCTTTAGTGTTTACAGAGAATAAGAAAAATCAAAAAACATCCAGTGAGAGGGAGTTCTGTGTGTTAATGAGAGATGCCAAAGGAGAATGACAGAATGGTTAAAGCTGACAGGAAGGAAGCAGTAATTCAAGCAACCACGTGCTACAACAGTGGTGTGTAGCATGCAGCATGCACAACACATTGAAGTGGATGGGCTACAGCAGCAGAAGATCACAGAAGGTAACTAATAAAGTGGTCACTGAGTGTACAGCGAGAGCTGCTAGATGCCTATCTGTAGTTTGAATATTATTTATAGCATTCAGTTTTTTCTAGTAGCTGGTGAAGAATTAAAGAATGGTTTATCGTTCAACCAATTTGTTTTGTCAATCAATCTAATGGGCAAGTAAAAGTCTGAGCAAGTTTGTCAAAGTACTCTGTTTTCACCCAACCTTCTTTGAGACTTGCTGTCTCTAAATAAAGGCGTTATGTAAACTAGTGGAGACGAGAGGGACTGCAGATGCCAGAATCTAGAGCAACGCACAGATGCTGCAGAAATTCAGCAGGTCAGGCTCAAATCAAGCCCCGTAACCTTGATCTAAACATTCAAGATTCAAGTCTATTTGTCATGTGTATATCAAACAGTGAAATACCTCATTTGCGTTAGCAACCAACACACCCAAAGGTGTGCTCAGGGCAGCCGACAAGTATCCACGTGCATAGCAGTGCCAACATAGCATGCGGGGTAACACTTGGCAGAACAACACAGAACACAACAGCAGCAAAAACAAGCCCCCTTCCTCCCACCCACACACATACACAACACAGGCTCCAGCTCCAGCAGATAGTGAAAACTCAGCTAAGTGTTGTCCTCATCGGACCTTACAGATCTTGTTTCTGTGTTTTTATCAAAGGCTGATTATGCTTTTCTGTTCGGTTATGTGTCAGCCTCAGTTCCAGTGGGGAGGCTTTCAGTTAAAAGCTTGTGAATTGAAAACCTACTGCATGATCAATTATAACAAATTGGCTAAGAAATAAAAACAGAAAATACTCAGCAGGTCAGGCAGCATCTGTGGAGTGTGGGGACAAGAGACGAGGGTTGGGCCAGTTCTGCTCACTCCGCAACGTTTACTTGGCGCTGTGCTGAACTGAGCCTGAGGCTACGGCTCTGTCAACGTTTCAGGCCTGTGGTCGGATCCCAGGTCTGGGACCTGAAAAGTTAAAGATAAACTTGAGCTCTAGTTGTCACATATACATTGAATCATACAGTGGAGTGTGTCCTTTGGTCAAGTCAGATCAAGGATTGTGCTGGGGGCAGCCTGCAAGTATTGCCATGCTTCCAGCGCCAATATAACATGACCAAAACTTGCTGACCCTAACCTGGACATCTTTGTATTGTGGGAGGAAACTGCAACACCCAGGGGAAACCTGTAATAACGGGGAGAATGTACAAACTCCTCACAGATAGCGCCAGGAATTGAACCCCAATTGGTGATCGCTGGTACAGTAATGTGATTGTGCCAACTGTTATGCTACTGTGATTGTTTATCTCTTTGCAGATGCTGTCTGACCTGCTGAATGTTTCCAGCACTTTCTGTCTGTTTGATTTCCCGTCATGTTAGCCATAACTATTGCAGTAGTTATAAGTAGTAAGATGATGAATACTGATCAAGGGGTGGGGCCTTTAAGATGAGATGTCACGCTTTTCAATCTAGTTTAAAATGGCGCTGATGCCCTGTGACTACTCGTCGGCAGACAACAAAACAAGAATACTACTCCTAATTCTTTATTAATAACACCTTTTCTGGTAAAAATCCGTGGTAAATGATGACCGCAAACCGTGGAGAGGTGAGGCTGAGTTGAAGGTCGAAACCAGCATGTGCAAGACGAGGTCAAGGCAAGCGAAGGTGAAGCTGAATCGAGGCCCTTCCATCTGATCTGAGGTTTGATCAATCTAACCGCCAGGCCAATTTGGAAAGGTTAGGTACGGACCAAGACATGGCAGTGGGGTCCAGCCCAAAGTGTATCAAAACAACAGGGCCCAGATCCTAGAGCAAGCAATGATCTGATGTTTAGATGATTTAAACACTGGACCAGATAAATTGGAATGGCAGAGTGTGGGGACAAGAGACAAGGGTTGGGCCAGTTCTGCTCACTCCACGACGTTTACTTGGCGCTGTGCTGAACTGAGGCTGTGGCCTATTGCAGCTACCTGAGCTTCTCATCTCTCTCTCTCTGCTCATTGGGTGTTTGACGGCCTTCTTTAAGGATTCTTTTGTGTTTCTTTCTTGACTGGCTGCCAGTAAGGAGATGAATCTCAAGGTTGTATAATGTATACATACTTTGTTAATAAATTCACTTTGAACTTTTCAAGCCCACCTGTTCTTCCACGTAATTTAAGTGAAGAACTCTAAATTACAATAAGAAATGCAATGTAATAAATCACGCCATGACAAAAGAGTGTGAAAATAGTGAGGTAGTGTTCATGGCTTCATGGGAATAAAGTCCAGCAGTGGTACAAAGTGTCATCTACACCCAGATGTACTGAGTTACAAATTCTGCAGCTCAAGTGAAGGTTCAGCTGCATCGGAATTTTATTTCAATGCTTTTCACCACAGATGCATTGATAAATGAAAAGCCTAGTTCATAATCAGAGTATATTAAAATAATCTGCAAAAACAGGATAAGATGTTAAAACAACACACACAAAATGCTGGTCTAGAATATTTTGCAGGAGGCAGATAAGATGTTAATATTCCTAGCGCCAATGGGTCTGGGCTCTTGCTTGAGACTGCCTTGAATTTGGGAGTGGCACAGGATTGACACGCAGTGTGCAGGGGTTTTCGAGTGGGCACCCTCCTTCCTGGACAATTCATCGGTTAGCCCACTACATTTCCGGTGCGCTGGACGATGACTTCTAGTATCCCAGAGTCACCCCCTCCTTCCCCCCCCCCCACTCTCTTGATGCCCAGGAGAGGCCTTTTCACTCGATCCAAAGACAGTGACCGCTCCTTTCCGCCGCCTCCTATGATTTGCTGTACAGCTTGACCGCGGATCCCTCGTTCCTTCGGCAATTCGATGGTGGATGTGGCTATAAATCCCCTACAGCCCTTTCCACAGGACAAACTTTCATTCTCCAGCCCCGCTGGTGAGCTGCAGCCGCTAGATCTGCATAGCGTAGCCTCTTGCGCTCACATGCTTCAGCCACTGAATCCTCCCACGGGGTAAAAGGTGAACCCTGACGGCCGGCCATGAGAAACTCCAACACATTGATTGAGTACATAAGGCATCAATTCACAGCAGTCTGGTGTTTTGAGCAGCGGCCAAACATTGATTAGAATTAATTGGCAAAAACAAATTAAATTAAGGCAGGGGCAAGCAGAACAGCCATTGTTGGAGTAGACAATATTAGAGTGGATATTTTGAGGCTTCAGTGAGAAGCCTGACAGAGAGAGACTGAGTGAGGCTTCAGTGAGAAGCCAGAGGTAGACCTTTTCCCCCAATTTATTTATTGTTTCTCCTTCTTTATATTTGCTCAGTTAGAACAGCAGAGATACCAGGCAGAATAGTTGAATGCTCTCTTGCGGGATGTGGGAAGGCATGAAGACCCTCCACTGTCCCTGACAACTACAACTAGTGCTGCACAGGTGGGTTTAAACTAGAGTTAAAAGGAGATGGGAACCAAAGTGCCAGAACAGATAGTGGAGAGGTTGTGGAGGCAGATGTTGGTAAGACCTCAGACAAAATTAGGAATCAAAAGGTTAAGCACAGTGTGACTAATGTCCTGAGCTGCAGATAGTTCAATGCAAGAAGTATCGTAGGAAAGGCAGATAAGCTCAGGGCACGGATCAACACATGGAATTCCGATATTGTGGCCATTAGCGAGATTTGGTTGCAGGAGGGGTGGGCAGCTGAGAATTCCTGGATTCCAGTATTTTAAATGCGACAGGGCAGGGGGGATTAAAGGGGGAGAGGTGGTGTTACTGGTCAGGAAAAATGTCACAGCAGTGCTCAGTCAGGGCAGACTGGAGAACTCGTCTGGTGAGGCTCTATGGGTGGTGCTGAGGAATAAGAAAAAGATGACGACATTAATAGGGCTATATCATAGAGCTCCCAACAGTCCAAGGGATTTAGAGGAGTTTATTGTAGGGAAATCACAGAATGTTACAAGGAACATAAGGTAGTTATAGTAGGTGATTTTAACTTTCCACATATTGACTGGGACCCCCATAATGTAGACCAGTTGGGATAGTGTTTGTCAAATGTGTTCAGCAAAGTTCTCTTAATCGGTACATAGAAGTCCCAACAAGAGAGTTTGGGAAAGTTGATCTGCTATTAGAGATTGAGACAGGGCAGGTGACAGAAGCCCGTGTAGGGGAACACTTTGCATTTAGTGATCACAACACCATTAATCTCAAAGTGAATATGGAAAAAGATAGGTCTAGTACACAGGTTGAGATTCTAAATTGGAGAAAGGCCAACTTCGATGATATCAGAAAGGATCCAGCAAGTGTGGATTGGGACGGGCTGTTTTCTGGCAAAGGTGTACTTGGAAAGTGGGAGGCCTTCAAAAGTGAAATTTTGAGAGGACAAAGCTTGTATGTGCCTGTCAGAAGAAATGGTAACGATAATAGGTTTAGGGAAGCTGGGTTTTCAAGAGATATTGAGACCTTGGTTAAGGACAAAAAGGAGGTGCATAGCAGATAGAGATACTTACGTTATCCTTGGATTCTGTCGGCTGCGTAAGTAGGGGGAGACACCTGTGGCCCTGCCAAACATGTGAGATTGAGATGCCCCGAAACCCCCCCCCCCCCATTTGTGTAGATGCTGCCTGATTCGTTACCCTGTTACAAATCACTACCATGAAATAACAGACAGTACACCACAGACAATTAAACGATTTAGCTTTATAATTCTTAATTTGACTACAGGGTTAGTGAACTGTCGGAACTGTCCCGCTTCACCACAGTTATAACAGATAATACTGGCCGCTAGCAGACCCTTAGGGGATGCGCCTCCCTACCAGCACCATCGTACGGGGAGGGGGAGGTACAGCCGGGACTCTTCAGTTCACAACTCTGCCACGATCCTCCGGGGCAGGCTATCCACCCAGGGGACCACTACCAGGGATTGTACCGTGCTGACGGAGTCCTCCGGCGCATTCTCCTCGGATCAGCTCAAGTGGGGGGTGTGTCTTATGGGCCCCAGGCGATCAGGTTCTGGGACTGGGCGCCTTTCACATTTGGTATGTTATCAGTCAGATACACCTCAGCTGTCTGACTGGCCCCTCTACGCCGCGAGCAATTTACCTGCCTCTCCAGCCAAGACACATAGGCAGAAAGCTTCTCCCCCTCCTCCTGACACGTGTTCTGAAACCCCCTCATGAGCTCCATTGGGCTCCCCGTCGCACCAAAAACCTTTTCTAGTGCTTGCACCTGGGCAACGGGTTCTGCGCCTTTACGTTTCTCGGCAGCCCGCCCCCTCAAACTTTCAACCAATCGCTGTCGTCTTTATCAACAGAGCCCTGCCTCTCATCCAATGACTGAGAGCTCTGCTCCGCCCAAGTCTCATACTCCTCTTCCCCTTTAGGGGTGGGCTTCGTTCCTGGGGACAGGCAGAACCTACCATAGCTGGGACTTCGAACCTGGGTATTTTTCTACTTATTTGCCAGGGAGGTAAAAAGCCGCTCCCAACGCACTCCTTAGATATTCCAAATCAGACCACTCCTTCCCCTCGCTCCGCAGAAACGGGAGAACCCTGTCTTTGAAATCTCCACCCCCAGCCACGGGAGACTTGACTTGTGATTTGGCCCACTCCGCTACTCTTATAAGGTACGAGGAATTCAAGAGATCACTTAAGAAAGAAATCAGACATGAGGTAGAAGGTTGCCCAAGCAGGCAAGGTGTAGGAAAATCCGAAGGGATTCTACAGATACGCTAAGAGCAAAAGGATTGCAAGGGACAAAATTGGTTCTTTGGAAGATGGGGCCAAAAGAGATGGTGAAGATCTTAAATGGATTTTTTACATCTATATTTGCTCAGGAGATGGACATAGAGTCTATGGAAGTGAGGCAAAGCAGCAGAAAGGTCATGGACCCTAGATAGATTTCAGAGGAGGAGATGTTTGCTGTTCTGAGGCAAATGAGGGTGGATAAATCCCCAGGGCCTGACAAGGTGTTCCCTCGGACCCTGTAGGAGGCAAGTGCAGACATTGTAGGGGCGCCAACAGAGATATTTAAATCATCCTTAGTGACATGTGATGTACCGAAGGATTGGAGGACAGCTTATGTTGTTCTACTGTTTAAGAATAATAAACCAGCCTTCTCCTTCCCACCTTCTTTATGGGGCCCCTGCCCCCTCCCTCTTCAGTCCTGACGAAGGGTTCCGGCCCGAAACGTCGACTGCTCATTTCCACGGATGCTGCCCGACCTGCTGAGTTCCTCCAGCGTGCTGTGCGTGTTGCTTTGCCCACAGCATCTGCAGTATATTTTGTGTTAACCAGGAAATTATAGGCCAGGGAGCCTGACACCAATAGCGGGAAAATTATTGGAAGGTATTCTAAGGGATCAGGTATATAAGTATTTGGACTGATTATGAATAGTAAGCTTGGCCTTATGTGTGGTAAGTCTAACCAATCTTACAGAGTTTTTGAGGAAGTTACCAAGAAAGTTGATGAAGGCAAGACAATGGACGTCGTCTACATGGACTTCAGTAAGGCATTGGACAAGGTCCCACGTGGGAGGTTGGTCAAGAAGGTTCCGTTGCTTGGCATTCAAGATGAGGTAGTCAGTTGGATTAGGCATTGGCTTTGTGGGAGAAGCCAGAGAGTGGTAGTCGAGGGTTGTCTCTCTGACAGGAGTCCTGTGACTGGTGGTGTGCTGCAGGGATCGGTGCTGGGTCCGTTGTTGGTTGTCATCTATATCAATGATGTGGATGATAATGTTAGCAGGTTTGTGGGTGACAGCAAGGTTGGGGGTGCAGTGGACAGTGAGGATGACTATCGTGGCTTGCAGCAGGATCTAGACCAGCTCGATTAATGGGCTGAAAATGGCGGATGGAATTTAATGCAGACAAGTGCGAGGAGCAGCGCTTCGGTAGGACCAAGCTTGGTAAGTGTGGCACGGTGAACGGTAGGGCCCTGAGGAGCGCGGTAGAACAGGCAGACAGGTCCATAATTCATTGAGCATGACAGCAGGGATAGATAAAGTTGAGAAGGAAAGCTTTTGACACATTGGCCTTCATAAGTCAAAGTACTGGGTACAGGAGCTGGGATGTTATGTTGAAGTTGCATAAGACATTGTTGAGGCCTAATTTGCAGTACTGTGTGCAGGTTCAGGAAAGATGGTTGAGAGTAGAGAGAAGAATTACAAGGATGTTGCAGGGACTGGAGGATCTGAGTTATGAGGAAATATTGAATCGGTTGGGACTTTATTCATTAGAATGTAGAAGATTGAAGGGAGATTTGACAGAGGGATACAAAATTATGAGGGGTATAGATAGGGTAAATCCAGACAGGCTTTTTCCACTGAGGTTGGGTGGGACTAAAACAAGAGGTCATAGGTGAAAGGTTTGAGGGGAACGTGAGGGAAGCTTCTTCACTCAGAGGGTTGTGAGTGTGTACCTGCTTTTATTTGTCTTATAAAAAGTTGCTTCATTTCCTGTTTTCCTACAGCATTAGAAATAGGAGCAGGAGTCGGTCATCTGGCCCATCGAGCCTGCTCCGCCGTTCAATACAATCCGGCCGTGGACACATCTCCACCTACCTGCCTTTTCCCCATAACCCTTAATCCCCCTTACTATGCAAAAATCTATCCAACCTTCTCTTAAAAATATTCACTGAGGTAGCCTCCACTGCTTCAATGGGCAGAGAATTCCACAGATTCACCACTCTCTGGGAAAAGCAGCTCCTCCTCATCACCATCCTAAATCTACTCCCCCGAATCTTGAGGCTACACCTCCTAATTCCAGTCTCACCTACGAGCGGGAACAGTACCTCTGCTATAGTGTACAATCTGGTCCCTCGCATCTCACTGAATTTGGTGTTCATAGAGGCCCTGGCCAGGCACGTAGAGTAGAAATTGCAATGTTCAGTAGCCCCTCAGTCTTAAAGTCAAACACAGAGCATAAGAAATTAAACAATAACATCTTCAATTTTAACACCTTTTCAATTCAATTCACAGTAGGACTGATCGCGGCCCTGAAAATGGAGAAATATTATCTTTTCAGTAATTCCACCAGCATTAACAATTTAGGGGCCCTCAGAAAGAAATATTAGCTTCAGAGGCTTTAGAACTGCCTCCCAGCCGTTTGAGGAAAAGAAACGTAAAGTCACATGACAGAACTCAGCAAATCATAAACACCGATAGGGTTCCGATGCCCGTACAGCTGGCCCGGGTGTGAGTTGGATGGCTCTGAGTGCCAAGAGAAGAAGTCAGGGGAGATTCGATGTCTGTACAATGGCCCGGGTGTGAGGTTGAATTGCTCTGAGTGCCGAGCTGATTTAAAGAGCCTGAGAGTGGCTTCAGGCTGGGCGGCGAAATCTGGGCGGCCCGGAGCAAGTGGCTGGGCAGTGTGATCTAGGCCTCAAGCCCTTCGCTACAATTCACTCTCCACGACCTCACTCCTCTCTCCAGGTCGCCAGAGCCTTTCGCTGTTCCGTTGTTTTGTCAATTTAAATGCTGGCCCAGATAGACTGAAATTCAGGGAGTCGGGATCCGGGATGGGAGCTGATTTTGCTCATTCTCCACAATAGTCATTCCTCCCTCTCTGTGGGACCGAGGCTGTGAAGATGACCAGGGCTGTTGTGCTCCGTGCCCACTAATATGATGAACCAAAAGGCCAGGCTTTGGGCCTACTCCAGGCTGCTCTGGGGTCTCAGTTCAGATCTGAGGACTCAATTCTGGTTTGGAATTTTGTTGTTCACTTCAATTGTTTTCACAATTAGTTTTTTTTTTCTTTCTCTTGCACATTGGGTGGTGGTCTTGCAATCGTATTTTTTTTCAATTGGATCCTTTCGGGTTTCTTGCTTTGTGGCTACAAGGTTGTATGAATTTATACGCTCTCTGATAATAAATGCACTTCGAATCATTGAAGAGATGCTGGAAACCTGGAGCGACGCACAACCGAACTCAACGGGTCAAGCAGCTTCTTTGGAGGGTTCTGCAAGTTTGTTGAAAGGGTGAGAAGGTGGAGGGGACAGTTCGTCCACCGATTGATTCCAAGGTGAACCCCTGAGAAAGTGACTAAGGAACCTGCGAGGATGAAATTCACAGAAGAAGACCTTGAGCCTGTGGTATCCAGGCCACCGTCACCCATATAACAGGATGCAGTCAACTCGTCTCCCTGTATCACGTGAATATGGATAGGCACAGACAGGCCTGGCTGAGGCTCTCAAGAATTTACAGTATAAAAGAAATTAGTCAAACACACACAAAATGCTGGAGGAACTTAGTAGGCCAGACTGTATTAATGGAGAGGAGTAAGTTGATGTTTCAGGCTGAGACCCTTCAGCAGGACTGAAGCCAGAGGGGAAGGAGCACAAGGTGAGGGGGAAGGTGGATGGGTGGGAAAGGAATGAAGTAAGAGGCTGAGAGATGATCGGTAGAGGAGAAGAAGGGCTGAGGGAAAAGGAATCTGATGGTAGTGGATAGTGGGCCATGGGAGAAAGGGAAGGAGGAGGGGAACCAGAGGGAGGTTATGGGCAGGGTGAGGAGAGAAGGGATGAGAGGGGAACCAGAATGGAAAGAGAGAGAAGCAGGAGTGGGGAAAAAATTACCAGCATCTTACCTCTTCCGCTTATCACCTTACTTCATCCACCTCCCCGTTGGGTGTATTTAAAGCAGAGATTGGTAGGGTCTTGTTTGGTTCGGGGGTTGCTGGTTATCGGGAGATGGCCAGAGAATAGGGTTGCGAAAAATCAACCATAATTGAATGGTGGACAACACTCAGTGGGCCCAATGGCCTAATTCTGCTGCTATGTCTTATGCTCCTGCGGGTGGCCAAATAACCTGATGGAGCCCCTGATGAAGGATTGATCTGAGACATCAACAATTCTTTTACCATCGCAGAAGCTGCTCGCCCAGTATGCTGCTCCAGATCCCAGCGTCTGCAGTCTCCGGTGTGTCCAGTGGATGGCGCCTGAAACCCACTGTCTGTAAATGTGCCATTTGTGTAGCTGACACTAGGTGGCAGGACAAGCACACTCTCAAGTTGCAGCGTCAAAGATAATGCTCGTACTTCGCAGTTTGTCAGAGAGAGATGGAGAGAGGAATAGAGAAAGAGGGAAGACAGCGAAATGACCTCCTGTCTAACATTGCCCAGACGGGGCGTTTCACTGTTAGCGCCTGCAGGTACACCTTGTCCGGGGAGTTAAATGCCGCTCCAGTCTGCACGGTTCACGCTGTGTGTCTCGACAGATTTACCAGCACCAGACACAATCCCAGGCACATCGTCAGGGACAAAAGCTGTTCCTGAAATATCTTCATTGTGCAGCAAATAAACAAGTTTGAAACAGACAAAAACAAAAAAAAAAAGCTGGAAAGCACAGTTTTAAGGTGCTTGGAAATAGGGTGTGCAGGGGTAATTTTTTCACACGGAGTGGTGAGTGTGTGGACTGCACTGCCGGCAACGGTGGTAGAAGCAGATACACTAGGGTTTTTTAAGAGACTCTTAGATGGGTACATGGAGCTTATAAAAATAGAGGGCTCTGCGCTGGGACACTTTTAGAGTAGGTTACATGGTCAGCACAACATTATGGGCTGAAGGGGCTGGAATGTGCTGTAAATTTCTATGTATTCCCACTGGAATGTAGAAAGCTAGTGGGGGGGTGATATTATAGAATATGAAATATGAAATTCTGTCTGGCATAGATAGAGTAGAGAGAGTCTTTTTCTACCATCAGGGAGGAGGTACAAGAGCTGACGACCCACACTCAATGTTTTAGGAACAGCTTCTTCCATCAGATTCCTGAACAGACCATGAACCCCTGAACTCTGCCTCACTTGTGGTTCTTTTTTGCACAACCTGCCTATTTTGTTTAATATATTTCTTATCGCAGTTTTGTTATACAGTCACTGAGTGCACGTGTGTGATCTGCTGCTGCTGTAGCGCATCCACTTCTTCATACCACTATTGTAA